>NW_005187437.1:937417-951658 GCF_000239375.1 Pundamilia nyererei | reverse complement strand
AGTCAGTGTGGCAATGCTGCATATTATGTTGTAGGTCCTGTATGTAATGTTGGATTTTTGATACTTTTGAGATGTTTTGAGTTTATATGGTTGCTATCTTGACAAAGTCTCTGTTGTAAAAGAGATCTTAGCTCAGTGGTTCTGCTATATTAATAAAGTGCTGACTGTGGTATTAATGCTCTGTCTTTAAAATCTGATCAGTTGTTTTTCAACTGAATCTATAATTAGATGTGTATAAGTACTGTAAAGCAAGATTGGAAGTTTTCGAGCTATGTGAGCTTGAAGTCCGAGTTTTCTGTTTCATCAAAGTGTCCACCCTTACCTGGCTGAATCACCATGCAACTTATGCCGAACACATAACCTAGTTCTACTCTGCTAAGTCTCTTTTGCACTGCTGGATGTGCAGCTACTAGAAGACAGAACACACACCGAGAATAGCTGTTCGGTCAGTAAAATTAATTTCACTTTGATTTGCTGACAAACTAAAGTGATCTCCAGGTCTCCTTTATTAGGCTGTGGGACGGTAACCTTGATGTTTAAATGGATCCAGTTTAAAGTTTCAGAGCTCTAATGTGTGGCCATTGTGTTGTGACCTTTGTTTGTATATTAAATAAGAAACCTCTGCAGATCCATCTGTGGCTCAAACCCAAGAGACATGTTTTGATTTTCTGGCCTGTTGTTTTGCAGTGAAGAGTGCTTTGTGCTGCCAACACACACACACACACACACACACACACACACCCACCCCTCATGAATGTCATGGACGTTCTTTCGGTCAGGATGTTGTCGTTATGTTGCGCGTCATAGGATAAAACAATTTGTTGCCTGTCTGGGAACGATGAGCTCAGCAGAACAGGAATCATGAGATAAGTAGGTGAAGCAGTGTAGTGGCTGGTGCTCGGTGGCTCGTCGTTACCTCGCTATTGTCAGCAATTCTGCATAATGTAACCTTTTTGGATTTCTTGTCCACCCATCAGCTCTTCCTTAATTAACTAATGTGGGAGTAGGAAGAAAAAAAAGTGAGCTCATTTATTGGTTCGGGAGTGAAATATAGCAGCCGTATGGATTAACAGACTAAATATCAGGGCTCCAGAAAACTGAAATCAAAGAGGCAGTTGCAGTAAATACATCCTTAAGTCTCTGGATGAAGGGTAAGAGTGAGAAATTGATGGGGGCGATGAGGAGAAGCTGTTCAGAATTTGTGTTAAGCTCTTAATAACTTTGTGGCGCTCTCTCAGGGGAAGCTGCCTTTCTGCAACAGGACCCTGGGGTTTGACTTACTGCTGCCACCTCAAAAATAGCTTGGCAGTAAGTCTACTTGGAGGAGTCAAGAGGTCACTGTAACACTCTTGATACTCAGTGACAGGATTATATACATATATATATATATTTTAATAAACACTGCCTTCCTAATTAATGCATTCCTGCCTGATTTACACCTCGGAGCTGATGGAGAACAGTTTATTAAATTAGAACTAAATTGCATTTGAGTGTGTGCTCATGAGTCCTGCTTGATAAAGTACATGTGGTCGTATTTTTAGCTTTATTACAAGTGGCTTTAATTTTAGCAGGCCAGTGCACTGCGGTGACATGATGCAGGCAGGAAAAAGAAAGCTGGACGCAGCAGTGTCAGGAGAAGTAAAAAATAAAACTGACATATTCTGACCGGGCCACGTACTGAGATACAACCGCCGCAGCGAGACCGGGCTATAAATCAATACTTCATTCGCTGTTGTTTTCCTTCGCATTTTGTGCCACATTCAGGTCAGATTTTGGTAATGGTAATTATGAGATCTAGACTTCTAAAGTAATAATTATGACTGGGAAACACAGACTTTTCTGACATCTTTGTTTATATATACCCAACTTGGTGCTGAGATAGTTTCATCAGTGTGGTATTTTTAAGCTCCAGAAACTGTAATCGCACAACTCAACGAAATACGTTTTCTTCTATCCCTCTGTGAATAGACTGACCCCATCACCCTTATGTGAAGAATTAAATTTTTGTATTGGTCTGCCCAGATCACGGAGCTCTAAACAAACTAGGTTAGTAAACAAGAGACCGCTGTGTGCCTCGCTGAACTTGGTATTGAATTTCTGATTTTTATTAGAGGTGCAACGATACACAAAATTCACGGTTCGGTTCGGTTCGATACTTTGGTGTCACGGTTCGATATTTTTTCGATACAAAAAAATGTTCATGCCTTTTTAATTTGTCATTTATTAAAATTATAAATATATATTTTAACTCAAAAGTACAGTTTTTAAATTTAATGTTGCTGAAACAAAAAAGTAATAAAAAAATATATATATCTCAGGGCTCGCAAAATTTCAAAATCCCTGGTAGCCCTTTGGGCAGGGACTCTTCAGTTTTTCGTAGCCCAAAATAAATTTGAGTAGCCCGAATAAAAAAGAGAGGAATTTTTTGATTGATGCTTTGTTTCCCGTTTTGTTTCCTTTACAATATTGTACATTAAAGTATAATATTGTAAAGGAAACAAAACATTAATTAAAAAATTGTTGAAAAACAAATTATAACATTGTATAAAAATTACAATCATCAACTCAAATACTTGGTTCTAATTGAACAGAAATTTCTATGAACTTGTAAGAACTGTGTAGGACATGAATCAGTCTTTGTCAGATCCTGTATTTGAAATTTCCACTGAAGTCACGGGTAAGAGGCAAGTGGAACCAAGATCGAGGCCATTTGCTTTTTGAAGTTTGCAAAGACTGCTAAATTGATTGCATTGATTTGCTGTCATGTGATTGACTGGTTAGCATTAACAAGCAGTTTAACATCTAATGAAGTGTTCAGTGAGTGCATATCAAAGATGTACTTGGAAATATTTGGTAGTCTTACCCTTACTCATATTTTCTCCTTGGTAGGTGGTACGTTATTAGAGGAAAAATGGAAGTGAGTGAAGAGTTTCTGTTTTTATTTGTTTTCATCAAGTGCAGTCGTAAGAAACATTTCAAAGGTTTCTGAAAGTTTAAAAGCTGAAGCATTTTTTCCTCTGGAGCAATTAGCTTTAAGTGCGAGACCTGCATGGAATTCCCATAACAATTAGCATGCATCCAGGCTTTTAAAATGGAAATGAACACTTTATGCTAAAGGAAATGGTAGGTCTTTAAAGATCATTGGATTTCTGCATTCAGATCTAGATTTTAAAAGGTAAAAAAGCATATCGTAATAGTAATGGTGTTATTGAGGAAGTCTGAAGCGTCTTTCTGTGACTCTCAGATATTTACAGGAATCAAGAGCAGCTCTGTTTCTCATAATTGTATTTGCCTCAATAGTCTCGGGATCATGAGTCATTTACTTAAAACAATTTCGGGAGCTCATGTCCAGTTTTTGAGCTAATTGTACTGAGATTGAGTTTGCATTATATTGTTATCTCGAGATGTCAGACAGTTTTAAAATCATGGCTTTGCAGAAATTTAACTTGATCAGCTTAACTTAATCATGTTGAAACTTGTCGACAGTCCATGTCTGCATATTTTCATTATCTTCATTCCTTGTTAAATGAAATCAAACATTTGTGATCTTTCCTTTTGATACTGTATAGTGCTGCCTAGCTATTAGGTACGCACAGGCTCATGAATGATATGATGTAACCACTAAAACTCAATTATCTTGAAAAAATGATGAAGTTCTGATCACAAGGGAAGGCGGTTTGATAATTCAGGACATCTTGTAATAATCATTTGTACGTAATGAAGACAAGATAATTGAGCTAGGTATGGATCAGAAGAAAATCTCAAGATAACAGATTGTGTCTGTAGTGAGGGTAAATGCCCGGAGTATCAGACAATGTAATGTATGTCCTCTGTTATTTAGAAAAATGGATATAAAGATAAAATGAATGTTGCTTTCTGACCTTCCAGCTTATATGTGGCTCTGATAGGCCTCTGATCCTCAGGCCTGTCGGTTTCCATAAAAGAAATCTTAAAAAAAGGTCAAGTATGAGGTAAATCTATGTACTATAAAAAACCTCAGCTAATATGTATATATAGATATAGTCCTTATAATCCATCCACTTGTTCACAATTAAGGTAATGTTTGCCTGCAAAGATCTGATTCTGCCATCTGAACAAATGTGAAAGTCGTGTCATAGAAATGCCAGTGAGGTCTACCACTGTGGTCCAATCAGACGCTCCTCCCTCTGCTATCTCTGCAGTCTGAGAAACACTCAATGAAAAACAGGCTAAAAATACCAACATCAGCTCAAGTACTAGCAGAGCAGCACTGGGAAAGTCATCAGACTCTGTCCACTAACACCAGGGTGGGAAAACTCCAAATTTACTGAAGACTGGCTGCAAATTTGTAAAGTCTTTACTCAGCCACGCACTGGCCATCATTCAGGGGTTTCTTCACTTAACTGGTTGGTAGAGTGAGAATGGATTTAATGCTTGTGGACTGAACATCTAAAATATCAGATCTCTAAAAGAACCAAACCACAACTGCTTTTGGAAATTTAGACACAACTTTCAATTTTTTGACCGAACAATAAATGCCCTGTTCGACAGGAAAAAATATGTTGGTACTTTCTCTGACGCCATCTCCCCAATTCTGCCTGACAAGCGTCTCTAAGTGTGAAGTGGGAGCGAGGTCACCTCTGTTCAGTGGTCCATAGTGGAACAAAAGTTGTGTTTGGTATTAAGGTGACTGTGAAAATGTACCCCTGCCCTGTGAAGCCACTAAATCATATAAAAAGATTTAACAAGGCTCCAACACTCAATGTTCCCTTCCTCATGCTGTTACAAGAGATATAACTGGACTTTATGGTCTATTTAATCCCTTAATACATTTCATTCCTGAGACAAACTCACTCTTGCTGCCAAGTATTGTATGTCCTATCGTTAAAATAAAAAAGACTTATAAAATGACGTCTAATAATACCAGTGCCACTTTGTTCTTTAAAATAATTTACAGGTTATAACTGATCAATGTATTCAACTATTTACAGATTAGTCTTCTTTATTTTGATCTTTTTAATGCTTGTTCGCTTCCTGGAATCTGATCTGGCCATATCCAGCAGCAAGATTTATCCCAAAACCCTAAAAATTATACTAGTGTGGGCACCCTAAGCTATCATCCACCTCTTCAGTCTGACCATCCATAACTTCACCTTCCTGACAAACCCAACATCCCTGCACTAAGGTGGATAAAACCATCTTTTACTCTTCTGATCTGGCTTTTGTCCCAGGTATTGTAGCATTTTTCTCCCCCAGAAAATCTCTTTGTGGAGTTTACATGTTCTCCCTGTGCTTGCATGGGTTCTCTGCAGGTACTCTGGCTTCCTCCCAAGGTTAAACACAGTGTCATGCTTGGGGTTAGGTTAATTACTGATTCTAAACTGGCCACAGGTATGATTGAGAGCATGAGTAGTTGCTTTGTTAACTGTGTGATAGAATTGATGACCTGTCTAGGGCATGTACCCCACTGGATAAGCTCCAGTGCCCTCTCCCCCTGTGAACCTGAAGTTGAGAAGCAGAAGAATATTGTTAGATGGAGAAAATCAGTTTTCTGGTGAGGTGTGGAAATCTGAAACCCTTTCTTGCTAGTGCATTGTGGAAACTACTCTTTAGCATATATATATTTTTTTACAATGACGAGGCAAACGGCAAATATGGAGTAAACAAGGAGGGCAATATAAGCAAACCATATCTTGCTGGACTCAGCAGGATTGTGGTAATATGGCACTCAGTGAGTCATCCCCAGACTACACTTTGTAGAAATTCTTTCATATAGATGACAAAACAAAATGTTGTTTTCTTGAACAAAACTGTGACAAGAAAAGAAGACACGTGGTGGAAACATTCTGCCAACTTTAAACTTGCTGGAAACACTTAAAGACTTAATCCTAAGTTTTATGTTGCTTGGTGACAAATGGGTCTCCAGATGTGAATGCAACTCACATCTGGATGGGAAAAACTGGCCAAAGATGCAGATCAACAATCCCAGCTGTGCACAGAAACAGCCAAGCAATCAAGAACAAGAGAATTTTCCAATATTTTCAACATATCGTATTTTAGCTTCACTGTCTGCAAATATCTCACAAAGCTATGTTTGAAAATGTAGCTTAATTGGACAGTTTCTGAAGCATACGCTGGAAATAAACACACAATCCTCACATTCAATCACACACGTTTATTGAGATTTCTCACGTGATGTCACTCACACATTGCTTAGGAGTTGTCCATCATATTGGATGTGATACAACCAGTTGTTGCACGGGAAATGCGTATTCTCCGAGCGGTTGGAAGGGGTTCCTGGAGGCTGCTGGCCCCTGCTGGAAGAAGGTACCGCGCCTAAAACCTCACCTGATTTAAATGGTTATGTCTAGATTTTCATGGTTGCCGGAAGTTTTTCATGTGTGTCTGCAAATGCTCGCTAGCTATTAGCTGAGCAGTGGCAAAACTTGAAAAAGTGATATGGAGAAGGTTCACCTTCAAAGTAAAGTTCTTCCTTTTGGCTGTAGCACTAAGACATAACTTTTACTTTGGAGGCAAATCTCCATTTTAGGTTTGTGTTGCACTTTTCACAGTTTCACTATAGCTCAGGGAACAGCTGGTCACTGTTTGTAGACAAGTCTGTCACTTTCATTCAACCTGTGATCGCAGCAATAAGCTAACGATCAAAGCAATCACAAGGAGGATTGAGCCAAAGGATTGGAATGCACATTTTTCTCTAATGACAGGTGATTGCCTTCTGGGCACTCACTGGTCTGTATGTCTGTGTGACTGGATCTTCAGCAGTCATTTTCTTAGTGACTGCCATCAACCTCCACCAGCCTAGTTTTGCCTTCACAGCCAATGGTTGCCAGATGGTTGTGAACCATTTTCTAGACCTGTGTGTCTGGAGTCTTATTCACTTCAACCTACACTGTCAGCATCATTGTTACACATCCAAGTTAAAATCCTGTGGTTAATGGTCATGTGTCTGCAAAACCTCAATCCGTGCAACCTGGCTACACAACCAACGAGTGATGTGATGCTGGTGACATTTCCGTCTTTAGCCTGTGGTAAAAACATTGTAGGGATTGGGATTGATTGATGATTTCTAGTAAATGTTGCAGCATTTTTATCAGAATCTTCATATGAATATGCCTTTTTGGTGGCTCTTTTAAAAAATTGCATTGTTACTAAACCACAATAATTCAAAGGGCGGACACAGTTTGATGTCTTCAAGTGAAAAATTCATAGAAAATAAACAGATTTCAATGATCTATCTTTGTCAGTCTAGAGGTTTTAATACTTTCTCATGTTGTCATAAGTGGTTTATAGCCAATTTATAGAGTTTTAATAATCAGGTCTTGTACCAAAAGGATGGCATAAATTTAGTAAGTAAAAAACAGACTTTCCTTGCCTAAAATCACCTGGCAGATTGCCTCAGGGTCAGCCGCAGGCCATCAATATGTTCGGTGCAGTCATGATCCCTGCACGATGTCCAATTGCATCTTAGTGTGACTACAGCCATAAAGAAGGAGCTAACTGAATCACTGCATTACGGAAAACTGAATTAGAGCCCACAAACATGTATTTTCCAGAGGAGCAGCCCAAAGCAGATGAAGGTGTGTGTAGAGAGACATCTCATAGGCGGTGCATCCTCTGCCTTGTCATTATAACGACCAGCTCCATCAACGATATGCAGAACTATCATAATTTCATCCAGTGAAGGAAATGATAACAGTATGGAGTGTGTTTTAGTAGATTCTGGGCATGAAGCAACAAACACTTGACATCTGGTCTTGTTCTGTAGTTATGACAATCAAACATCTGGAGGCTTCAGTAGCTACTGTTGTGAAGGAGACAAATGGGTCACAGTCTCCTCTTAAACTCAAATCTGTGGACCAGATATCTGGGTCAACTGCAAAAAGGCTTTTAGAGATGTCAAGAGCTGCTTTACTTTCACTGTTCACTTGGCTAGAATAGCAAAGAGCTGAATGGATTACAAAAAAGGGAAATGAGAGAGCGACAGACCTGCAGTTTACATGGAAATAATATGGCTGATTATTGACCCAGATACAAGATTCTACAAGGATTCAGTCTGTTATGATGGGAAGAGTTTGTGTCACCACAGAGGGAGAACAAGGCGTGTTCGGTCTGAAAGGCAACGTGACGTCAGAGCTGGAAACTGACTTATTGAGGGAAACTTGACTTATGAACGCTGCTTTGTTTTAAAGAGGGACTGACTGGATGCTGCTGCTGCTGCTGGGATACAAAATGGGTGCGGTGCAGGAAGTGTATCTAGTTGTGCCAATACCATCATTGTTTCAGAAATAAACATGCAACATTTATTAATAAGAGATGGGGTCTTAAATCTTTGGAAGAGGAAATCAGCAGGATGACCAACATAAAACAACGATAGCAATCTGTGGTAGGTCCGTCCAAACGGCCCAGACTCTCTCATAGATTGGTTTAGTTGTAGCCGACATGACGGAAGGAGAGCCTTTGGTCAACAGGATGCATCTAAAAGAAGTGAAAGTCTTAACAGGGTTTCTGTAGGTGCCCTACTGGAGCTGACCCTTCCATCACTCTTGCAGGTCTCATGAAGTGCTGGGACCACTGTGAAGTTGTTTCGCAGCCAGAATCACCCCCTAAGCTAATAAAGTAATCTATTTGCTTTTTCACTTCAATTATATTGGAATTTCAAAGAAATCCAAAATCAAGAAACCCTTGTGCAACTTTTGCCAAGAGAGAAAAATCAGTACTCGTGCCCTTTGTTACTGAAGAAAAAGTCCCTATTAATATGCACTCTGCCTTTACAAACATTTCGGAAAGAATGGGTCATCCCAAAGGGCTGCAGGCACGATGACCGAGTAGTCATTCCTCTTACTTATCTGAACTCTGCTTAAAATCCACCATTTGCGGCATATACATAGTTGGTGTATTGTACCAACAGAAATGTACATCACTTGGACCTGAGCACGCCCTAGTGGACTTGCGGATGCGAAAAGTATCATAATTTTTTTTTACAGGATGCTGCAGTAAGCCAGTTGGTGAAATTTCTTCCATCCTACATATTCAGTGATCGACAGTAAGTAGTACTACTGCAAAGTGGATGTGTTCAGGAATTCTCAGCAACTACATAAAGTTACAGAGTGGGGTGTGTAACAGTTTCCAACACTCTGCAGACTCGGGAACTGCAGCGCTCCAAACCACCTCTGCTATTAACATCAGCACAGAAACTGGAAGCACACAGCGATGCAGCTCCTGCAGGTGGCCCAGTCCTTTGGTGAATATAAGTTATACGGACACAGATTCCCTGTGTTCAATCTCAGCTTCTGAGGTAACTGGGTTTGGCCGAAGGAGATGAGAAGTTGAGGGCGTGTAATAAGAACCTGTACAAAGTCATTATCAAGTCATCTTGTAGAAACTTCATGAAGTAATAGTCCTGACGAGTTTGAGAGTCGGTAAACAGTCGGTATTTTGACCTTGCATTTGGAGTGACAGCGTCCAACAAACCATAATGTTAACACTTTTAAGGAAACCTAAGGAAGCAGGACACGGTGAGGTATTTAAGAGATCACAGATGGATGAGATCTGACAGAAGTGGAGTCAGTGGGAAGAAGAAGTCATTATTTGATGCCACCATCTGTGGACAGTGTCCGCCCTCTCTCCTTTATTCAGCAGGATCTCTTCAGCTTCAGATCCACCGTTGGAGCGGCTTCAGCTCTCCATGTTCAAAACTCAAGTGCCGCAGTTCCCCCACGACTTTGCTAAATTCACTTTGTGGCTCTTTGAACCTGGAAATGGGGGAGGAAAAAAAAAAAGGCAAGGAGCACGAAAGGGAGTGGAGGGTGAGGGGGTGGGATGGTTTGAAGAAAACAACCAGGCCTCAGAAAACTTTTGGAAAACAGCGTCACAACCAAAGAGGCATAATGCCTCATTGTGGAGGCTGAATGTGCGTGATTGTGTGTGTTTGCTGGAGAATCTGGAAGGAAGAGGGAGGGGGAGGCGGGACACATGTGATGTTTGAATTCAACCTGATTGTGAATTTTCAAAAAAATAAAACTTTTTTTTTGTACACAACAAGATGCGATTGAGGTGAATTTTGTTATTTATGACACAGGAAATGGCATCTGGCGGCAAAAACCCTGCACAGAGGTGACTGTGTGTCACCGTGAGTGAGAGCGCGCACAAACACTTAAATGCTCGTGTTCTTGCCAAATGTGATAACATGTTACCTAACCTCAGTGTGATGCATCATGTGATGGCGGATTCAGTGCTGGTGTTGGCGGCAGGATAGCTCTTTGTGTGTATGTGTTTGTTCAGCTCTCAGCTTTTGCTTGTCGTATGCTTCATGCTTTCCTGCTGCCTTCAGGAAGCAGCTTTCAGGACGGCCTGATGGGTTTCCTGGCAGGACCCTCTACCCCCCTCCCAGTTCCTACTGGGAGACAATAGGAGGTCTCACAGGGCATGGAGGTGTGTGGTGGTGGGAATTTATTGGGGGAGTAGTGGGCTTCCCTTCAGGAAACTGTAGACCTATCCAAGCAGCAGAGAGGCCTCTTGTGTGTGGATGTGTTGAGTTTCATTTTAGTTTCTGTTCAGCCTAAATGTCCTCATGAGGATGAGGACTCCTGTGAAAGAGATTAAGCTCAGGATTAGCAACTGGCTTTAAGTTTCAGATTATCAGATTGGAAGTAAAGATTCTGAAAACGGACCTGTAAACTCTCTAAATGCAGAGTTGATTCTTAAATGGTAATTACAGAAACTCTCACCTCTATTTCAGAAGCTTAAGTTTTTATTAATGTCCATTGAGCTTTGTTTAAAGACATGGCGTGTAAAATCTCATCGCTAGATGTCAGTAGATTGGAAGTCGTAATCAACTGAGCTCTGTTTTCTTACTTGTTCCAATTCAAGTGCATAATTTTTATAATAATCTATTTTTGCTGCTGTTAGCCACTGTTAGCTGCTGTTAGTGATTGTTTTGTTTTTGTTTTTTTGAAATGGCTCTAACATTGTTAGATGCTTAGTAAATAAATTATATGATGTGAGAATGTAATCAAAATGGTTTTTCAGAGAGAAAGTGTGATTATAGGATATTCAAACATGACATTAGCAGGTTTTAAGCTAATGTTAGCTTAAAACCAGCTATCGTTGTTTAACTGGCTTGTTGTCAGCTGTCCAGTGATGTCTAATCTGATAACAATTTGTCAAGTAATTTCTGCACGTTTCTCACGTTTTAAAGCCCTGACTTCAGTTCATGAGATAAGGCTTAAAGTGAGGAGAAAAAGGATGAGGTGTTGATGAGGGTGGAGGAGGAGGGAAAAATAATGAACCCCTGGAAGATGGCTGCCCCTCCTCGAGCCTGGTCTGCTGGAGGTTTCTACCTGTTAAAAGGGATATTTTGCTTCCCACTGTCGCCAAGTGTTGGCTCTTAGGCACTTGTCTGTTTGTTGGGGTTTTCTCTTTCTTATTGTAGAGCCTGTACCTTACAATATAAAGCAGCGTGAGGTGACTGTTGTTGTTATTTGGTGCTAAAAATAGACTAATGAAGATTGCTGACAAAATCAGGCAGGATGATTCAATTATTATATTCATGGATGTACAGAAAGTGTATTAGTTACCTTCAAACAAGAAGGTAAATAAATTCTAAGCAGCTCTTTTACTCTAGACTATTCTAGCTGTGTGTCTGGAAATGCAAGTTCTTTTGAATCTACAAATGCCTGTAATGCAGTGTAAAAATGCACAGATTAATGGATCAAAACTTGATCCAAACATCATGAAAGTTAAATTATATAATGATAAGTGTATGGTATCCATTCTGGGGTGGATGAGTGTGTGTCTGGTTTGTATCTTTGCTTCTATTAGTCTGTACGTGTTCACATTTCTGAATGAGTTTTTTTTCTCTCTCGTGCAAATCAGTCAGACTGTACAAGCTACTGTCAGGGAGAGGATGTTGGCTTTCGTCCCTCTCCCCCTCATCATCAGTCTAGTCGTGTCTCCTCGTCTCTCTCCCTTTTTCTCTCACAGGCCTCCCTTCTCGGGAAAAGGGTGGCGTTGGGGATGAGGTCATTCTTTCAAAACATGGCTCCGATTCTCCAACCAACATGTTTCCTCCTCCATGATCTGGACTGACCAGTGTTCCAGTCCTCGTTAATAACACATCTATGAGTGTGTGCTGGGATTACAGGATACCTCTCCTCTCATGTTCCATGTTTTTTGAGGGGGAAAAAATGCAGCAATATTATTCTGTATTTTCCATTTTTGTTGTAGCTTAAAGGTAACTAACATGCTGGGTTGTGTATCCAGTGCAAAGAAGCTCTGACTGATGCAATGAAGCAATTTTGGGAAAGTATAAGATTTTATTCATTACTTTGCTAAGTGGTTACAACTTGAGTGCTAGTTTTTTCATTCAGTTAAATTCAATTACATTTGATTTATATAGCTCCAAATATGTGCTTTATATTGTAATCGAAAAGATTTGTAACACAGAGGAAACCCCTAAAATCAAACAACTCCCTATGAGCAAGTAGTTGACAACAGTGGGAAGGAAAACGTCCGTTTTAGCAGGAGGAAACAATCAAACAGAACTCGGGGAGGGGCAACCATCTGTCATGACTGTTTGGGGGTATATGCTTATGCTTGCAACTTTGTGCATAAATTTTTGCAGGTGATAGATTTCAGGTGTGTTTAGTGGTATGACTTCATGATGGATGTTTAGTTTTACTTTTGAATGTCTTAGAATCAAGCTGTTGTTGTTCTAACATATAGACATATTTTGTACCACATCCTATGATGTACAGTGGATATTCTGATGATTTTAAGTCTTTCATCGTTTACGCTGGCTGGCTCTGAGAGTGTCCCAAACTCGCTGCAGTAGTGTTCTGGATAATGGCCGTCCCCACTCAGAAAATACAGGTGGTGATGTAGAGGTTTTGTCTGAGTGGTCCAAGAGAGTGGACCATCTCCATCTCTTGGAGCCTGTACTCCTATATCAATCAAGTGGCATGATGCTGGTGTCTTCCACTCAGTCATGTCAGCTTACAAAAATCAAGAAATGCACAACAAGCTGTAATGATACCAAAGTGCTTGTGCCAGCAGACAACAGCAGCTGAACAGGTCTTTATGTTTCAAATATATTCAGTAACAGTAACATAATACATATATTGTAGCACCAGCTGGTGGCTACTTGGACACATTACATGACTGTGTTCTGTAGCTGTTGCACAAAGCTGGCCAAAAAACCCTGTAGTTTACTAGTGCTGATCTGGATTCAAACCAGGAGACAAAACACAATCCTGAAATCAAAAGCTCATGAACTGCACTGCTAGTGTACCCACCGATGCTGCCATTACCTGAGCCAGCCTCTTCCAAATTACAGCACACAATGTTCATACTTATCAAAAGTATTAGACTCTTTGGTTAAAGATACACAAGTCAAAATTTGTCAAAAGCACCCACAAATACAGGCAGTTGGAGCATTTAATTAATTTCCGCTTACAGGTGTTTATTTTTTAAGCGTTTAGTTTCTGTGCACCAGAATAGAGCTCCAGTAGCTATGACTGCAGTTCAGCACCAAATTTTAAGAATTTGTTAAAAACAGAGTTTGTTGACATGGGAAGTACTGGAGCTGCTCAGCCACAGAAGCCCATTCCACTGAAGCTCCCAGTGTGCAGTTTTTGTGCTGATGTTAATACCAGAGGAGGTTTGGAGCGCTGCAGTTATTGAGTTTTCAGAGCGTTAGTGACAAAGTATGTGCCTCAGCTCTTGGCGATGTGCTGTTACTTGATGTAGTCTGACATTTTGCGGCTGAGTTGCTGTAAATCCTAAACAATTCCATTTTGTAGTAATACTCCTTATGCCTTGCAACAAAGCTGACTTTGTTGCAAGGCATGTCATTACAGTACCATGCTTTAATTCAGTGAATTTTCTAGAATGACTCATTGTTTCAGGAATGTGTCTAAAAGCAGATTGTGTGTTGCTTGATTTTATAAACCTGAATTCAGAGATTGAAGGATGTGACCCTCAGTTTGTGATGTTTTGTGAATAAATTGACAAGTTTGTTCACTGAAACTTGTAGTGTGACATTTGAGATGTGTTGTATTGTTTTAAAACTTTTACATTCAGACAAGCAATAATCAAAAATTAGCCAAACCAACAACAACAAAAAACATTTATCTAAAATAAATTAATGGTAGGACCTAGGATGCTGCATTGCATGTGTTGAGAAGGTTACTTTTGGAAAGTAATAGATTACTTTAGATAAGCTAATAGATAATTTCCACAGCC
>NW_005187437.1:935767-936773 GCF_000239375.1 Pundamilia nyererei | reverse complement strand
GTAGGACCTAGGATGCTGCATTGCATGTGTTGAGAAGGTTACTTTTGGAAAGTAATAGATTACTTTAGATAAGCTAATAGATAATTTCCACAGCCTGTCTTTATCCTGTCTTCCTTCTCACACCACAATCTGTTGCAGCAGACTGCCGCCCCTCCCTGAGCCTGGTTCTGTGGGAGGTTTCTTCCTGTTAAAAGGGAGTTTTTCCTTCCCACTGTCGCCAAAGTGCTTGCTCATACAATTGTTGGGTTTTTCTCTGTATGTATTATTATAGGGTCTACCTTACAATATAAAGCACCTTGATGCGATATTTGTTGTGATTTGGCGCTGTATAAATAAAATTGAATTGAATAGATTAGATTAATAATCCCCTGTGAAAATGGATTTAATTATTTTGGAGTAATTAACAGCTAATTTGATCACTTGTTTAAGTAATGCCTTATTTAAACAGGAAGGTCCTCTCTAGGTTGACCTGCATTGTTAAAACAAAACCATGTCATAAACAAAATACTGCTGAATTTCCTGCACTGAAACACATTCTTGTCTGCCGTGCTCGTGACCAGCTGGCCACGTTCTCAGACTCCGGTTTCAGAGCAGTGGGCACCAATTTCATTGGCAGATGTGAAATTCGAAGAAGACAAAAGAACAAAAGCAATGCACTAAACTGCACAGTTAAAACAACAACAACAAAAACACCCTAAAAGTTATCAGTGGTGTGAAAACAATCACTTTTGAGCTGTTTAAAACGGTGTCACAGCTGTATATCTTTGTGTATATGGTGTGTTTTGTGCCAGCCTCAGACTGCGTGTGTGTTTGAGAGTGTGAAAGACTTGACAGCGGGGCTCTCAGCTGGTTAGGGCTCGGGGTGTAGAGGGAAGGAATGCAGCTTCTTTCCGCAGTCTGTAATTTGCTGTCATCAAATCAGAGAGAAAAACAGCAACACATGAGAGGAGCCGAGGGAAGTGTGTGTGTGTGTGTGTGTGTGTGTGTGTGTGTGTGTGTGTGTGTG
>NW_005187437.1:910370-935747 GCF_000239375.1 Pundamilia nyererei | reverse complement strand
AGCTGGGAAACGAAGAGGAGCAGGGAGGAAATGAAGGGAGCTGTGGAGGAAGAAGTGAGAAAGAGGAGACTTGCCCGTTGACTCTTGTTTTAACAATCTAATGAACTTGCAGCGCAATGGGTGACTCTCTTTAATGAGTAATGCCTCAGCATGTCTCAGCATTCAATGTGGTGTTGATTTTCGAGAGTAAAAGTCTCCTTTTTTTGTTTTTTACTTTCTGAATGGCGCCTCTTACAGCAGCTGCTTGTTTACAGTATTTTCTTCAGTTTGTTTTCTGTGTTGCTCCGTATGGTAAACAAATTATCTGAAGTGGAAGCATTTCTGAAGGAATTGTATTAACATGGTTGCGTCACTAGTGTCAGCCTTGAACTGTTAAGCCAACAATTTAATCATGGAAAACGCACTATTTTCAAGGAGTGTCCTTTCTTCTATTCAGCAAGTTAAAACAGCCCTACTGAACCTGTAATCCAACAGCTTCACATTAGTAAATATGGACATAATACCACAGTCTGCAAGGAGGAGGAAAATATACAACACACAGCACTGTGACTCATACCTAACTGGATTCAATAACAACAGGCTAACTGAACCTTACTAAAGCAAACAACACTGAGACTCAATTTGTGAACTGCAGACAAGTGCTCAGACAAAAACTGTAGGTAGGATTACATGTTACTAAAAGTGACCGCTGAATCGAGATTTCTGTGACTTGTTTTTGAGTTCTGCTTAGCTTGTGTTTGGTTTTAAACAAAGCCAATACAAAAACTCAAAGTACTGCTCTCTGCTTTGGTCGAGGCCACATCTTTAAAAAGCTTTTGTGTGGCTTTTGTCCGATTGGCACAGACACTGCAGCGATGTGTTTGCTGTGGTCTGGGAGTCAAATGTGGCTGAAACACTGAGGGGAACCTGAAGCCCGTACTACTTAGCCAGGTAACTTAAGAAGTTCATACATTAAAGTCTTTTGTTTTTTCCTAACTTTTTTCTTTCTAGACTAAATATTATAACATATTACAGAGTTAGTTAATAATGTATAACAAAATAGCTCTAATAGATACAAATGGCTCTGCTTCTAAATATCCCAGTATATTGCACAAATTGGATATATATGTGGTTAACACTGAGGTGCCCCTCTTATCATGTGGTACTTTTTTTCCGTAGAGGATGTGTATACTTGTGCATTATATGGAGGAATTCTACGGGCAGGAATAATTTCCTGTGTCGTTCAGTGATGCATTTGGGTAATCTCGGTCTCTCACTGAACGCGCTCCTGTGATTGGCCAGCACGTCATGGAGTGGGTGGGAGGTGTTGTCCAGCATTGTCCTTATTTTTGACAACATCCACCTCTCTGACATCATCTCAAGGGAGTCCAGCTCCATCGCCACAGTTTGAGTCTGTTGGCATCTGCGACCCTCAACCTGCCACAACAGACTCTCAGAGAATCTTGAACATTGTCTGACAGATGTTAAGACGTCAGCTGCTTCAGAAAACAGAGTGTAGAGTGCAGTGGTGTTTATTGTCAATATGTACTCTGTTGTATTTATGAACCTCAAACAGGAAATTTGTTCATACTTGTCTACGGCGGGTCTGTAACCTCTGTACAGTCTATGAACTAACCTTCGTAAGTGACCAGCGTCATTGCCCACGTATATTGTACATGTTCATAACCATGCGGTCAGTTTAAATGCATTATATGCCTTACACTGAGGCGATGTTTGCTGATAAATGATCTCACTGACAGATTCAAAAACTGCGGGTTTCCAGGAATTCCCAGGAGGAATTGGTGGTGCTGAACAGGCCAATTACAGGAGTGGCGGGCTGCGTTGAGCCAATGCTGACGTGCTGCTGGTAGACCTGTCCATGTTTGTGACTGGTCAGATGCCAATGCCAAATTTCTTTCATGGCAATGAGCTTGCAGCTAGATTAACAAACCCTGGGTTAACTATTGATAACCGCTTTCGTGTGACCGCTTAGCCTGATTGTGGATGTTGGGGAAAGTGAAGCCTGATAAGGAAAGAAAAAAAGATATCCTGGGTATGTTGAACTTGCTTTGTAGTACAGGACCCAAAGCAGTGGGTGATATGAAACGTTTATCAGTACTGCATTCTTTCTTTTCTTTGCACTGAAGGTTCTTACTATCAAGTCCGAGACAACAACCTCTGACAAGATTTGGAATAGTTAGTCAGCAGCCTGTGTGAATGTTTACGGGCTTTTCTTTGACAGTAAAAGGTGTATGTGTGTGTGTGCGTGTGTGTGTTATAGTCTGAGCTGTCAGATGATGTGTGTGTGTTTATAGGTTATCAGCAGTCTGCCAGCTAGAAGGACGACTGGCGTGCTTCAACAGCGTGTGTTAGGAATGTGCTTGAGGCTACTGAAAAACGTGTGTGTGTGTGTGTGTGTGTGTTTGTGCATGGCTACAACAGTGTGTGTTGTAAACTAAATGAATGACTACGTGTATTCTAAAGTTTTGATTGTGTGTGTGGGGGTCAGGTTGCTGTATTCAACTTCCTGTATCCAGTCTTTGCTTTAAATCTGAAACACACCAAAACAAGGTTTGTGCCAGTAACACTGACCATCTCAGACGCCAGCCACTATCACCTGTGATAGTGGCATGTGCTTCAGTGCCAGTAGACATAAACACTGTGACAAAGTGGGATTACATGACTTACTTCTCACTTCTCTAAGAGCGAGGAAGCAAAGGTGTATCCAATGTGCACGTCTTTTGATGTGTTTTTATGTATATGCTGCGCCTCAACATGCCATAGTTTATTCATGCAGTAGCACAGTGAGATGCAATATAATGGATCATCTGATTGGTGTAAATTTAACACTGTAGATTGGGCAGGCCAATTTAGTGCAACATGTTGTAGGTAATAACGATGCAAGTAGGTAAATGGTCTTAGAAGCAACGTATACACCGATGCATTAGGTTTAAAAAAAAAAAAAAAGTAAATATTAAAAGTAATAACAGTAATACAGCTATTGGTAATTATTAACTTACTAATCTAACAGCGTTATATGTAAAACTTTCACCACCAGACTATTAGTGATTGTAATCCATCTATGTATGAATGATGGGCAACAAACTTTTTGACATTTTCATACCAGTGTGAAGGCTCCCAGCTTTGATTTCATTTCATTTATATGGCAGAAACACTGCTAACTGATCAACAATTAAAAAAAAACAAAACTAAATGGATGGATAAATAAAATTCATGAACGAACAAAGAGATGCAAGTGAAGGAAGTGAGGGGACATGTTGGTGTATTAAAAAACAATCGTAGACATGGACTCAATGCCAGCCTCAACTGTTTGACATTAACTCATCAGACTGTAATCAGAGTTGGCTTTCTCCACAGAACAACTTTTGAATTTTATAATAGTTTATTGTTTTGTGTAAAATCTCTAATTTCTGTGCGCATCAGTTGGTGGTGAGCTTAACCGGTTTCTAGTCTAAAAGCGAACTCTTTCTGCAATGCAAATTCTTATTGCATCACTAATTATCTCTTTGTTTGAAATGAATGTTTTTCTTTTTGCCTTGACTATTTATTGGTGGGAAGTAGCAACATCCTGTAGCATTGTAGTGACAGAGTGAGCCAAACAACTCAAGGCTTGAAAACAAAAAATCCACTTCCTGTATGGCATTCCTGCTCTTTCTGTCTCCTTTCCTGTCTGCTTCACTGTCCTATTCAGCAAGAAAGGTTGAAATACCCAAAAACAAACCAAAAAGAAAATACCTGCGAGAGAGTGCATTCTGATCTGTATCATAGCAGTGTTTCTGTGGTAGATTAACAGGAAAAAAGACAAAGCTGTAGAACAGCTTCCTCTGTATTGACCCACCATTTTTCCCAGTATGCTCTCACTGAAGGTTGTGTGTGGCATTTGGTCACTGTAAAAGCCAGATGTGATGATTCACATCATTTTCATCTTCAGCAAACTGATACAGAAATGTTGACTCATCAGTTTATTCAGTTCTCCTCTGTTGTGACAGAAGTTTTTTATGATGATAATTGATGTCTGTCTCACAGGGCTGTGTGAAGCAGGGAGGACGAACGACCTGAGCTCCAGCTGCATGAATTAATCAGTGAGTGGCTGACAGAGATGAACCTCTTTAACACACTGTTTTAAGCTTCACTTTTACATTTTTCCTTTGTAATTGGTGTCCAAAATTCAGAGTTTTCCACGTGCTGTTTGGACCTAGGAGCTTTTCTGCAGCACAGGAAGCATTTTATATTTCCTGAAGAAGAATCAGTTAGTAACAGCAGAGACAGCTACTGTGGCTAAACAAAGAAACCTCTCTTAAAAAGGCTGACTAACAGCAACTAACTGGGTTTAACTGAATTAGTTAAAGTGAAAGACGGGGATTCGCAATCTTTTGAATTCAGTCACAGGTTGTTACATGTTCTTACAACCCATAAAAGACGATCCTCTGCGCTTGGTCTAAAAATTTTACCAATTAAGAAAAAAAACCAAAAGATGGGAAAGTCTCAATTCTACTTGCAGAAACTTACTTCTGCAATACTTTATAGCTTCCTTTATTTCCACTGGTCTTGGTTCAAGGTCATCTATAACAAATGCATTCATGTTGATCTGTTTTTTCTTTAAGCCAGGTGTTGATTCAAAGCTGTGTGCGTCCTGAAAGGTCCTCGTCCTGAAAAATGACTCAGTCTGTGCAAGTTAACCCAAAGCTGCCTGGTAAGAAACTCCATAAAGAAGTCTCTGTTATTGAAATTAAAGCTTACTGTCAAATGTAATTGTGTGTCCTGAATATTTCTGTTCGTTACGCCTAGAGATGAGGTTTGGGGTTTGCAACATTTAGTTTTAGAAATGTATCAAGTAATTTGTTTTGACCTGACAGGACGGTGATGAACTAACCACTTTTAGATAATTAAGATGATATCAGAGTATCTGAGTTTGATCCATCTTTAAGACACCTAAATCAACTACAGTTGATAATGAAATAACGCTGAAAGTGTTAACCTTTGCCAATGCTGAAGCCAAAAAATTAGACATGGCTTTTTTTTCTCCTTTTCTTTCTTTTTTTTTCTCTTCTTTTTGGCAAATACAACAGGAGTGCCTTTTGTTTCCTGTAAAGGTGTAATATTTTGATGATAGCCTGAGGGGTTTTAAATCTGTTAGTTATATGATGACACAGTGCTTTACAATCACACTCCTGGTTTGTTTATATAACTGTTGATCATGCATACCAGGATGATAAGGAAGTCGGTGAGGAAGCAGCTGGCAAAGACGGATATAGACAAAAGAAATAAACACATGCACATGTTTAAAAAGGAAACGCAATTCAACTCATTGCCAGGTCTCACTGAAATCAAATGTAACTTCTGTTTATAGAGATGCCCTCTGGAATTTCTTAAGTACCGATCACGTGTTGTCCATAACATGTCTTTCCCCTTTCAGATCTAGGCTCGCCTTTCCATTACCCCAGTCAAGAGGAAGCAGATCAGCAAGCTTCTTACTCTGTCCAGACTCCGTATGGATTTCAGCTGGATCTAGACTTTCTTAAATATGTAGAAGAGATAGAAAGTGGGCACAACCTCCGTCGCGCACCCATCAGTTCTCGACGCTCTGGTCGTGGGCTAAAACTCTCCCAGAGGAGTCCGGGTGTGGGGGGGCGTACCAGTGGCTGGACGTCCACTGAGTCGCTCTCATCCCCGGTCAGCGAAGATGGCAGAGCTCCACCGCCACCACCGCCTCGTAACCGACTTGGGTCAGCTCCCTGCGAGACAGTCTCCCTTTCCCCTGTAACTTTTCTCAACGTTCCTCCGCTATCTGCTGGGGCAAAAGTGCCACCGCCTCCACCACAACGTAACCCCAGAGTTGAGCGGACTCTCCTGGAAACCAGCCGGAGGCTACAGCAGGAACAAACCCACCAGAACCAAAATGGCGCCCGCTTCCAGCTTGCAGATCCTCCCAAACTGCTCTTACCCTCTCCAGCTATGCAGTCTCTGCAAAGTAGTTGGACCAAACCCAGTCCTCAGACCTCTGGGCGCAGCACTCCAGCTGCTGGTACCACTGTGACCCCAATCCCACCCAGCCAACTGCAAACAGTTAGAGAGCAAATGGCAACAGCCTTGAAGCAGCTGAAGGAGATGGAAGAAAGGGTAAAAGGTGTTCCTGCACTTGAGAAAGAAGTGGCCAAGCTTCGTGCAGAGAAAGATATGCTCTTGTTAGCCCTGCAGGAGAAGAAGGCAGCCATGGACTTGGCCCAACAGAAGCAACAGTTTACAGAGACATCCACCCAAACCGTAGAGATCCTCCAAACTGAACACAGTCGATTGACTTCACCGACCTCGACTGGACACAAAGGCTTTGTAAAATCTGGTGAGCTGAAAAGGCTGACAGAAAAGTTTGAAGGGAAAGAGGAGAAACCCCTCAAACTGTCAAGTAAGACTTTAGTAAACGCCCCTGAAAAAACAGTCATTCAGAAGAAGTCAGTGGCTGTAGGGGACGACATGCCGATGGCCTCAGTTGTTTTATACTACAGAGATGGTGTAAAAGATGCATGTGAGGGCACCAGAGTGAATGTTTGTGAGAAATGCACAGAAACAGAACCCCCCCTGGTTCAGGAGGAGGGAATACAAACCAGAGTGGAGACAGAAGAGGCTGAGGTTTGGGTCATGGAGTCACTACTTGGCCTGACCACAGAAGCACAGCGGGAGATAGACACCTTACAGGACACCATTAAATTCCAACAGGAGTCCATTGTGGCTCTAGAGGATCGGTTGAGTGTTTCAGATAAAGACCTTGGAGTTCTTAGAGCGAAGATGGAGGAAAACATCTCCAAAATCACATTTGAGAAGGGGGTTCTTGCCAAACCTGTCATGACAAATGCCCAAGTAGAAACGCTAACTTCTGCATTAAAGCACACTGCAGTTTCTTGTCATCCGGAGGTGGCCGATGCATGTGTAGGTGAAGACGCAGAGTCAGATCAAAGTGAACAAAGCACTCAGACCGATGCATTAGAGACACTTGAAGAACGAGCTCCGGCTGCTCCGGTTGTACTCGTTAGCACCGGGTGTCAATGGGAGAACTTAAGCGAGGAAAAGACTGAAGAGCAAAAAGTTACTGTACCAAAGAGGAGACAGCTGACTATTGCTGAATACAAGGTCTCACCAGAAGAAGAAGAAGTAGTTGGAAAGGTTAAGAATGAAGGAGGAGATGAAAAAGAGAAGACTGCAGCCAGCAGCACCAAGACAGGTAAGTACTGTTTGGCTTTGCTGCTGATTTTATGAGCTGGGGTCAAATATTGGCTTGCAGTTAACATTAAGGATGCATGGATCCAACTTTGCCCAGTTCTGATTCGATCCAGACATCCTAACTTAAACGCAGTGATGTAGTAATGACCTGTAATTATCACTGTTAGAACGAGGCTGAATCATTTATGTGCAAGGCAATGTCAGGCTCAGCATTACGAATTATTTAGTAAGATAATAAGTAACAAAAATAATAAATTCCCATTAGCAGTATTAATTTTGATTTTAGTTTAAGTCATAATTTAGGCATCTAAATTCTTTTAGTTGAAAGTCGACACAAGATCATAGGACACACTTGCTACATGCAACATACCGATAGTGAGAGCGAGAGAAGGCGCTCTGTTGTCAGTGCTCAGTTTTTCAGTGCTCAGTTTTTCAGCTCACTTGATCACAATTTGCAGTTAAATTTAAAAACTCTTACAAACATACAAATAAAGGTTGTTTGGATGGCTTGAGTCAGTTGGCTTCAAGCATTTGTTGCTTTTCTGCTAGCCTCTTTCAGGCTATGTTAGCTTAGCGAGTGTGCTGCTAGTGGGAGATGTAGTACTGAACTGAATGGCTCATCTGTGGATTAGTTGTCATCACTAATGCTGATTGACTGCAGCCTAACTGTGCTGCCTGCATCTCTCATTGAACCTTCTGCTTGTGTGTGAGACACGTTCTGCTCATGCACAAGCATTTTCACTATTTTTTCCCCCTCTTTTATGGCAACAGGTTTGCTGAAATCAATCATGAAGAGGAAAGACGGGAATAACGCAGGGGAGAATCGCAGCAGCAGCAAGAAGAGCCTGCAGTTTGTTGGTATTCTAAATGGAGGGTGAGTTACTGTAATGTGAAACCAAATTTTTATTTTTACCTCTGCAAAAATAAAATAAGTGGTGACAAGTAGTCTCGAGGAGGGATGTGACACTTTGACCAGGTGACAGGTTTAACAAATGAGAAATAAAGAGCCAGAGATGAGATATTTGAGATATTTGGCTCTTCCAGGTATGAATCAACATCCAGTGAAGAAGAGGAGGAAGAAGAGGAGGAAGATGGGAGTTCTTCTGGAGAAAGTGTCGAAGGCGAGTGCTTGGACAGCACTGAAGAAGATGAGGCAGCTTTGGAGGAAGAAACGTCAGAGGAGGAGAGAAACGTTAACCTGGATGAGAGTGACACTGATGAGGAAATGCTGAGAGCTGCAAATTATTCATCTGATGGTGTGAAAGAAAAGTGGGTTGTTATGAAAATGAAAGTAAATGTAGTTTTGTTGACTTAGAGTGTAATCTATGGAGGGAACAAAAGGCCTTATCCTCTAAATGCGATTTTATTTCTGTGTTTCAACTTCACACGTTTGTCTGCTTTGTCACAGATTTGAGTTGAGCTCAAAAATGCGAGAAGCCTGTCTCATTCTGAAGAACCACCTAAACGATGACCTCAAAACACTGAAGAGTAAGGAAGTGGTGCGTCCCTGCTTTCCTCTTTTTCAATTTTACCTCCAGGGGACACACGTAACGCTTTCGCCTGCAGTGAGGCAATATTTAATCATGCAAAAGTGTTTAAAATCAAACTTTTTGCTCCTTCTCTTGATTATATAGCAAAAATATTCTGAGAAAGTGCCAAATGTGTCTTGAATTAGTGATTCATGACTGCCTGGTAGGAACTCTGGGGGGTAAACTGTTAACCTCATCACTACTAAAGTGTGCCTTGTAGAAAAACAGCCATCATTTAAAGAAAAACTCATTCACTGGGTCTAACTGGCTACTAAAAACTTGAGACAAAAGCAGTTTTACTTGTGTCTATACTGTATGCCGATCTACTTCAGGCACTTGTCTGCAGTTTATAAGTATATATCACTTCCCGTCCTCACCTCCAGCTCTCCAGCACACACACTGTCCAACTAGAGTGGTTTCGTATCTCCAGCGCAAAGATGGCTCAGCCACCGCGGGTCTCCGACTACCTGATGGCGTTCTCCGAGGTGTCATCAATGCTGCTGGAGCACGTAGTCAACATGACAGATGGCAATGGGAATACAGCTCTTCACTACAGCGTCTCTCACTCTAACTTTGGTGTGGTGGAGCTGCTGCTGGACACAGGTTAGCAGTAGCTTTCAGAGAAGGATAATCTTGACTTGAATTTAATGTTTGCGCACTGTTACTATCTTGATTTGAGGTTCGATAAGATCAGGCAACATGTGGTTCTGTGTCCACTTCCAATTCCTGTCGACCTTATCACCATGCCTCATGGGAAGAAAAACAAAAAACAGCACACACTTAATGTGCAGCCACAGGAAGTAAACAATGAAATGAAACCTGCTTTTTCAGTGAGTGTAGCACTATCCTTTTGTTTAATAAACTAACAGTCAAGGAGAACTTTCTTGTTTGCACTGTGGGGCTGTGTATACATTTAAAATAATGAATGTTTGAGGCAGATATAAAGGGGAATTTAAAATGGACGGTAACACTCATTTCTAGCTCCTTGTGTTTATTGCGCTAGAGTAGCTTTGCATGATTCATATCTCAAAATAGTTGTAAATGTTATACTGGACCTCAGGGACAGCCCTTCAGATCATCCAATGTATAACTCAAACTGATGGCGTGTGCACTGCAAGTGTTCAACTCTTCTCGCTTGAAGGCGAGCTTCCTTTACAACGCGCTTGCTTATGATTGGCTGGTTTGCAAACCTTCTGTTTGCAAGGACCAGCCAATCATCTGGAGCAACCTTGAACATCTGGAGCCATCTGGCTGTATCCATCTGGCCGACCCTGAGCCTGGGAGGCCGTCACTCCCAGGCTCAGGGAGGGGCAGCCATCTGCTGCGACTCCAACTGGCCCCTCCCTGAGCCTGGTTCTGCTGGAGGTTTCTTCCTGTTAAAAGGGAGTTTTTCCAACTGTCGCCAAAGTGCTTGCTCATAGGGGGTCATATGATTGTTGGGTTTTCTCTGTATGTATTATTGTAGGTTCTACCTTACAATATAAAGCGCCTTGAGTTGACTGTTGTTGTGATTTGGCGCTGTATAAATAAAACAGAACTGAATTAAACAGCAAGAGGGTGGGTTTGCTGTGCGCGCAGCCAGAGTTGACCCTCTTAAGAATATACCATCTCTACATAATCATGCAGAGCCAAGAGTATCAATAAATAAATAATACTGACAGTTGACAGCCTCCTAATAGATGGACCTGTGGTATCAATTTGAAAATCCTATGTTGTCTCGTTCTTGTTCTGAGTTATTGTGATCACAAAGTTGGTTACTTGCACACATCTAAATTTTTTTTTAAAGTCTTTCACCATGTGTATATAGTCAAGTCAAGTCATCTTTATTTATATAGCACATTTAAAAGACATAAAGTCTCAGCCAAAGTGCTGATATACATGATCGAAATATAAGTTGAACATATTATGCTTTTCCTAATCTGATGATATCTTTTTAAAGAAATGATAATCAGAATACCACCACAGCAAAACTCATTTTTACTCAGTCATGAGCAACAAATGTATTTAAAGCGCCATCTTTGGAATATATTGTTACTTTTTATACACTATTTACATAGTGACAGCATTTTCATTGGCATTTCAGTGTTATTCACTGGTCAACTAACCTAATACCTGCTGACGGTCCTGTCCTTACGCTTCAATAAGTGATAAGCATATCTCCTACAGGTGTGTGCTCTGTGGATAAGCAGAACAAGGCGGGCTACACAGCCATCATGTTGGCTGCTCTGTCAACTGTGAAGAAGGAGGAGGACATGGTTGTGGTCAAGAAGCTCTTCAGTCAGGGTAATGTCAACGCCAAGGCCAGCCAGGCAAGTCATCAGCAGTTCATCATCCAGCTCTTAAAGTGGACAAACATGCCACATGAATGTGCAGATATTTGGAAGCAGTCATTTCTTTCGTATTCTAGTAGCTTATATCCTGTATTTCTCATTTATTTTGTTCGTTTTATTTTGAAATTCCACAAGATTTGATGGGAACAATTTGTGGAAGAAAGTTTTAGTACTCATGTGACTTTAACATGCCAATACTAGTTATTTTTATAATAAAAACAACCTCAGCCCTGGAGAAATGCGAATGCGCAACATGTCTGGAAATGCACACAAAGAGCTTCTGCGAATGTGTAGTCTGCTCCATCAGCCAGAAGCGTGTTATCATTTAAATGTGGCAGTCTTGGCTCTGTGGGCTTGTTTTAATAAGTTTAGATGGATTTGAACACAAGAAACTGGAATAATAATAATAAAAAAACTATACAAAAAAGGGCAAACATGAAGCAGCCAAATTGGATTTATAAAGCTTATTAACATTTAATAAATAATAAATAATGTTATGAGTGAATTTGTTTTTAGACTACTGTAATTTCTTTATTCCCTGTTTATGGAGGTAGGTGGAGCTGTTTTATTGTAATAAACTACTATACTACATTTAAATCTGGAAACCTGAGGTGTGATTGGGCATATCTCAGATTAGATTTAGCAAATGTGGAGCCTAACATGACACAGAAGCCACTCACGAGAACCTGTTGACTTGAAGTCTTCTTCATTCCCCGGCTGATCTAATCAGGCTGAGTAGTGTATGTGTTTTGACACAGCGCCTGATGGGTTTTTTCGCTGCCAAGTCATAGGACCGAATTTATAGCATCACTGTCTATAAAACCAATTACTGCTGCTTGTTATTGTTGCTGTGGGTAATTAAGCACGAGTCACGCAATGCAGTTTTCGGGTAAGGGTATTTTTTTTCTATATTTACATTTTGGATCAGTTTTGTGTTTAATCAGACAGCCAGAAGGCTTTTCTTGTATACTTCTTGCAAAGCTGCCGTCTTGATTCTCAAGTACGGTGTGTATTCAGTTGTGCCAGCTTTCCTTGTAGCTGGACTTTAGGGAGACATCCTCCCTTTAAAAAAAATCTGATTTTAGCATAAGTGTCCATTTCTCTGATTCTTTTTGGCTAGATCGAATCAGCTCATAGATGGCAAAAATTAGCATTGTGTGACTGCACCTGCAAGTGACGATGCAAAATCAAATTATGTGTCTAGAATTTAATTTACTGCCTGCTACTGAGTAAATGGCTGTCTGTTATATGAGGAGTAGTAAATGAGTGAATGACCAAAAGTGCACGGTGCTCAAATGTGAGCGTTGTTTTTGGGCAGTAGCAGTAAAAGGAAAAAGTGCACCATGCAGGAATGCCATTTATCCAAAAATAAAGCAGTCTGAAGTCTTCTGAACACTCAAGCTTTAAATGGCAGAAGCTTCCTCGTTAATCCAAATCATTTAAAATTCTTTACCTCTGCAGGCAGGCCAGACGGCATTAATGTTAGCAGTCAGCCACGGGCGTCAGGAGATGGTGCGGGCGCTGCTCGAGTGTGGAGCCGATGTCAACGTGCAGGACGATGAGGGATCGACGGCTCTGATGTGTGCCAGTGAGCACGGCCGAACTGAGATCGTCAAACTGCTCCTGGAACAGCCCGGGTGCGACATATCCATTGTGGATAACGTAAGACTTCTACAATTTAAGCATTTGAACTAGCTCATGCAATGACAGAAACATGAGCCTAACACTGAAGCCAGCTGTTTGATGGCTGCCAAAAAACATCCAGGAGCTTTCTTCTCTGGGATTTGGCTTAATCTCTTCTCAGGAAACTGCTCGTCTGTGTAGTTTCCTTTTTTCTCTATTTCTTCTTAGAAAGCTGAGGTGTTACAATCAGATTAGACTAAAACGGATGCTGTACAGAGGAAACGCAGTGACTGGACCCCAGAGGAAAAAATTTAAAACACACTTGCAGATTTCAGACACAATGTCCTGCAGGCATTACACTGGTCCTCTGTATTTTTCACCACTTAACCCATAAAGAAATACAAAAATCTGGCAGCATTAAATGCTAACGCTAGCAAAGGTCTGCTCAACACTCCTGCTTTTCTCCCCACTTGTATGTTTTAAAGTGATTTTACAGTGGATTTCTGTAGATGCTTGAAGAGAAGCCAGACAGACAGATATTTGAGCATTAACATCTGTGCCAGAATGAGTTGGCCATTTGGTGCAAGCAGCTCCTGGTTTGTGTTTCAGTACAGCACAGCTGGACTGAGGGGGTGGAAGGAAAAGCCCCCACCTCCCCTCTCCGCTGAAAACACAAAACTGCGTGACAAAGTTTGACTGCAAGGCTGAGTGGATACAGTAACGACTGCAGAACCATTTTTACTTTCAGTTCACTTGTTATATTAAGCAGTATTGTTACTACAAACCCCATTTTCAAATGTTGGGACCATGTTTCAAATGTAAAGGGAAAGCAACGATTTGCAAATCTAACAAGCTCATATTAGAAAACATATCAAATGTCTAAAATGAGAAAATATATTGGCTCACTTTGAATTTCTTGGCACATTTCATGAAAGCTGGGACCTGGCCACGTTGACCGCTGTGCAGCATCCCCCAGTCTGCACATGTCTGGGAACTGAGGAGATGAAGCGAGTTCAACATACCCAGGGTAACTTCCGAAATCTGGATTCACTTACCCCAAAATCAGCGGTCAGGATAAACGGTCACATGAAGCTAGTTATCAACTTTCCCCTCTTTGTTCAAAAGAAAACGGTGGCGCTGCCAGCATCTGACCAATCACAAATAAGGATAAGTATACTGACAGCAGTGTGACTGGTTTTTAAAAAGGATCATAAAACCAAACAGACACTGACTGAAGGTAGCAAGACACTGTACTTTAAATTCTTTGGCCAACAAATAACTCCAAACTGACCATTTTGTCTTCCTGTATTATAAACAGTCAAACGTATCATAAAGCAATAAAAGTCCCATAGTTAACTGGTTAAGTAAAGGTGCATGATGGTAAAAGAAATAACAAAACTGTCCAAACAACTGGAAAACGGAGCAACTGTGCATAACGTGTATCACATGGTTGCTCTCACACTGTAAAGCTTTCTGCTCTAGTTGAAAAGCTCTCCTGGATACTCATGTGTCTCTCTCCATCTTTGCTGTCTGTCTGCAGGATGGAAGCAATGCTCTGTCCATCGCACTGGAGGCATCCCACAACGACACAGCTGTGCTACTCTACGCTCATATGAACTATGCCAAGACCCAGACTGCTGCGGTGAGTTCATATTATCAAAGATGGACTTTGGTTTATTCCCGACTCCTTCTTCTCCACTTTCTCAAATACAGACGATTTCTTTTAGGCTAAAGGGGAAAATCTGCATAATCGCCACATAATCTTGTCACACTGTGTGAATAATTAAACTGGTAAGAATTGTTAGGGACAGCTGAGTATTGGAGGCAGAACTCAAAGGCGTTTAAACAGTTGAACAATATTTTTATTTCTTTTTTTGCCTCCTTCATAGCAGTAGATTAGTGCACCGTATGTTCATGGCCAAACTAAAGTGGAACGCAAACGAAGAAAAATAATGGAGAACAAAAAGTGAGGCTCGCTCAACATCCAAAGTAAATGTTAAGGAAACACTTCTGCACACTGCTATAGAGTGGAACAGTGATGATCAGGAAGTAAAAGTCCCATTCATATTCTCCATAAGTATTATGAGCCATAAAACTCACTACACATACAACACTGTTCGCATGTTTTCCCTGTGGTTTCTTCCTGGGTACTCTCCCACAGTCCAAAGACATGCCGTTAGTAGGGTTAGGTTAATTGATGATTCTAAATTGGTCCAAAGGTGTGAATGTGAGTGTGAATGGTCGGTCTCTGTGTTAGCCCTGCGTCAGACCTTGTACCTTGCCTCTTGCCCTATGGTAGCTGGAATAGGCTCCAGCCCCCCCCAACCTTGATATGGGTAGGTGAAAGAGTATGGATGGATTGTTGGAAGTAATTTGCTGTGGAAAACTGGGATTTTTAATTTTTATGGGATGAGTAGTCCCTCCAATGTTAATTAGGTGCACAGTCTTAGTATCTTTGACTCTTTTTATCCAAATCAAATCTTTTTTTTTTTTTTGGTCACAATTCACCTTGTAGCTGGTTGGCTCGATTCAAGGCGTAAAATTCATTACTGAAGGACTTTCTCAGACTTCACTGGAGAACATGAGTAGAAAAAAAAAAGTTTGGTCACTCTTGTGCTCTATACCTAATTTTAATAGGGCAGAAAGCTGTAATGGGTTAGCAGTGGAAAAACAAATGTTGTTCTATTAAGAGAATGTACCTGCTCTCTAACTACTTAAAATGGAAAGATATTTCAAACATCAGACCAAACTTCCCCTCCTTAATACCACATTTGACACATTTCCCTAGGACGTTCACCATAAAAGGAGCCCAAAAGGGCTTGGACTGAACTGGTTTGGCAATTCCTGGGATCAAACCAGACAGAGGCCAAGTTTAGTCTAGAGGAGAGGTATCCAAACTAGCAGTTTCAAAGTCAGGATTCACTCACAAATCTTAACGATTTCATGAATGACTTGGCAACAATACACAAGAAACACAGCATAGTTACAAGCACTGTGTGTTTTGTATAAAGGTCACATGCCACCCTGTGACAAGAATAATGCCCTTCTGCATAAAAATCTAATAAAATGCCGCAAGCCTTCTTCACAAAGTCTGGCCCATCATATATGAACAGGGTGGCTAGAATTAGTTGTGATGCTCGCATTGTTGCTTAAGTTTATCAGCTAAGAAGGACCACTTTCAAGAATCAAAATTATAGTAGTTTTTAAAACAGTTTCTCTTTTTCCATCAGGGAAACACTGAGCTTCACTTTTCTAATAATCACACCAGCAGTAAACAGAAAATTCAACATTACACACTTTGAATGAGGCTATGCGACATCACGGCTACATCTGATGACAAAAGCTATCATTTTTATCCAAATCAGCATGTTTATTTCGTCTGAGCGGGCCCGCTTCAAAGAAAGTCTCTTCAAAATGTTTGGAGCGCTATAATACAGTGATTTGGGCCAAACATCACGAGAATTTCCCTTTTGCCAAATCTGATTGTAAAGTACAGTACAATTTGATTAAGTCATCCAACGTCAGCAGAACCGATTCAGCACTTCAAAGAGAAGCCAGGCGGTTCCTTTACAAAACAAAGCCGACCCCAATCCCCCGTGTTCGCCTTGTAACTTTGAGACTTTTTGGTTATCAGCTCCCATCTCCCAGCTATTTTTATATTATGCAACCTACAGTGTCCCTAATGCACATATTGCAAGATTTCACATTGTAGCTTGCCAAGTTTAAATTTAGGGTTGTAAAATCACCTTTGAATCTAATAAATAAAGCGTGCGAGTTAGTTAAAGTTAGGTCACACTTATAAACAACTTTGAGTGAATGATGCCTCTTGTATTTAAAGGTGGTAGGATCAGTTCCGCTGCAGTGCTCCAAGCTATAGTTAGGGTGTGGGCTGCACTAAATGAAGGTGCACCGCTGCCCCCTTTAGGTGTCACCACAGTCATGCAAGCTATGGTCTTCTTGGGAAGGCGATGAAGTGAATGCATACAATCGTTACCATCAAGCATTTAAAATGTAACCCTGTCCTTTATGTTGTCTTTCAGGGGAGTCCAAAGGCCCAGCCACGGAGCCCCACGAGCCCACACAAGTGCTGGCCTGCAGACTGACACGATCAAAGCCGCTAACTGGGGCAGACACACCAGCAAACATAACTGGATATGAGCTGTGAAAAGCTCCACTGGAATTTACTTAAACGCATATTTATAGTTTGCCATGTCCTCCATTTACACTGATCAGCCACAACATATACACCCGACGGGTGAAGTGAAAAATAATTGGATTATTTAGTTAATATACTTTGTTTAGCTGGTCAGCTTTGATTTGGCTTATGTCACTTGATAGACAAAATTTAGACTCTCACACCACAAAAACTGCTGAGGCACAGCTCAAGAACATGTGGAGTCAGCCTCCACAAACCCACAGAACCAAAAAAACCTGTTGCCAGAAATCCCTTTTCAGGCTCCGACGAGTCAGAGCCGGGATACTAATGCTGTTGCTGATCAGTGTACAAAATATTGTTAAGAGAATATTATATTTCCATAAGATTCTTCAATGGTTATTATTTACTTTAGGTCTCTAAGATATGTTTATTTTCTCTATGACATGCCTTGAGATGTTACATTTATCATTTGCACACCACTAATATTTTACTATTAAGGGCAACACATCATTACCACATAATGTACATCCAAAAAATACATCTATTGGTTTTCCATACACATGCGCACACACAGTGGCGTAGTGTACAGTTATACCCCAATGTCATCAAAAATCATCACATGGACGTCACATCGTCCAGCGTGACTGAACTGAATGAATGTTGCTCTGTGGTCTTCCTTTCCTGGCTAACTGATGTGTAAACCTTAACTGTCATAGTCTGCACTAACTGTCTGTGCATTATGTTGTTATAAAAAAAAAATATATATATATTATTGTCTAAAATAAACATATTTACATAAAAGTTTGTGGGTGTTGGTGTTTCAAAGCAAGGAGTGCCACATGTTTGAGTTGGCAGCTATAATCTTTTTGTTTTTAATACCAGAAGAATTGAATGAGAGTTCTTTTGCTAATTAGACAAACAGGTAAACCACTGAACTATGGAGCTACACGGTTACATTCGAGTGGGGATAAACGGGACTAATCCGTTTGAACACAGTTTTTAAAAAAGCTGATATTAGATGGTATCAATTTAAAAATTCTAGGTGACATCCTTTTTGAGTTGAGTTTGCAAGATTTTTTTTTGGAAAAACTTGACTTCTGACCTGGACCTTGAGGTCAAGGAATCCAAACTGGGAGCTTGGGAAAGGGGTCTGGTAACTGATAACCCTGCCTCCCATTCTACATTTAGAAATTCTGGGAACCACAAGTTACCCTCCAGTCTGAGTGTGACGCGTTCCACTGTGATAATGTGGTACTTTGAGGTATTTAAGATATGATGGAACACGATAGTTCTGTATGCGAGGAGAAGGATTTTAATTTCAATTCTTGGTATAATATAGACCCAATAAAGAGAAGATGATATTTGAGGATTAGGGTCTCTCTCTGTAATCCTTGTTAGTACTCCTGATTGTCTCATCTGACTTCATAGATAAAAACATACAGTGCTTTCTGATAACATTACCAAAGGGAAGCACGCATAGCCTAAAAAGTCTTGGTCCTAGTGCAGAACCCTGTGGAACTCCATGACTAACTTCTGTGTGAGATTTCTCATTTATATGGAAAAATTGGAATCTATGAGATAGACGATGATTCAAATTCATTCAGTGTATCTCCTTTAACTAGCAAACTCGTGCAGTATGCACACATGTTGGTTCAGTGCTCAACTGAACTTTTTGTGGGATCTGTATAAAGTATTTGTATACACAGTATAGATGATGGCATTCACAGTGCCCTAAGCAATGTTTCATCACGATTGCTCCAATTGTGTAGGAGAAGATGGGGGAACATACATAAGCTAAGATCATTATAGTGTGATGATTATGTCAAAGGTGTATTCTAGTCTCTGTATTAAAATGTTGTGATCAGCATTATTTAATAATGAGGCCTAGCAATACAAGCACGTGAGGAGATAAAGACTGTATATTTCACTCTTAAGCAGTCTTGCTCATTGATTTGTAAGATTGAGTCTACATACCCGGACAATCAGCAGTTACGCCTCTTCCGCAGCACAAGGCAGTCAGCTGAGTGAGGTTTAATCTTGTGTTTAATCGTCTTTCATTTCAGACCGCTCTCTCACTTTCCATGTAGGCGCCATGAGGGCTGTGGCCAGACGTTGAGTCTAACCAGGTCACTGGAGCTGCCGGAGGCTGCAGATAAATATTCATGAATACCTGTTAACTCTTTCCATCTAAACACCGGGTTATTTCACTGCCTATTTTCCAATGTTTTCCTTTTTCTAACAAATGCCTCATTTTCCCTCTCAGCTAGATAGCCAGCTGTGTAAGCAATCGCCTGTCACAACTAAAAACAGCAAGCCTTAATAACCTTCCCCCTCACCCTTCAAACTTCAGTCCAGTGCTGCTCATCCCCCTTTTATGCTTACTCCCTCTTTCTCAGCCTTGCATGTCCTTCACTCCCCTTACCCCTCTTTATTACCTCTTTCTTCAACTTCCTTTTACTTCTTCAGATTACTCTTCTGTCTGTCTTTCTTTTTTTTATCTGTCCTCATCACACTTTTAAAGTTGGATAAGACTTCACAACTGAAATGAATACAACCCTGCACAGGCAGAGCAGAGCACATCACAGTAAATAATACCTGCCATGTGTAAAGAGGAAAATGCTTTTCAGACCTTTTGCATGCATCGAATCTGATGCCTATTACTGACTGCATAAAAGGGCGATAAGCAAGATAAATAATGAACATATTAGATAAATGCATCTTTAAAAATGGTTGATATTATTAAGGAAATCATATTTTCCAAATAAACAGAAAAAAGGCAAATACATCACACCCCTTTCTAACTACCAAACAATGTTTGAGTTTATGAAGTCTAAATAATAATATTTATGATATGAATATTTCTGTTTCCTGCTTTTAATAATGAGCACAAATTCATCTAGAACAAGGAACTGTCCCAACTCTGTTGAATGTGCTAGAAATGCAGTAGTAGTGTAATTTAAGACATATTAGAGAGATGACTGAGCATCAGTCATACCACAAATGTAAATAGGGCACAATTGCAGATGATCTTTATTTTTTTTCCCCCCTCAGCACTCAATTTGTTTAATTTTTAATGCATGGACCTGATTTGCTGCATTGCTGCTTATATATAAGTTTCATCAACACCATGTGCAAACTGTAGGTAGAAGCAAAATGCTTTAAAAGGCAAATACAAAAATTCTAGAGAGAACATGAATCTGTTTTCCCCATTACTGTAACTGTGCTGGCTGGGACATCACGAGGGTGCTTGGGTGGTGGAGGTGAGGGGAGGGGGGTTGTTTTGTCTATAGTGCCGTAACATTTTTTTTTTTTTATAACCAGTTACTTCCACACCACTTCTTTCATTATGCTGATCCGTGAGGTGGAAAGTAACGCTGGCGAAGTTGAGAGGTCAGGGACTCCTGCTGCCTAGATACATACAGTCTAATATTAGAACATTTCCTTGATTTGTTAGCAGCATCTCTGTTGTCTGCTGAGCACATGGCAACAAGCCGACCAATTGGATTTCAGGAGAATACTAAGCCCCTCGCTCTGTGTAGCAACAGTGGCATCCTTCCCTTATTTATTTATATATGAGTTTTTTCTCCCACCGACTCATTCTCATGCTTCTGTCCCCCCAGTGTGCAGCCACACCGCGCTGTCAAACTGTGCAAAAGAGTTACAGTGCTGCTCTTTTAGTTTTGCTTTTTCTGTTAGCAGCATAAGCTCTGAAATGTACATTGTACATTTAGGCTTTTCATATTTGTTTATATTTTTATAGACACTTTCCCCCCCCTCTCTTTCCTCACTGCACCCCACTGATCAGTGGAGTTTTTCCTGCGCTCTGCACGTGAAAGTAAAATCAAAGTGGGGGAATGTCTCAAGAAGGCTTCATTTTTTAAGAGGACATGTTTTAGTGAAGAGGAGAGGAAAAACGCAGAGGAATGACAGCGTGGGAAAAAGATGGCACTCAGAGGGGACCATTAACTACCAAATGGAGAGGATCTTTAAAAGATGGAGGACATAGGAGGAGAAGCTGTACGGGATAGGATGAGTTGGAGGGGGATGGAGGGACAGAGAATGGCGTGAGGACCGAGGACAGTGGTTGGTTTGATCTGAGCCACGTGTGCGTCCAGCCACGTCTCTTCGCTGCTTCGTGGATACCGATGAAACGCTGGTTTCCCATGTCGCCCGGTCCCTTCTGTCTGAGCCCAGGTAGGTGCGTACTCTCCTGTACATCCAAGTTTGATAATGATCTTTCATTTTTTCAGGTTCTCTGGACGTTAGTTCTACCAGACGCTGCCATTTTGAAAGTTCTGTTAACGTTTAGCCTTCACGTCTCTTCGTTGTCGAAGCTCTGGTACAGGATGAGAAGCTTGAAGGCGTTGAAGAAAAAAATGGCGTATATTAGCTGTTTCGTTTTTGTTGTGGGGTTCAACATTCATTGATAAGACACTAAAAACACAAGCTAAGCTGCAAAATGACCCCTCCCCCAAATTAAAATAAAACCAAAAAACTACCAAAACCAAACCGGTAACATATGATCAGTTTCTCCAGTACTATCTGAGAGACGTTGGACAGATTTACCAACTGTCGCAGACTACGTGAAAGTATGAGACGTTGTGTAATGCAACATATTTGTGAGACCAAACTGGCCACTGTCAGTGGCGTTTCAAGTGGCGTAAATGATAAGGTCACGACTGAAAGATTGCTAGTTTTTCAGATAGGACATTTTTCTGACTTGCGAACCAAAAAAATGGTTATGGTACAGCTGTGCCATTCCAGATGGATTGGGTCCGGAAAGTATTAAAACACGACAAAACTGGCTGGATGCAATAATGACACTTTTGTAAGTTTGGGCAAAATCATGTTTAGTATCTCATCTCAACTGGAAATCGACAAAATGTACGGTGAACATCAATCCATGATGGTTGCGTACCGCGTAAAACGCCATTTTCAGTGGTCTGAAAATCTGTAATGTCTGTAATGTTGCATAACTTGGACACATTACATTTGACAATTTAGTAACTACATATGCTTTTTTCCCCTGTTCTAAGTAATCTCAAAAACTAAATTTGACATAACAAAAAATCAGTATATATATTTAAAATCTGGTCAAATGAGAAGTATCACTCTTCTCATTTTACCACATTCATAACTACTAAGGTTTTGTTAGTATAATAAATTAAATGAAGCTGATTTGTTTTTCAGTTGCAGCGTACAATGACAGCAACTGCAATCTCTTCATTGTCAAAGACGTTATTCATCACAACATGATGTGCCACATTTGCAAACAAATTCAATTCTTAATTCAAAGATAAACACAAGAGGTCAACTATGTGGTATTGTCACATTAGTTCCCTTAAATAAGGTCTTGTAAAAGAACACAACTGTAGGCAGCCTTATCAGTATTTTCACAAATGTGCTACTTTTACATATGAAGATCTGTTACATAAATGGTTGAATATTTGATATAATATTAATGTTTTTTAATTGGACGTATTTTTAAATCTCACCAGGTATCTCTTGAATAATTCAGGGTGATACCATTTAGTGCTGAGGATTTCACGCTGCCTTGTATTTTAGCAATAAAAAAAATTTAAAAACTATTTTTTTAAATACACGCTGGTGTTTTTATATGATAGTACGTCTGTAAAAACGAGTGTGTCAGAAATTGTTGCAATTGTCTAACGAGCTTTTCAAGTCAAAATACTTCATCACAATGAAAAAAATTAATAAATTTTAAAAAATGCAAGATATACTTTATAACCCCACGGGACCCCTGCCCCTTATTTTATGGTTATTTATGATTTGACTTACTTTTCTCGATTCCACTGGTCTGTGTATGTGTCTCTGTGCATGAGAGAAACACACTAGTGTTGACTGATACATTACATTTGCATTCATTTCATTCAATGAATGCGTAGCAAAAATCTGCAAATAACGCATCGTTTTTACCCAAGTCCTAACAAGTACAGCCCCAAACGTCAACCTGGGGAATTTGCCCTCAGTAATGTAGGCAGCTTTTCAGGATTTGTCTGTGGAAATAATGTTATGCGATTCGTGTCAATTTACCATTTTCTTGTAAACCTAGAGGATTTTTTTTAAAATCAGAAGTTTCATTATTGATGAATGTGTTAAGATTGAGTATTTCTACTTACATTGTTTCTAACACACAATAATTCAAGGGACAGATGTTGTAAGTTAACATCTGCGAGTTAAAAAATAAACGATAAATCTGCACATAAAAATGTTAGAGATGAACATTTAGCCTGGTTTTCACATGCTGCATCACATTTCAAGCCCTCACAGCTGATATGCGTACATCTGACTCATCAGATGATGCACTGAACACTTCATATGTAAGTAATGGGTTTTTCCTAACGTTAAAAGAATTAGTGGCATTTTTTAAGAGCACAGTACTGCCAAACACAGCTCAAATTTCTCTCAATGATGTGCAGGACGTGTTTACACTGAGAGGTCTAGCAGTGACAAAAGGCTACCAAATATCATTTCATGCCAGTGAAATTCAGCCAGTTGTATTAATAACAGGTCCAAAAACCACTGGCTTTGCCAATAGTTGCAGTAAATGCCACACTTGACTGCATTTACCAGTAAAATAATTGATGACGCTTATTTTTTTACCTGCTCACACCACATTTGAAGCAATGCTACTCTCACCAAAGCCTTGATGCTTGCTGTCCCGACCTGAGCAGAGCGGAGCAAGCGACAACGAAAGTGTGAGACGAAGCAAAATTAGTCACAGTATTCCTTCTTCTTACGAATTTCTTGAAAACAAACCAAGCAAAAAACAAAAAAACAAAAAAACAAAAAAAAGATATAAGGCTGCAAACAAACCCCACAAAAACTAAATACTGCAACAAATTTAAGATAGCAACGATTTTGACTGAAGCATCTTCTGCAAATGTGTACAAATCTCAAAATTTGAAAACTGCAAACCTTCCAATGAACATCTAAGGCTGTCTGTTTGATATTCACTGTGTCACTGCCATAGTGACTCCCAGTGACCTGGGAGGTGATGTCCCGGATCCAGTTAATAAATCTGAATTTGATCATTCACAAAAAGTTAAATAAGTCTCCTTTCCCTGCCATGCACAGTACAAATTACTTGTTGTTGCACTGCTGTTGGTTGTAGAAACAAGTTCTTAGTTTAATGCACACTGGCCCAGGAAATCTGGAAAGTTTCCCTCTTACCGATCCATAGAAAAAATGTAAGCTATACAGGTGTATAGCTTGCAGGATAGTTATGAAGTAATGTGTATAAGGATTTTGGTCAGAATAACTGAAAATTTGTGTCTTTTAGGTTTCCTGAGATGAGATGATGCATGGGTCCTCGAAGCACAAATTGAGCAGTTTTTCCTCAGCCTGCTGTTCTTTAGCAGTTTACAGCTTAGCTACTAGTGTTGAGGTATATAAGAAGCACTCGTATCGGTAGAGTGTGATTGTTCTCCATTGCGCCCAGATATGAACCCCTTTGAGCAAACAGCGACGAAGCACAAGAGCACCTGAATAAGGAAAACTCCACTGATTATAAGGAAGTGAAAACTGGATCTATTGGCAGTGCCATCAATCTACTATATGATATGCTTAAAACCAAGACTCAAGGTGAGGAACACGCTCTACCTCCACAACACTGGGCAGCCATGAACTCTGCACTGCCACCCTCTCTCTTCTCAGCCATGAGTATAACTGTAAGCTGATAGTATGTGATCAACCACACTGTGGGGCCGACATCCTGCTGCTTCACCTTCTCAATAAATCCTAGCTGCACAACAACAATACTAAGTTAGCGCTTTCAAAATGGCAGATCAGAATTTACAGCACAGCACAGAGGACGACAACCTTCAGCCAGCTGATTACCTAACGTCATCACTAGCATCGCTCCATCTCAGGGATGAGGCTGTCGTCACAAATGAGAACACCAACCAAATCGGGGATAATCCTGAGACCGGTTCAGTATGTCCTGTGGTGATGTCATCAATGTTTAACCAATCACGACAACAGGGAGACATATCCATGGCTATCATGCCTGAGTCTCACCCAGCAGATCAAGGTAAGATTAAAACATAAAACATAAAAATGTTTTATAATGTCAAAAATCTATTTGACAGTAATATCAATTTTTATGAATGTAGCAATTATACAAAAAAAATGACAGAATGATCAAGAAACGACAACAACAAAAAAGAACAGACATGCTGGGTTCTCTTCTTTTTGGGGTAACAAACAAAACCACTTCTGTGAAAATGACCAAATTAAAAAAATATTTTGGCACAGAAGGAATCAGTAGGCTCGAAGGATAGAAGACGAGGACTGTCATTTCTGTTGACCGTGTCATGGTCCTGGGTCGTGTGACCCAGTGTGTTATGCTTAACCTATTTTGATGTTTATTGTTTGCTTAGGTTCTTTAAGGTAGTCCAGCCCTTTTTGTAATTATGTTACCCCTGCATTACGTCTCCCTTGCCCTTCGTGTGTTTATGTCTGTGTGTCTTGTACTGTCAAGTTCATGCTGTCAGTTATGTCA
>NW_005187437.1:900336-909618 GCF_000239375.1 Pundamilia nyererei | reverse complement strand
AGCAACTTAAAGAAGTCCAGACGCTTTTCTTTGCAAGCTCCTTTGACTACAATGACCTGGATGACTGAGAACCTTCACAGACATTAAGTTTTCTCCTGTTACCAGAAAACAGCTTAAACAACCAGAGTATCAATGTGTATAACCATCACTCTATGTGATAGGTTATACTGGCTAAGTTTCGCTAATGAAACTATGACACAAATGTAAAGTTTAAAAACCAACCAAACAAAGACAGACAGGTTAAATGTTTTTGTCAGGTCTGAGGCTTTCATGCGGTTAGCTAATGTTGACGCTATGAGGGCTCAAAGATGCTGAAAAAAGTTGGGGATTAAAAAGTGCTTATGTTTGACCCAAACATATGGACTTTTATTAGCTTGTAAATATTTTCATGGGTACATTACACAATAAAAGATAATCATTAGGAGCCAGTGGACAGAGGCTGAAACACTTTCATCTTAAGGAAGCTTGGAGGCTGTTGAAACACTATCAAACCAAATGTTAAGATTAGTTTGCAACATGTGGGGCATGTCTCCAAAGGTTGATTCTGTTCATCTGGATATAGCGTTTTCAGTAGGAGAAACGTTTCATCACTCATACAAATCACTTATTCAGTCCCAGCTGACTGCAGATTTCCCCAATCTTATAAACATGAGGGCATGGTTTAAAAAGGAACCAGCAGATGGCAGAATTTACCCTTTGATGCGCTAAGACCGAGTGACATGGTGCTCTGTTTTGCTTCTGCTGAACTCCAAAAATACTACAAATAGTATTTCAAGTTCTACACACAGTTGTTTAGGGAAGTTGGCACACCCAGGTCAGTGGACCTTCAAAGGTGCAGAAATGCTACGGTGCCTTTATTTAAAAAACAAAACATGCATTTCAGAAGTGTAAAAAAGCCAGCAGCACTTTTAGCCCAGAAGACCAGTTGACTTTTAACTGGAATCAGGTAAAGAGAAGAAGCATCCTCCTGGCAATCCTTCCAAACAAACTTGTGTTTTTGCCTTTTCTGCGAGCACTGAGCAGTCTGACCTTGGGCGAATTTGCTGGGATGTCTCCCCCTAAGAAGATTGTGGTACTGCGTCAACACACTCGAACGCGCCAAACCAGCAAGCTATCAAAACGTCTGCTTTTATAGAGGCGCTCGCACTCATTGATGATCACTTAATCAAGTGCATCTGATTAGCAGCACCCAGCTGCCAATTACCCTCTTAATTCCTATGGCAGCAGTAAAGGTGGGCTTAGTTTTTCACGCTATAACACAACACCATTGCTATAGTTTTTTTTAAACATTACAAGCTACACCACGTTGAGGAGGAAAATAAAGCAGAGAAACCTAAAGTTAATGAATCTACCATCTACTATCTAGCTTTTTTTTAGTTGAACAGCTTTTATTAGGTTTTTATACAAGGCAAGTTTTGACAGAGCTTCACAGTGTGTAGACCCTGGGTTAATGAGTTGACGCCCTTTCTAATTTTACAACAGTATAAGTATGATTCCCCCAACACACAGCTCTTTCTGGAGCAACGATTTCAAGCATCTCCAGGCATGCCTTCACAAGTGGTGAGGGGACGATTTATGTCAACTGCTTAGAGCACACCTCTTATTGCACTCAGTGCTCGTGTTGCATGTGTGTGTGTGTGTTTACATGCTGGGAAACACAAAGAATTCCCACATAAATGTAATGATTGCGGAATATGCCTGACAGACGGGGTCTCACGTTTCCCTGCTATCCTAATGTAACACTGACACAACCACACACGGCGGGGTAAAAATCACAAGCAGCCACAGTGGAGCATCAGCTCTGGACCTTCAGGCCAACATTGTATCTCGCTGTAGACAGCTGTTGTTTGTTAGGCGAGGCAAGGCGAGGTCGGGCACTAAGCAGCGACGAGTCTAGCCGAGTGTGCCTGAGCGAGGAGTGCCAGTTCTGGTATTTTAGGCAGTCAGACACTGTCACCTGTCAGCGAACTAGTCTAGACACGGTCTCCCACGTGGTGCGAGAATAAGCTACACAACGATATCAACCTCTCAGCAGCTAGTCAGGAGGACGGCAGTGTGTGCAGAACGGCCGCAGAGCGCAGATCGCCAGATACAGACTGATGTGAACAGGCAGGGAGGGTAACGCTGGGTTGTTTTACGGTTGATGTTTCAGAGTTCTTGGAAAGTGAAATGGGCCAAAGTGAAAGTGAGGCGCAGTCCGACACCCTGGCAGCGTTCTTGCAGGACCTTTCCTCTCATGATCATAATGATGGTACGTCTCTTCCAGGAAAAACCAACAGCAGCAAGGAAGGAGGTGCGCTCCAATATATTTGCAACTGACTGTTTACTCCTTAGCAGTTTTGTTTCAAATTAAGGTAAAATGTTTTATCCTACTTAAAAATGTAACTGCATTTTTTTCTATTCAGAAATATATCCAGAGAACAAAATATACAAAGCTATGGCAGAATGTGGCTGCGGCGCTGATGACCACCAGCTTTTTGAAGCAGAGTGGTACTGGGGCAACATCTCAAGGTACTTTATATTTCTATCACTTTTTCTTTCTTTCAGCCAACACCACTGTTACAGCATATCTAATTTTATTGACGTTGTCTTCCTCCGATCGTTATAATTAACAGAAACCTTCATGTCCATTTGATTTGTTCAGAGAGGAAGTAAACGAGATGATGAGAAACACTCCTGATGGTACATTCCTGGTTCGAGATGCTTCCAGTAGGATTAAAGGAGAATACACGCTGACATTAAGGTAACTACTAGAAGATTAGTGACAAGTATGCATATGGCTACACTTTCGTAAAGTGTATCAAACACAACTAGTTAAAGACTGTACCAGGTTTTATAAGTTTTATTGCTGCATTGCAACCAGTCATCAGTAGTCTGTATGTGAAAACAAAGTTAACCCCAAATTAAATATATATATTGTAGTCAAAGGTTAGTTATTATTTCCTGGTCTCGGAGTCTAAGTTTAGTTTTACTGGTTTTAAAGTGTAACTTTATACGTTTTGTGGTTTCGCTCTAATTTTAGCGGAATTGGGACAGACCAGGTTTCAGATATAAAGCTTTGTTGATTAGAGTTTGGCGTAGACTCCAATGTTCAGCAACATAACACCCTGTCCCCACAAGATGTGTTTCACGCGTGTTTTTCCAGTCATCCATCTTACATTTGGATGAAAGAACACACACACACACACACACACACACACACACACACACACACACACACACACACACACACACACACACACATTTTAGAGATCTAAAAGTCTCCTGTCAGGAAAAGCGAGAGTGACTAAACAGAACCAGGAGAGGCTCCAATGGGGAACAAAGCTCCCTACTTGCTAGCCTAAAATGACAAGAAGTACCATGTTATTTATGGGACAACTATCCTTTGACTTTTGCAGAAAAGACGCTTCAAACAGACTAATTAAAATCTTCCATAATGGCGGCAAGTACGGCTTCTCTGAGCCACTGGCTTTTTCCTCTGTAGCGGATCTGATCCAGTATTACCAGAAGAAGTCACTGGCCCAGTACAACTCTAAACTGGATACACGGTTACTCTATCCAATATCCAGAAACCAGCAGGTAAACTTTTTGGGGCAATTTAACTGTGAACTTTTGTTTTCTTACATTACAACAACATCGCAACAAGACGTAATCAACTGAAGACTTTTACCACATGGTCTGTTACTGGTATTGGAACAAAACCGCCGTGCTAATGTCCAGACTAAATCCTTTTTTACCGTTTTGTGCATATAGCAGCAGGTTGTGATGGAAGCTGACATTGATGCAGCTGGAGAACAGCTAAGGATATTTCAGGATCAATACAAAGAAAAAAGCAAAGAGTATGACCGCCTATTCGAGGAGCTGAATCTGACCTCCCAGGTACATGATCTTAATCCTTTCTTTTCAGAGCCCTTTCCTTTAAAGACTTAAAAACAAACGGTTTGTTTTCTCTTCTTCCTAGGAACTGCAGAGCAAGCGAACTGCCATTGAAGCTTTCAGCGAAATCATTCGGATCTTTGAGGAGGAATGTGAAACCCAAGAGCGCTACAGCAAGGAATACATCGACATGTTCCTCACATTAGACAGCAGTACAGAATCCGAGAAGTACGTTCACAAAGCACCTGGTTTTCCACTTTTTGTTTAAAAACAAGTTGAATTAATAATAGTTGCTAGATTAGTTGAGTAATTCCTTCATTTTTACTTTCAGAATTCAAAACAATTCAGATGAACTACAGTCGAGGGTGGAAGAGATCCACAGCAGCAAGAAGAAGTTAGAGGAGGAACTGAGGAACAAGGCACTGGTTCACATGGAGGTCGACAGGAAAATGAACAAACTGAAGCCTGACCTTGTGGAGCTCCGGAAGCTCAGAGATCAATACCTGGTGTAAGTTCAACCCTTCACTGTCCCATGTTTAGGGTTGTTGTACAGTGGTTTCAATTTAGGTCCCAAAATTTCCAAAATAACAAGAGATCGGTGTCAGCATGGGCCAAACTATGACTTTAAACATTGGTGTCAGGGCTGGATTTTACAATCAGTGCGTCAGTGAAGCAAGGACTGAAAGACAAAACACAGTGTGTCCTGCACAGCGTCACAGCTACTGGAAGATGCGTGTTGTGACTTCACAGTCAAACGAGTATCTCAATCTGATTCTTACATTTCATCACATACCAATAACACAGCTGCGTTATAAACATAGAAAATAAATCAGCTGTTCTCCATGTTGTCACAGCTGTGCAGCTCGACTATGCTTGGTATGGAGCTTTATCATAAGCCTGATTGGTAGTGCGTGTCTTTCTAGCCAACTGTTGCCCTTTCACACGAAGTAAACCTGAACAAGTATCAATATAGTTAGCCTAAAGCACAACTGTAAATGTACTTAATTTACTGGGCAGTACAAAAAACAAACAAACATGTATATACTGTATCTCTCTTTTTACTGTGTAACCCTTTGATCGATGTCGTTGATCTGGATTGGATTTCTAGCTTATAGGTGAAATAATCTCCTTTTTAAACTTTAAAGTGACATTAGTGAATCAATAATCATCCACTAATACAAAGTGTGTGCTTCTTTGTAATAAGTGCTTATACTTTTAGCACTTTAAGTATATTTTGATGCTTAAAGATTTGCACTATTACTTAACCAGTGGTCACAATCCTTCTTTAAGTAAAGGGACTGAACACTTAAAGAGTAAAGTCAATGTTCTACAGCGGCACTTTTTATGAATACCATCCGTATTAGGCGAAAGTGATGCCAGTGAGTCTGAAAATCATGGCTAATGTTTTCTACACCAATTTACTGCTCTGTATTGATTTGGATTTTCTGATCAAATAGCCTGATTACTCATTGGTGTTCCTTTAAAAAAAAAAAAAATCCTGGAAATTACCCTGATAAACATGTAACAGCACTCCAACTGTTTTTTGTCCATGTTTCAGTTGGCTAACTCAACAAGGCACCAGGCAGAGCCAGATAAATGACTGGCTCGGTATTAGGAGTGAAGAAGAAGAGTAAGTATCCTTTTTCTCTTGGCCTGTGGCCACATTAGTCAAATCTTTTGGAGTAAAATGTCACAAAGGCATGTTCACTGACAACACACATACTGTATATGTGGCTCATCATGCCACCCATGTTGCTATTTTTGGTTCATATGATCGATACTAACACCAACACTCAACAAAACTGAGCACAACTGCTTCAAATCATCATACCGCTCCCTCTCCACCGGCTAGCCCATACACCCTAGCAGATGATACCCACCAGGAGGAGAGGAGCTGGTACGTTGGTGCTATGAGACGAAAGGAGGCGGAGGAGCTGCTGAGAGGGAAGAGAGATGGGACATTCTTAATCAGAGACAGCCAGACTCAGAGAGGCTCCTTTGCCTGCTCTGTCGTGTGAGTGTTTTAGGTACTTAATGTTTGGATGCTCTGTAGATAAATCCTGTAGATACCAAATAATCAGTTTCCTCTCTCATACAGTGTGGACGGGGAAGTGAAACACTGTGTAATTTACAGGACGTCCACGGGATACGGCTTCGCTGAGCCCTACAACCTGTACTCATCACTGAGAGAGCTCGTCCTTCACTACCGTCACACATCCTTGATCCAGCACAACCAGCAGCTGAATGTAACCCTGGCCTGGCCCGCTCTCAGCCAGCAGCCCAGCTGAGACACACCAGCACACACCCAGTAACAGTACTGTGGACACACCCGAACAGACACTATTACCAGGCTCAAAACAGCATACCGGTTAGTGTCATCACCGCACTAAAATATTCAGTGCTAAAATTGGATAATAATCTAAACATTGCTTTTATGCCAAACAAAAGTCATTTTATTACTCTTTTGTTATTATTATAATTTCTGTGTTTAAAAAGCCAATTTACTTTTCATCACCAGCTAAAGTTTGCCAGAAGCTTTTGCAGAAGTCAGCAGTAAATATTCAACTAAACTGTCCTAGTACAGAATTCAGCCTCACTAGTTTCCCCAAAGTGTTGCAAAAAGCTGTGCAGTGAATTGGATTCTGAATACAACACTTCCATTAAAAGAGTAACTAAAGCAAAGGCACAAAATATTTAGGAAAACACAAATAACAAAATTTGTCATTGCAATGTTGATTTCAATTATTCTTTAGTCCTGAAGCTAAAACAATCTAGCACAAGTTTCTGTATTTTTTTCTAGACGCAAGCACAAGCACTATTTTAATGAAGAAGCCAAATATAAAATAGCTTCACCGCTATCAAGTTTTTGTATTTATAGTTGGCCACTCCTGACCTCTACCACACTTGTTTTAACTTCTTTGAACAAAAACAAACCAGTGTGCATTTCTTAAATTGATTTCTTAAGCTTCGTAATCATCTAACAAATGCATAGAAACAGTGAAGCAACAACAATATGAACAGAAAAAAAGCCCAGTATGGGACAGAACCACCCCGCATTGCTGGCTATGGTTATTTTAAGGCCAGAGCATCCACACAAACACTTTCAAAATAAGATAGCCTGAATACACACAGGGGATTGGATTCCTGTATTTTAAGACTTCTCCAGTTCAACTTCACATTTAGATGATATTGATATTTTCATTTTCTGATAAGGAGCAGCACATTTGGATCAAAAAGTTTTTGAAATACCAGGTGTTGGGTGTAAGTGTGTGGGGTGTTAGAACTAATGGAGCAAGAGGTTGAAAGGCTAGTCTAACTGCTTTAATGGTGACTGATCTGGTCACATTTGAGGTTTCTTAGGCACAAACATGACATTACAAAACTACATTAAGTTATAGTTATGAAAACTAACCTTAATAAGGGTCAGTAAGGAATTTAACAGGATTTGGACCTGCTCAGTGAGAAATCTAAATTTAACAGTCATTTGGTTTGAAGTGATTTTGGTTGGAGTCCAGGAGATTTGTTAATTCAATTCAGTTCTATTTTATTTATTACAACAACAGTCGCCTCAAGGCGCTTTATATTGTAAGGTAGATCATACAATAATACATACAGAGAAAAACCCAAGAATCATATGACTCCCTATGAGCAAGCACTTTGGTGACAGTGGGAAGGAAAAACTCCCTTTTAACAGGAAGAAACCGAGCGGCAGAACCAGGCTCAGGGAGGGGCGGGGCCATCTGCTGTGACTGGTTGGGGAGAGTGAAGGAAGATGGGATAAAAAACAAAGTTAAGAAGTCTGATGTGAGGTGCCCTTACAAGGTTATACTACAGGACTTCCAGGTTCATAGCAAACTGTAGAATAGTGCCTTTAAGTGCTTCTTTCCAACCAACAGACAACAACAGTCTGATGAACCAAACAGATAGACAAACCAATCTCTAGTTGAATATCTTATAACAAGGTATTTGCTACTTCCCTAAATGCATGGCGTCTGATTATCAAAACAAAGGTTAATGATTTTAATGATTTTAGCCATGACCCTGGTGGCTACAAACTGTCAACAAAAGACACAAGGAAAAAGAAGCAGGTATGATTGGTTTGTGAAAGCAGTGTGTGTGTTGTGGCGTTTTTTAAAGGCTTTATATTGAGTTTAGATTTTAAATTTTCTACTTTTTTGGATTGAGAATGATAAAAAAAAAAAAATAAGGGGGATTGGTACCCACTAACAAATTTCGGTTATATCAACACCCCTAGCACATAACATAGAGACTTACAACTGACCAAACAGCTGTAACAATTTTTATCATTACTGCTAGAATTTTGCAGGCATATTCGCTAGCTAGGTATTAACTAATAATGTAAAGATTCCAACTATGGGGACCAAAAACTGTATGTTACAATTAAATTAGATAGGTAATGATTTTTAGTTTTTTGAACCACACCAGCAGACCATACCTGAGAAGTTTTTTTTTCCTCTTAAGTGTAAATGAGATATATACACGGTAGAAAATTGTGTCTATATTGATAAAAGTATCATTTAAAATTAAAACTGTTTACATTTCAGATCTATCCAGGTATGTGTATCCCTGGATAAGTAGCAGGTTTGTAACCCAGGGACTTCTTTGATTGTGCAATTTTTGAGCAGAGATGAAGTGGTGCTTGTGGATATCATCGATTAAACTATTTTTATAGAGGAGAACACAGCAGTGAATAAACCTTGGTCTGCCCATGAATTAAGAAACAATTAAACATATATAAAGATATGAAGAGTTAATTTTACATATCGTGACCTGTATATATTTTTTCTTGTGTCATCGGGTCACATTAAAATGCACTTCTCTCTTTATGGTCACACGTTCTTGATTGTCATTGCGTATGTACACTTGAAGTTAAATGTCAGACTGTTTATTGCCACGAAGGGAGAGAAACTGTCAAGTTCCTACTTTGTGGCAGTGAAAAGGTGTATATGTTTGATTTTTGCATGCTATTATTGTGTAACAGGTTTTAAAAGGTATAATGCATATTACTAAATCAGAATATTATGGCTGGAAACTGTTTTGATACCAGTTCTGGTATTAGAATGACACCAGCAGCTATGAAATCAATTTTGTTTAGCCTCCATTAATGGTGCTAGGCACTTATTGCTATAGTTTTCCTTTAATGCGTCTCTTTTGATCACCTGTCAGTATTAGTCAAACTGTGACGAGTTCTTTATCAAAGCAAATGGAAATGTTTTCGTGTTGGCCGTGGTCTGTCGTGCTCGTAACCACATCAGTCTGTGAAATAGTGTTGCACAGTAGTAAACTGTCCATCGCTGCATTGCACAGGTCGCGGACGGAGTGCGCCACAATCGTCACATGACAGCGCGAGGAGGAGTGAAAGCAAAATGTAGGCGCCCGTCCTCC
>NW_005187437.1:898172-899860 GCF_000239375.1 Pundamilia nyererei | reverse complement strand
TTCTAAAAATGAAGTGTTAGCTATATTGGTAAATTTTGTAGCAAGAATTTAAAATATGAAATCAATTTACACAGGTTATATGTGCACAAAGACCACTGCTCTGTGGAGTTTAGGTTTAAAGCATAGCATTTGCACACACGTAACTCCACATTTGAGGTGGAGATGCTGTGACTGTCTTCACCCTGTTACTAAGGCAGGTGGACATGTGGGATTTGTAAATATGGTCAAGTTGCTCATGAGATTGATGCATAGTAGCACTGATTTTTAATATATATATATATATTTATCTTCAGTTGGTGGCATCTTCATTGAGCTGACCACTTAATAGGATTTGTACTTCAGCAAAGTCATGCCTCTTTGTAATTAGCATTTGCACAATTCGGTCTTTTTCTGTCTCTTCGTGTATCTTAATGTTTTATCACTGTGCAAACAAAAACAAAATAGAGATGGTGAAATGATCCCTGCAGGGGATCATGAAGTGTCATCATGATCTGCTACCTAATGATACAACCATTACCATGTTGTATCTGCTGCTGTATATGAATAGAAATATACACAGTGGCTACAGAAATGTAACAAATATTCACATATGTTACAAATACACAGATGTTAATTATCAAAGATAGGCTCTTTAACCAGCCTGCTGAGGTTTATAACTAAATAAAAGAAACAAATGATTGCCATTTAGCGTTTGACCTTTAGAACTGTGTAGTCCTTGAATTTGTATGTGCGAATCATATTAAGGAGGTTTAGTACCAGTAATATTTGTTTTTTCCCTTCAGGAACCTCCAAATGTTTGTTGGCATTTATGCTAGATACCACAGATTTGTGGCATGAAAGTGAAAATCGGTCTACCGTAATTAGTTTATGGGAAAGTAACAGCAGAAACAGTTATGTTGAGGTATTAGTTATGTAGGGCAAGAAAGATGGTGTGGCATGTGTTCAGGTACAGTATTATGATGGAGGTTAGTAAGTATGTCAGTTGGAGGTGGTATGTGGGGATGGATTAGGTGGAAGGAGGCTGGTGAGATATTTGTATTCACCCAATCTCTTGGCTGTTGCCCTTTCTTTCATGCCGTAACCTGATGAGATCTAGCAGGTCACGTGATGTGGAACTACTTAGTATAGAATATATATCTGTTTTCTTTCTCACGATGAGCTGTGCATTTGATCCGATGCCTCTGTCTCTGGCTCACATGCATTATCGTATTTGTTAAAATTATGTTTCTGTATCTTTCATTTTTATCTTTTCATTGTGTCTGTATACACTTGTTCTTTTTTTGTATCTGATCTAAAGGATTTAGCTGCATTAGTTGTACGACTACTGCTGTGAGAAAATACTGTTATTGTAACTGTTTATTTACTGTATTGATTATGCAATAACATTCAGCTTGTTGTCTTGAATCAGAATCAGCTTGTGCGTCCTTTGAGGAGTTATAGAAGAAAAGTGGTATTAAACTTCTTCTCCTTTTTTTTTTTTTTTTTAAATGTAAACCCCAATTTTACCAACTTCAGAACTGTACTGTTCATGTATGCACTTTCAGATCCCAAATAAAAGATTATAGCTTCACGGGTTGTTTGGAGTATTATTTAATGCCATCATTTCAGCACCTTGTTGGATCTCTCTAAATGGCGTCACAAAACAGCAGCTAATGTAGGCTAGGTCACCGATATTAATGGATCTGTAA
>NW_005187437.1:884703-896597 GCF_000239375.1 Pundamilia nyererei | reverse complement strand
TTCATAAAATCCATTGCTATATCACCTTTTGGATGGGGACCATTTTGGGTCCCGAGGAACGTAAAAGGGTGTAAATTTTGAAGCGTGCCCAAGTTAAGTTTCAACACTGTTATCATTTGAATTAAGATTTTTAAATGTGAAAGGGGTTTGCAAGGCACTGCACGTATGACATTATGCATACAAAAGCTTTTGGTCCCTGTGAATTACATAATCATGTGTCAATGAGTCACACCATGAACGCCAATTATTGACAGAGACAATGAGCAACCGTCTTACTTATCTGCTCTTGAACTCTCTTCACCTTTTAGCTTCTTAGTAAGTTCCAATGCAGTACAGATTCAGTGGTGTGCCTTACTCTTCAACGCAAACGTTATCCACCCTTTGATCTCAGTAAGAGCAAAAATAGCAGACTTTCTCGTTTATAGCCACAGAGATGCTAACGGTTAGCTTCAAAATTGTGTTCGTGTAATTGGTGAGAATTTAAAAAGGCAAACAAGTGGATCTGCCCATAAACAGTTCATAGAAGTTTACACATTACCAATTAATAACATCAAAATCCACAATCGAAGATGGCGCAAGATGCCGCCTTTCATCTTTCATTAGCTGTTTCTGCAAAGAAAAGAAGGGAAAAAAAAACAAAACGTCAACGCTTGCTCTGCGTTTCTTTTTTAAATTTTAGTTTAGTGGCTAACTAGTTAAAGCTGGATTTTTTTTAAGTAAATACTAATATATATTAAATCCTATCAAACTGTCAGCATTTTCAGATCATTATTTTGTTACTCCCTTATACTCCGGAGCCAGAAACGGTGATGTCCGAGGATTACTGAAGGCAGCATTCACACCTGTAGTCAATCAGCTGATTGGGCGGTTCCAGTGAGGAGCATCTTCGATATTCTCCGTCCTACTTTCTCAGATTTGTGTGGATTCCTTTGCAGATGCCAACATGAAGCTCTCGGGAATCCTGGCTGTGCTTTTGCTCGTCTATACTGAACGGAGCGGTTTCGGGATGTGTCATCCCAAACCGGCCTGTCGCTACCCTCCCTCCCAGTGGTGTAGGTCCCTGGAAATAGCGATAGAGTGCAGGGTAAGTCTGACCACACTGGGGGTCATCTATGCTCCTACTAGTAATTTTGTTTAGTATAGGCTAGGCACAAGTAAGCACAGCTGAACGAGATTTAAGAAGTTTATTCCATTTTTATACGTTATTCGTGTGCTTTTACTCAGAATGTAAAATGGTCCTCTCAGTATGAAACCGTCTTCTTAATGTAAACACTTTAAAGCAAAGGACTAGCAGGAAAACAAGAGGAAATGTTTAATATTGCTACTGTGCACCCAAATGGTATCATTCATCACTGTTGTATAGAGGACAGTTTTTGTGGAGTTGAAAGTTTCCCTGGTCTGGACATTAATAAGAGTCATGCCTCAGAAATTCAACACCAGAGGTTGTTCATGTGACTGACAGAGCAGCTTGAGGTCAAATCATGCAAACACCTAATCAGTTTAGAGAAAACAGAGTCTGGAGGAGGAGATGAATGTGCAGTGTCGCTTCCTTAGACCATTTTGAGCTTTGTCTTTTATTAATTTTAATCATTGTCCTTCCTCTTTATTATTTCAATAATGTAGAAAATGCTCAGAGCACCGAAGAGCTATTCTTTCCAGTTTTCCAATGATTGTGTTTTAAACTTTGCAAAATGGTTCAAGTCACATTTGTTACTTTTTTAAAAATTAATCCTTGTGCATGTCATGGAAATGTTCTTCAGCACTGAACTTGTATGTGAGCGTGTTTGATGAGCTTCAGAAAAGTGTTTTCTGTAAATGTAAATCATGTAAGTTATGAAAAACACTTTTTATTTGTTTTAATTCTTACTGAAATGGGATGACATCAACTCTGTTTTGTAGGTGGAGAAACAGTGTATGGAGGTTAATGCTACCAGGCCAAACCAGGCTGTCCCTGGAGTATCTGTCACACTGTACTATGAGAGTCTGTGTCCAGACTGCAGAGAATTTATCACTCAGCAGTTTTTCCCTACCTGGACAATGCTGCAGGACATCATGGCTGTCACACTGGTGCCCTATGGGAATGCTAAGGTCCATCAGTCCTTCCTCTGTTGATGCATGCAGCATTCAAAAACAAAAACAAATGTTTCACCTGAATAAACCTGGGCTTTGTTTCTCTTGTAGGAGCGTCGCTCAGCAAACTCTCCCTTCACCTGTCAGCACGGAGAGCCTGAATGCAGAGGAAACATGATCGAGGTTTGAACAGCTTAAACTTTGCATGTGGTTTTTTTTTTTTTGTTTTTTTGTTTTTTTCTGCTGGGTCTTCTAGACTGATTGATCTCTTCCTCAGGCCTGCATCCTCCATTTAACCGAACACTCTCTTGCATTTCACATCATCTACTGCATGGAGTCATCTGCAGATGTTCTGAGCGCTGCACAGTCTGTGAGTACCTTCAGAAAAAAATGTTTATTTGATATAAGGGTTGTTTTCATTTCCAGTGATCACGACTGTTACTGTGATAGCTGAGCTCATGGTCCTGAGGAGCCAGCACAGGCCATCAAGAAAATAACCCCCCTGCTAACCTGATTCACGTCCTCGGGAAAACTTGTATCTTGATGAGTTTATGGTCTCAATCCCTGGTTTCAAGTCTAATTGTATACAGTGTGATGTTTACTCTGATGCTGATTAAATAAAAACAACAAATGAAAGGAGAAAAGGACGGCCTACTCTGTAACTGAGGATTGTAACAGCTCCTGACATCAAAAAGCAGAAATGGCAATCACAAATGCTCGGCTCAAATTCTGAACGGACCGATAGGGGACATCACATTCGCTATGTCATTGCCCTTCTGCTTTTTCTGTTTGTTTTCTTTTTCTTTTCTCAGTGTCTCCGGCTGTATGCTCCCTCTGTGCCCTGGTCCAGAGTTGACTCGTGTGTCAAAGGAGATCTGGGATACCAGCTGATGCGTGCCAACGCTCTTATGACCAGAGCCCTGAACCCTGCACACACACATGTGCCCTGGATCACCTTCAATGGGGTAAAACGCAAGCTGAGATTTGTTTAACATACTGAGAGGTCTATCTGCTTCTCATTTTAAAAAGCTAGAATTTGAAATTAATTCTGAGCTGCAGAGAATATGAACTAACTCATGTTTTCAGACAAGGCTTGTGCATCTTTCTGCACTTCTAGTTTCTACAGTTGTTCAGAATACACCAAATCTGTAAGAGCTGAAGTGAAAAGATCTTAATTTTTTTTCTTTTAAAAGTACAAAAATCATGTAGTCCCTATCAGCTGCTTAAACTCATAACTGATATGACAAGGCTGAAATTATTACTGTGGACAGAGTTGTAAGTTTAAAATTCATAATTTGGGTTCAAAGTTTAAAAAGGAAAACTTAGATAATCAAATATTCCAAGCGAATTTAATACCTTTGGTGGGGTTTACAGAAGGAAATGCTGGGACTAAGTGCTGTCCTTATTACAGGAATACACAGAAGAGAATGAAGACAAAGCAATGTTGTCCCTTTTCCAACTGGTTTGTCATCTCTACAAGGTGAGTAGATGTATTTGTGAATGAAGTGCTTTGATTCAAACACAACTCTAGCGTCTGACTTTTTGTGCATGTTTCTGCTTCTACAGGGGGTGAAACCTCCAGCCTGCGCTGGAGCTCCGGTCCGGCTCGACAGAAGCTTCTGCTGAACATGAAAAATAAAGTTATATGTCAGTGCTACAGGCAAACAGCCAAATGTGACACGTTAAATTAGCCATACTAATGTTTAGTTTGTTTCAGTGTTGTCGTTAATACTATGAAAACGTAAGCATATAGAGTATTATAACTGTCTTGTGTAACAGAGCAGATAACTAAGTTGTCTTTTAATTCAAATATGGTTTATAATAACAAATGCAGCCAAACACAGGATAAAAATTTCCATATAATTTATTGGCATTTTCCACTTAAAACACCCTGAACTCCCGAGACTCTTTTGGCTTAAAATGCGAAACAAAAATAGATTTAATTTCTCTGACAAAAACATCGGAGTGGCAGGTGGATACATACTTGTGAAGTATACTTGATTTTTAGGCTCCAGAACATAAAATCAGACATCCTGTGTTACAGTACTTTGTATCGACAGACACATCTGAAGAATAAATATCTCTATAGAAGTTTGCACGACACAGAGGCTGAAAGAACAAGACTGCATGGACGTGGGTGGAGGCGGTGTCAGTGCAACACGGTCTCTGTGTAGAAGCGGGAACGCTTCCGCTCACCGACACAGATGGCGCTGTATGGCGCTGACGTCTTCCTGCAAAGAGCCACGGTGCTGAGTTTAACCTGCTGTAACTCCTCAGACTGTTCAGTGCTGAGCAAATTACACCTGCTGTCAGAAAACTGTTGCTGTATATCTACTAAAACTATCACAAAGGATAAAAATATGAGCTTTGAATTTGTTCATTTTTGTGTTACAATAAGAGAAAATAATGACTAACTGGAAACACATTATTTGTTGTGCCACATCTGAGAAAAATCAGTTTAATCTCAGAAGCCAAATTTTTGAATGTATTTTTACATTTTTGGACGATTATTCCTTAATTAAATGTAGTACAAATATAATAAACTTCTTTTGGGGGTAAAACCATTGTTTTTGCTCTTTGTTTGTGCTCTTTGATAATGTAGCCATGTGAACATTGCTACACTATGCAAAAATGTAACTAAAATAGGTTTTCTCCTTATAGAAAGCTGTTTGACTGGATCAAAACCAAAGGATCTTGACGAATGGCTGACAAACCAACTTTTGACACGATACATGTTTTTTGATGATGTAACAAAAAAAACTGACGTTTAAATGCAGTGTTTTGAAAATGTTTACTCTTCCGGGTGATGCTCAAAGGCTTTGAGGTTCACTGGCTTACATTCAGCCTGTTACACTCTAGATAATTATAAAACTAGCCAAATGCAGACACTTTTGTCATACGAAGGCATCTGTGGTCAGCTGGATACTGATATCTAAATATGCTAATGAGTAAAAATTACTGTAAAAACTGAACTGCTCTGATTGCAATGTGAACGGTTTAATAGGAGACACTTTTAATATGACATATCTACTCACAATTATTTTATTAGACCTCTAAACTGTCTTTAAATCTGGAGCCTTTGAAAAAAATCTTCTTTTGCACACTTTGTAAACGTTCTCAAAAAAATGTAAGTCTGGCAACAGTTTTCCCACTTTCCTCTTTCTCCACGGAAAAGTGAATGGAACAACAGTCTGAGGATCAGCATTTCGAAATCATCACAGTGGTCCTTTAGCACAAGGCTCAAAACGTTTATAAACCACGTAAGGCTGATCAATAAAGCTTACTAGCTGAAATAATGAAATACTGTTGGACTAGTGTTTTCTACTACTGCCTGACTGGGAAGTGCATCGTATATTGCGTAGTGCTTCCCGGTCTTTCTACCTCAGTGACGGCGACAAACACTGTTCTAGGCTGAATGTGTACTTGGTACAGAAAGACAAAGTCATGAAACACATGAAAATACACACATCCTCGAGTCTCAGCTATCTGATTAGGAAAGAACTGAACAGACGGATCCAAAGCTGCACAAAATCTATTGAATCGTTTGCCTTAAATACTGTTAACATGTATCATTTGTAAAAACTAACACTATAAAGTTAATGACTTTGATACAATCATCAGGTTAAAATCTCTAGTGTAAAAATGTACAGCATTGTAGGCTGGCAGGTGTTTGTGTGTTGTCAACACTTGTGGCACACATTTATCCCAGTCGAGCACTATCTACCAAATAAGAGCTGATGGAGCACAGTCTGTTTAGGATGAACTACAGGTGACTTGTTTCTGCCACCTGAGCTCTCTCTGATCTCTACATCGGTATCTGTCGGCAGGGTAGGAAAACACACCGCTGGGATTTTAGAATTCAAAGATCCTCGTTGGGTTTTTTATGGAAAAAAAAACAATTTAGAAGCAGCATCTTTAGTTCAGATGTGTAAACATGTTTTACTTTTGACTGAGGTTTGAAGGTTTGTGTGTCGAAACAACATTTTACCATTAAAGGATAAGGCTGGCATTTTTTACATTTTCTAAAATACCTACAAAAACAAAATCAACAGCAAGGGCCTCTTTTATAAAGTGCTCTGAGCTCAAGTATGATTTAATCAAACAGGTGTCAAAGCCTGTGATGAACTATGCTGCTGGTTTGTCTTCGCCGCTCTGTTCAGATCAGATGGTTGATGGCTCAGGTGCCCTCAACATCTAGACTTATAGCATGGCTGAAGCTTTTAAATTTCCATCTATCAGCCATTATAAATGCACACACTGATAGTTTGTTAAACATCCAAGTGGCTTCCTTGGAGGGAAGTTAACAGGATGCTCGCAGAATTTTGGTAATTCTATCTGATCTGAAAGACATGATGAATACACGTGTTACAGAAGTAATATAGTAGATTACTTGTTACTTTTACAAGAAACAAGCAGTGAATCTTAAATTTCCCTGGACATAAGCACAGATCTCCTCAATAATCTCTCTAATCTCTTATAAGCACTTTAATAAAATATAACTACAAAAACAACTACACAAATGTTGGTTTTAAAAACAAAACAAAACATTTGAATGAGCATAGAAGTTCACAGAGCTTCAAAACAGTAGTAGCTGTAGCTGCTGATTTTAATTGTAGCAGTACAGACAGAAATAATGTGACTGCATGAATAGTGTTTCCCAACAAACATGTGGGAGCCTTTAAAAAATGAACAGTTTCTTTGTTGGACACATTTTCATCAGGATGGTAGAAATAGGATTGAATGAAAACGGACTAAATTATAATTAGGGAGCATGTGCATCTATGGAACATCTATAGAACAGATGCCACACAATACTTTGTTATAGCAGTGGTTCATTGTTTGCTGATTATTTAAAAAAGAAGGTTTTTGCCAGCATTATTCTTTTATAAGAACAAATATTCAGAATCGGATTCAGTTTGGGTCTGAGGTGGGAGGCTGAGTTTTATATTTCACCTACAGTTGTTGGAGTTTGCACACCTTTGGACTGTCTCAAAACAAACAGATGCAGTCCTAGAATTCCAATATTATCTGACCGGTAGATGAATAGGAACTTTATTATTGTTGCACGCCATCAAATCCTTTGTTGAGACGCTAGTTTGTGAAAGCTGGTTAGTTTCCCGCCCTGCCTTCTGGTACCTTTAGTCAAATGCTTTGTACTGTGTTTTTGTGATCAGCAGGCCTACAGTGGGTGAAGCCCTTTTTTTGTGACTGAACAGAAGAGCTGAAATGGCCGAGACAGTAAAGTGCTACTGCGGACTGGAGGCACCCTGATTTAAAAAACCGAACAAAACAAATGCTTTTTAAGCACTTAACCACAGACGAGATCAGCTAATGTACAACAAGGAACAGGTTGAAAATCAAAACAGAACAATGACATCATTAAAAGTCACTACAGGTACAAAATAAAATAAAGCTTAAACTAATTATACAGGTGGTGTCTTATAGTATCAACAGGTGAGACTGGGGTAAAGTCTTCTTCAGTGTTCAGTTTCTGTGGTGCTACAAGCTGGTTTAAGTATGTAAGTTGCCAAATTGTTTATTAAAGGGTTTTGATTAAATGTAGAGACACACCATGGGTTAAAGTCTCATTTGTCCAGCTTGGAGGTAAATCAAACTGGAAAGACTGTTTGGGGTGGTGGTCAGGTTAGGGGGTACCCAGTACATCTGTGCTACATTAGATTTATGTTTCTCTTCATACCCTGAGGTTAAGGTCCACCGATTTTTCTCATTTACATCCCGTATTTGGTAAAATGATTCATCTCTCACATCATTCTTAAAGAAATCAGACTCACTTAATCCAACGAGGACTCAATAATTTTATACCTTAAACTGAAATTATGGTGCAAAATAATTTCCAAGACCCTGTCACACCACTGCGGTCCTCATTCGCTGCTCGCGTTCAAATGTCACAGTTATTTTGAAGGAAGACATTTCCTTTACCTTGTTACCTCTTGTTAGAGAACAGGCCTCAGCTTCGTTCTTCTTCCCAGAATAAACGCAGCAGTTTCGTTTTCTTTGTTTCTGTCTGGGACTCTCCAAACTGAAGCTATAACAAACCAGGATGGCCTATCAGGCACCCAAAGATAGGCAAAAACTATTCTCCCTGCTGAAAAACGAAACCTAAAACAGAGGGGGAACATTCCTCTGTTCTCCAGAGTGGGTGTCTCCAGTGTAAAGGGACTGTGGTGATTTTACAGACATTATTGGTAAAGGCTTGCCCTGCCTCCATCGACATACATCCAGCACCCGTGTCTCTCAGGCAGGGCAGGTTGTGCTGGTCATTATGTGCCCAAACGCAGGCAGGCCACTCCGTCGCCCTCCTGGCTCAGTTCTCTGTCCGTGTCGGCACCTTCCCGCCCTGGGGAGACTGGCGCTCTTTGAGGGCTGGGGCTCCGCACCGACATGGCAGCCAGGTTCAAGGTCCGAGATGGGTGAGGCGAAGGGGGACGGTACCTGCCGCTGCTGCTGCTGCTGCTGCGGGGGTCTGGGGAAAGAGATGGGGAGGAGGAGTCTCGGTGCCTCTCCGCAGCAGACTGAGACTCATTCTCTATGGGGCTCTCAAGGTCAGAATCTGCCTCCTCCTCTTCTTCCTCCTCTTCCTCCAGAGTTAATTCAAACTGGAACTTGTCCCCTCCTCCTCCTCCAGAAGGAATGGGTGCGCCTGCTCCCAAAGCTGCTGGTCCCACCTCAGCCTGGTGCTCTTCTGGGGTGGAAGGCGAGGGGCTGCGGGGGATCATGCTCTGGTACCACTCCCTGTTGTCCTCCAGCGTGTCCAGGATGTCCTGAGCGTCGGGGTGCACTAAGTCGGCCCAGGTCTCCCACAGCGGGTGCACAATGAAGTCAATGAAGCTCACCTGGTTATGATAGTAATGTTAACAATATTACAACAGCAAACGTGACAGGAGTACGATACATAAAGGACAAACAGGATCACGTTTGCAGAGTAAATACTGGAGAGGTGGTTTCAGGACACGTAGGAAGAATAACAAACTGTGCAAAAGTCTTGAGCCACTCCTCATTTTTTAAATATTTTTCCCAGAAAAATGGGAAATATGTGCAGCAATTTATAGAAATATTTTTAAATATACATAGAAATGAAGTATATGAGGCAGAAACAGATGAACAATCAGTGAGGATTGCTTGCTGTTTCAGTATTGTTGGAGGCTAATCCATGACTGATAGTGTTCGATTATGTGTTTTTCTTATCCAGGTGTGCTTTTACTGCATTGGCAGTGTGTTTGGGATCTTTGTAATGCTCAAAAAGAAAACCGGTGCCATTTAGACACTTTCCAGATGGTGCTGCATGATGGATCAAAATCTAACTTTACTTTTCTGTGGTCATAATTCCATCAATGCTGACAAGAGCCTCCATTGTGTTTTACAGATATTCACTGTGGCACTTTCTCTCATTTTCAGTCCTGTTCTTATGTAGTTTGGCATACCTCAGCTGTTCTCTGTGTTTCCCTTCCTTAAGAATGGCTTCTTGACAGCCACTCTTCCACTGCATCAGCTCTAGAGCCAGATGCATTGCACAGCACATCCATTTGAAAAGGTCAGGTTCAGGGCCTGAACTGAAAGTGAGTGAAAAAGCATCCAAATGTCTAAAGAAAAACTTTGAAAGACTTTCAGAAATCCTGGAGAACTTTTGCTCAAGAGCACTTTAAAAGTATTATAATAAAGTTTGCCTCCTTGGAAACAAAACACAAGGAAATGAGGGGTGGCTAAAGATATGCACAGCACTGTACTTTTAGATTCAACCTATGAAGGCGTATATATTAGCTCATTGCTTATTGTATTGCAATTATGTATGGAAGCATTATGTAGACAGGTTATTATGAGACTAAAACATCTGTTAACTTTGCCATCTGTCAGCACCTGACTCTTTTCTATGGAGGCGTTGTGTTTGTCACACATGGGGCTGATCTCCATGCCTCTATCCCGCTCCCTGTCTCCCTGGGTGAAACGCTCCTTCATGATGCGGTCCGTCCACTGGCGGTAAAGCTCCAGCGGTTTGGTTGGATTGCTCAAATCTGCACAATGGACCATGTTCTGCAGAACCTGGAAGAGAAAAACGCAGTCAGATGTGGCGTGTCATGCTGGGCAATGTTAGAGATGCAATGCAATCTCAACTGTAAAAAATAATCCAGAAAAAAATTCAGTTTGAAAAACATTTTGAGCTTTGGCAACAGTCACTCATAAAGCTAAGAAAGTTAGTTAATGTTACTGTCATTTGTTTTTTTGGGGGGTGTTAAATCTGTCCATTCAGAGCAGCAGTCCCTGCTGACAGTAAAAACTACTGTTTATTCAAACAAACTGCATTTTGTAAGTGCTGTCAAGGAGGTGGGGTATTTATTACCTCTTTTTTTTTTTTTTTTTAATAATTAAGAAATTACACAATTTATTACTTAGAAACAAGATGAACACAGAACAAAACAATACAGATTTTCATTGTACTGAGAGGTTAAATACCCAACTTTATTCTTTATTACTATGATCAAAACCTTTTACTTCCATCAGAACCTCAATACTCAGCAAAACTGTACAGATGTTATGACTTATCTGTCCAGTAGGTGGCAGCACCTTCACACAGACTGCCTGGTTTAAGTGCACGCTGTACAGCTGTGCACAGGTCAAAATGGAAACACGCTGACACCAGTGTCTTCGAGCCACTGCATAGTTTTCATCTGTCACATTGAGCAATTTTAGTACCAAAATCCTTTTTATTAAAGACCTAATGGTGAAATGTACAGAAACAACTCTCTTCTGCTCATTGCACTGAATGGACAAATGGTTTGCACATGTATATAATTGAAAAAATTCAACGTATAATAATTATTTTTAAACATATACTATTAAAGTGTTATGCCAGCAGGAGTTGCTCTAACCTGGATACGGTCAGAGTAGTTGTCTAGTAGAAGGACTCCCAAACTTGTGACTTTCTTGGTCTCCACCATTGTCTTCATGTCTGCCAAAAAGTTCATGTGTTTGGACATATCTGTGGCCAGCACCTACAGAGGACAGCAACCACACAAACACACACAATGCATTACAATTGTAAAGGTCTCATACTCAACCTAAAGATGACTTCCTTTTGATTACAAGGAAAAGGAAGGATAGATGCAGGAAGTGAAGTGTTGTCTTACAGTGCCTGGGTTACAAAATGTAATGCTGACAAAGCAAATGCACACAGGCTGTTTTATCATCTATCAGATTCACTGCAGCAGTCCTGAGCAACACCTGATCTCTCTCTCTCTCTCTGTGTGTGTGTGTGTGTGTGTGTGTCTGTGTGTACCATGTTTACATATCTTTGTGGGGACCAGAAATTTGAATGTTACTATGTTTGTGGGGGTTAGGGTGAGCGGCTACGGATTGCATTATGTCAATGTGATGTGCGACAGCAAAAATTATGTTTCTGAGTTCAGCTCACAACCTTCTGGTTTTCTTTGTTCTGTCCAGTTGTAGATGCGAAAAAAAGGAAGCTGCAATTTTGTTCTCAGGAAAAATATATTACCAACAAGACTTTTCAGTGTGTCAGCAAGCATTCACAAGACAAACAAAAAACTGAACTGAAACGATCACATTTCAAAGGGACAGTATAACTAATGTTATAATATAAATCGCATAAAAAGGGCAGCGCTCTCACCATGTCAATCACCATCTTGCGGAGAGAGTCTCTCTGTTTCTTGCTGAGGTTCTGGAAGATGTCACAGTTTTCCTCCTGCAGCAGTTTGAAGCCCACAGCGAGATGGTGGTTTTCCAAAACTGACGCGTCATTATACATCAGCGCCAGCTCTGAACCTGGAGAAACGGAGGTAGAAATCCAT
>NW_005187437.1:859826-884588 GCF_000239375.1 Pundamilia nyererei | reverse complement strand
CATTTCTATGTATTACTATGTATTTTAAAGACTGGAAAAGTTAAGGAAACATGTCAAAATATTTTGGCTGTAATTATTATTGATTTTAATCTGTACGTCTTTTTTTCTTTTTTTTTAGCTAATTTTCAACTTTAATGTATTTACATCGTCAATTCAGACTCTTGTCTTTACATTTCTGAGCTGCATCTAAACTATTATTAATGATAACGACTGAACAAAGCTGCTAAAATAAATGTGCAGATTACAGAGATCCATATAGATTAAAATAGACATATTAAAATAAAGGAAATAACCCTTTAATGCATAGTGGTCACTACAGTGGACAGCTAGTCAAAGGCTGTGTTCTTGTATTTGTGTCAGTGTTGATGGTACACTTGCACATAAACCACTACAGTAGACACTGATGTGTCACTCCATACCAAATTCATAAGTCAAAACGTATGACTTATGAAGGGCCAGAGTCGTCTCTATATTTTGAGGCGACTGAGGTCCTTCAGCATCTGCCAGAAAATGCTGAGGATTTTCTATGAGTCTGTTGTGGCCAGTGCGATCCTCTATGCTATTGCATGCTGGGGGAGCAGGCTGAGGATCGCAGATGCCAACAGACTTAATAAACTAATTCGTAAGGCCAGTAATGTTGTGGGGATGGAGCTGGACTCCCTCAAGGTGGTGTCGGAGAGGCGGATGCTGTCCAAGATAAAGACAATGTTGGATAACACCTCCCACCCACTCCATGACATGCTGGTCAGTCACAGGAGCACGTTCAGTGAGAGACTGAGATTACCGAAAAGCACCACTGAACGACACAGGAAATCATTCCTGCCTGTGGTTATCTCCCTGTACAACGCATCCACTTAACACACTGTTTGCTGCTACAACTACACATGTTTCTTTTCCAGCTATTTATTTATGAGTGACTTATGTATGTATATATATGTATATATTGTACTATTCTTAGTTAGCGTATTGTCTGTCTTGTCTTAATGTTGGTTTATGTTGGTTTATAATGGAGCACTGTAACAAAAAATAATTTCCCCCAGGGATCAATAAAGTATTCTGATTCTGATGTTGTCCACCTAAGTGGACATGTAAAAAAAAACTCAAAGTTCAAAAATCTTTTTTTTTCATGTCTAAAGATGAATAAAAATACTGATTGAGGTTGTCATAATTCATGCATCAAAGGGTTAAAGGAACAAAAATAACAGAAATCAATAAAAATCAATAGAAAACCTGTGGCGTGTATTTGTATGAGAAAGTGGAATAGTGACACAGAGGTATGCATATTGTTTCGGGTCTGTGAGTTAACTCAGATCAGTCTGCCTCCACCATTTGATAAATATATCATCCTGAGGTCTCGGGGAATATGGCGTTCCGATCTGATATATGTACTACTGTATCTTCTTGACCCTATTTTCTCACTATATTTAGAAAATAGTGTTCATATCTGGTATTTGATACAAAAATGCCACCTTTTGATCCTTAGTGACATGTTGGTGGAATACCTCTTTGAAAGGCGGCTTTAATCCTAAGCTTTTAGCTACAGTTTCTTAACAGTCAACTTTTAAACTGTCCTTATTTACCCCAAGCTGTGTGCTGTTTAAATAGAAAGACAGAAGCCTACTGGTGTTTATGAGGAACTGGTTGGTGACTCCTGGGTGGTCAACATCGTGGATAGCACTGGCAAACAGAGCGGCGATGATCTCCAGGTCTGTGAAAACCACCTGAGGTGAACGAGGAAGAGAAAATTAATTTATTCAGAAGAAAAAGTAGGTGGAGCTTTGCTCGGTCCACTGAGAGATCAGAGCCCTGGAGCTGGTAGGGTTAGATAATGCCTTATTTGCTCACCTCTAAAGCTGGGGTGGAGAGGAGGACGTGGGTGGACTGCACCACATCAGCTGCGTGGATGCTGTTGTGATAAGCTATGTCTGCATGGTAGTGGTCCTCTAAGGTCATCATGAAGGTGATGAAGGTGTCAACTGGGATATCGAAGGTTTTCAGAAGGTCTCGCTCCTGTCACATTGATGAGGAGCATTCAAGATAAACATGAGACACAAATTGGGTCGATTCTGGTCTTTGGTGGAGCGAACAGATTTCTACCTGGAAAATGGTGTACATGGTCACTGTCAGAGGACGGTTTCCAGAATATTCTGCTACTTTGAATATATCCATACCCCAACGATCGATATCCTCAAATTGCTGCAGAAATAAAAGAGAGCATGTAATGACACAGCGCATTTGTAGGTGTGTTTGTGTCTTTCTGTCTTTGCAGCGTATGCGCGAACCCACCTTGGCTAGCAGGTTCTCGTGTGGTGTGTTGACTCCAAAGCGAGGGATGGAGGCAGGCGCCAAACCCGGGCTTTGTGTGACCTTTTTCACACCGCTGATCTGTGACATCGGCCTCTTTTTCTTCTCCTTCTCCTTCGGAGGAGGAGAAAGGATTTCCACGTCATGTTGTTTCTCTGCAACATGAACAGACACGTAATGTTATGGCCAGATGTGATCCATTAGATCTGTAGGTGTTAGAAAAACCGTGACAGAGTGCTCACTGCATCCACTTGTGTCTTCAACCAATTTAAAATACACAGCCACTTGATTATTCAGTTCTACCTGCCTTACATTTAGAGGGAGATAATCACGCTGGTTTTCTTATCTTTGCAAAGCTTTTTACTCTGACAAACGCAAAAAAAATCACAAGTTCTCTCAGATCTGTTAAACTGACTCACCAAACTGTCCACAATGTAGCCATTTCTATGAAGCAGCCCTGTTTCCACATAATGCGGGTCTGACTGTCATTTAGACACACTGCTGTTAGCAGCTGTTCATGAACTTAAAAACAGGACGACAACCTCCTCACTGCAATCACTCGCAGAGAGATTGGCAAAGTTCTTAAAAAAGGTACGTTCGGATTTAAACATGCAGACAGACGCAGCCGACACGGTGCAATCAGTCTGAGTAAGCATGCACCGATGAGCGTACAAAGTGGTTGTACTCCTAGTAAAAGCTTGGCTGCTGAATGCTAGTGTTACTGCACAGTTACTACATCACTATTAGTGGATGGATTTGCAACTGACTTGCAATTTTTTTGCCAGTTTGTCATAGTTAATCACCATATTGCCACAAACATTTTACATATTGGATGTAATTTCTAATTTGACCCATTTTAAGCAAACCCATAGGAGGCTGACTCCATCTTATTGCCATTCGATCACAATGCTCCGCCTTAACAGCCCAAAGTTACTTTCAAGACAGGAACTGACTCTAAGTGGCTGCAGACCTGGTCCCTGTTTTTGCAACAACCATTTCAGAGACGATGACATTCCAAGTTTATTGCACAAAATCACAATGATTTTGCTTTTGCTGTGGCCTCCTATCACTGTAGAACTATTGTAGATCTGCCCTAGACAGTGGGAAGTATATGATGATGTGTCTGCATACTTTTAGCTACTGCTATAATTACTACTAATACTGTCAATATTTTAGTAATCATTGCACTACTAGAAACACTTAACTCTGTAAGTATTAGATGATAGTGTGACTGCAACAGCTCACGCAAATTCTCAATACTGCAGCTGGAACTTGTGATTCTTCAATTGTTGCTGCAGTCACATCCACTAGGTGTACTTTATAGACTTCCTAGGACTTTAGTTGACACATTGTGAACAGTAGCTGTTACTACAACTGCTATTAACATAGATAATACAAGTCCACCTCAACAACCAACAGTTTATGGAAAACCTGAGAAAAAAGAAAAAGAAAAGCCTGGACATCCATGAAAGACTACAGAGGATTTTCAAAGGATCCTGTCCATGGTAAAGAAGATCTTTTTCACAGCGTGCAGCAGGATGCAAAACACTCCACTCCCAGGGCTACTGTATAGACAAGTTATCAAGAGAAAATACTGAGGGTTCATCAGTGTAAAAGCAATGTAGAAGTAAAGTATGTTACAAACTAAGCTAAACTAAGCTAAGACTACTGAATAAACAGAAAGCCTGCAGTAAATAATCATAAAGGCAGAAATCCACATTTTGGTGATATCCATGAATTTAAGCAATTAATTTATATTTGTGATATTGTTTTCCACTTACAAAGACTGTATAAAAATAGTGGCAACTCCTAAATGGTTAAAGTATGCATGTCAGTTGCATCATTTTCTTCATTTCAAACCCACTGTAGTGGTGCACAGAGCTAAAATTCAGGAAACCGTCACTGTGCAACCTGACATTTTCCTAAACACATGAATTCCTGCACAAAGGAACTTAAACATACGGAAAACATGTGTAAACCCATCTTCATCAGCAGTATAATGACACATTATCATTATAATGACAATGAGACTCAGTTCACACCACCTGATCAGAAACCCGAAATCTATTTGTTCGTAGCTGAGATAATAAAACAAGGCTAAAAGGAGCAACAACATTGCTGGTTTTGCAGTGCTTGCTGAGAGATCTGGCCAACTAAACACAATTAATGTAAGTATTGCACAAAAACACCATGAAAACAGATTTTACGGCAGCAGGTGAAGAACACTAGCAGCAAAAACGTAACGATGATGGTTAAAAACCATCTGTTTCCCAGCAGTTTGATGACAAAGCACACTTGATTAAGATCAAAGGCAGGAGATTTTGTTTTTCAACCCAAATTAGAGAGCGTAGTCCTTGAGGCAAAAACACAAAAACACCAAAAGGTTTCCTTTGATGGTATCAGCATCATCTCAACATGATTTGTTGACTCAGAGGTACTGCCCCAGCAGACATGGCTGTGTTGAAGACGACTCATCCATTTTTTGGGGGGTACAAACCAAGGGAATAACGATACCATTGTGACATCACGGACAGCCAGCTTTACCTCACGTCCACACATCCTCTTCGGTATTTTCCATTCATTGTGTTTCATTAGCACAGAGGCACGAAATCCAGATACGAGCACACGGCACCTAAGGATGCACAGCGATCTGAGTGGCAGCGTCACACGAGGCGCTGTCTGGCCTTTCTCACCTCTCTCACAGTGCCTTCTCTTCCTCACACCCAAAACCATGGTGCTCATTTCCAAACGCAGCCAGACTTGAAGAAGAGGCACTCATATCAAAACGGCGTCCGACTGACAGCGCCATCCTCGTTCAGCCGGACCATCCTGCCGGAAGGGCTGTTGAACACTGAGCCTCCTATTCATACGGCACGCCGTTGAATAATGTGCACCCTGTTGCCGTGACAACGCCACACAATGTGTCCGGGAATGCTGTCTGCAGCCCCGCCTCCTTCTTTGTCAGAAAAAGGAAAAATCCTCACCTTCTCCATCTGTCCTGTTAACACAGTCCTCACCTTCTTTCAGAAACACGCTCTTTTCATTTCCATGTACAAGAAACCCCCCCCACATCCTTTCTCCCTCACAATGACTCCCTTCTTCTATATAGTAAAATTACCTTTCCCTGTTCCTTTGGAAAGTCATCCTCTCCTTCCCTTCCCTTCTTTCTGTCTTCTTTTTTTGTCCCTATTCATCCTCAAACCACATTTTTATCCACTCCAACAAAATACAAGAAGACCTCCTAACATTCAAATATGTTGAAGAGCAAAAAAGAAAAACAGGAGATGCAAAGAAGCAAATTAGTTTACTGGCAGTGTTTCCCCTCAGCCTCGTAGTAGATACAACTGTGGTATCAATTTGAAAATCCTTCTTCAGTCGTTGCATTCACAAGATTTCAAAGTTCTAACTTACCGAGGAAGGTGTTGGCGATGTACTCTGACACCTGATTCCCTGAGCGGCTTGTTTCCGATAGCTGTGTCAGCTCGCGGTTCAGCATCCTCTTAAACTGTGTAGACATGACAAAACCATAAACAACACATGGTTAGTCTGCAAACACACACCAAGCATATGGGTGTGCATGTGTGTAGCAAGGCATTTTATTTCAAAATCCTTTCTGTAACTATAAACACTAATACAACATGCCTCCTTCCCTTCATTTGACTCTTAGACCAACAGAGGAAATGTGTAGCAAACTACGTTACCAAAATATGGGTGCAAACAAGCAGAAGGACCAAACAAAACAAACACTGAAGCACTTTCCAACGTTTGAATGAAATTTGTTTCATGTTCTGAACACGGAGACAAAACGGTAAACAAAAAGGTTTCCAAGGACAAACAAAAACAAAAACAAACAAACCCACAGTGCATGAAAGGTCAACGGAAAAAAATGACTAATATGTTACTACAGACAACCTAATGGATGCATGTCACATTTTAGCTTTTAAATTGCACATTACTAATTTGCTTAGATTTTTGTAACTGCAAAAACGTGGGAGAAATGTGAAGAGGCAGGTGAAAGATCGCATAACTAAAAAACAAATCATTATTTGTGTAACAAAATAGAGGGAAGAAGACGAGGTGCTGTGATGAAGGTGGTAACCTCCATGCATCCACGCTTTACACAATACACTTGAGCTACCTTGAGTTACCTGATACACATGGCTCATATACATAACCCTAAATGAGGAAACACAATCTGTGATCTCATACACCACGCTCATTTAATTTGCATTTACTGAAATTGTTTTATATGTAGTGTATGCATATCATTATTTTTTATAGGTTTGACTCATTTTTAGAAGTCTGTTTGGCTGCTGAGGCCTCTGGGCTGTTCCTCCAGCATGCGGTGCTATTAAATACAGGAGGTGCTGATCGGAACAAACCAAGTATTGTGACGCCATAGGGCAGATAGCTAGAGTCATTTATCTTTGTTCTTTATATATCTTAGTTTTGTGAGTTAGATATTGAGTAATTTGGGGTTTCATTGCTGTTACTAAGCAAACTGTAGATTTTTTTCTTTGTTATTAGATAATTTACAAGTGTTTGTTCCTCACCCTGCTCGGAGTATCTACATTGGTCTGATTGAATCTCTTTGTATCTACTTTATTATACTGAGTTTGGTTCTGTTTATTTAACCTCTTTTAAGTGCCAAGAACTAAACTTGGCACATAAATGAAGGAAATCTGGGTTTGGTCGATTACTTCTTTGTTGCAACAAGGCTTCTGTGAATAAATCTTATACTGTTGGAGAGCGTGTTTCCTCTGAAATGGTGCCACATTTGTAGAGAAAATGTATTTGTGGGTGGAGCAGAATAGTTCAGTATGTGAGTTGTGCCCATGAAAAATGTGGCAAATCTTCTCTGACAATATTAAAACTCTTCTTGACTCTTGTTTTGAGCTTCCAGTAGCCCAGATGCTAACAATTGGGTGCCTGATTAGCAGCAGTTGTGAGCAAGGTCCCTGCTACAGCAGTCAGGTGGTGTCTGTCTGCACTAAAAGTGCCACGTTTGACTGACCTGGAAAGGGCCCGTGCCATAAGGCAACTTCAAGCTGGTGTCTGGGATGTCAGAGACAGGCCATGAAGTGGGTGTCCCAAGAAGATTACACTACACCATTACGCTGGCATTGGCAACATGTGCACTGGGACCTGAACACTTGGAGGTACATTATGTTCAGTGAAGAGTCCAGATTCTGCCTACAACTATTGGGTGGTAGGATCAAAGCTTTAAGAGGACATGGACAACACTGTGCTGACTGGTGGACCTTCTGGTGGAGGTAGTGTGATGGGGCGGGGCGGCATCTCCCTCACTGAAAAATAAGGCTTGTTATCTCAATGCAGAGAGATGCAGGTTGTGCGACCAACACAACCACATTTGCGAGAAATGCTGGTTGAAGAATGGGATGCCATCCAACAGCAGTGTGTGACCAAGATGATGACCAGCATGAGGAGGAAGTGCCAGGCTGTTGTGGCAGTGTTCTTCCACATGGTAAATGGCCTGTATTTATATAGCGCTTTACTAGTCCCTAAGGACCCCAAAGCGCTTTACATATCCAGTCATCCACCCATTCACACACACATTCACACACTGGTGATGGCAAGCTACATTGTGGCCACAACCACCCTGGGGCGCACTGACAGAGGCGAGGCTGTCACCGGGCCCTCTGACCACCACCAGTAGGCAACGGGTGAAGTGTCTCGCCCAAGGACACAATGACCGAGACTGTCCAAGTCGGGGCTCGAACCGGCAACCTTCCGATTACAAGGCGAACTCCCAACTCTTGAGCCACGATCGCACATGCTACTGAGGCCTCCATTTGTTAAACTGTCAGTACGCATCGTTTCTTCAGACTTCCATAATTCAGTCCAGTAAGCTGTTTGCATTGGTAGAGAAAAGTTAGCAAGTTCTTAATGGGCACGATCCACATCTGTATTTTCCTTATTCATTTTCACTGTTAAAGCCCCAAAAACTTCACAGCCAAATCAAATGTTTCATTGTTTTTCCTTCGATTAAGAGTGAAACAAAATGTGGGGAAACCCCAGCAGTGCAGCACTCATAGGATTATGCTCCCAGCCTACAGTCCATGAATACCCTTTGATATACCTCCGTATATGCATATATATATACATATATATACAAAAATCAAAACAAGCTACAATATCTCTATAATATCTCTAAGCACAAAAAACAAAAAACAAAAACACGTGCACTGTTTGTAGGAAAACAAAAACACAAGTGAAATTTTCATGAAGTTTTAATAAATTAAAAGAGTTCAGTGTTTCGCCGTTGAATTTAATGGCAGTAATGGGCAGTAGTTTCCACACTGATTATGTAACAGTCTCGGCAGGTGGAGGCTGAGGGAGGAAGGAGGGGATCTGGGTGAGAGTGTGATGCTGCAGTGGCTGCACGGCTATTTTGTGGCACACATACAGGCCAACGCAAACACATGCATCAGCCTACATAACTGTTTATCATCTGTTTGATTTCTCCTGGAGCTTCTCATCACGGCTTCCCCCTTTGTGCTTCAGTACTTCCTGCACGCGTGCGCACACACACACACTTGTTTACATGCGAGCCATTTCTGCACCTATGAATCATTCCTCTTAAGATTTCGTGTTTTGTTTTTTGACAATCATGACAACTGTTTCCTCTAACACGCATGGCTATTTTGGCCCTTTTTGTTGTCATTTCTGTGCTACACACACACACACACACACACACACACACACACACACACACACACACACACACACACACTCACGTTCAGCCCCTTTGTGGATCTTGTCCTGAGTCAGATCCGACAGGTGGGCTCACTCAGCATTCATCCCACTGCAAAGCCTGCACTGCTGATCACTAGATCCCATTGTCAACAAGGAAAGCCAGCAGGGCTCCCCATCGCTCACCTGTCTGAGTTTCCAGTACAGATAAACCCAGAGAGCCGACGCAGGCATGTCAGCTCACGCATGTTGATGTTAGTAGAGGCTAAAATCCAAGTTTGCTTGCTTAGTAATAGGCTGCAATTTCCCCACTCAGTTCTGCTCCATGCTCAGCAGAGATGGTCTGGACATGAAAAAAAAGTCCATTTAAAAAATTTAAGTTCCCACAGTTCCTAGCTGCAATCCTGAAGATGAAGGGGGGGCGGTGCTGGAGGGATAGGGTGGGGTATAGCTGAGGTAGAGGAGGCAGGAGAAGAGCTCTGCCATCAGGGTGTGACTGCAGTCTCTCATTCAACTACTGTCACACGCTGTCAATGATAAACATAAAGAGGGAGAGCAGGAGCTAGAGTGAGGGAGAGTCTGCGAGAATCCCCTGCCCCCCCTGCCCCGCATGCTGGTCCCCCTTCTTTGACCAATCACGTTAGTCTAGCTTAAGGGGCTGAGTGGACGAAAGAGATATGATTGGCTGAGTGAGGGAAGGAGGAGGTTTGCAGCCAGACAGCAGGAAGAGCCAGCAAGGACGTGCGCTGAGTGGAGAGAGGCACCATTCATGAACAGTAGTGTTATTTACGCACGCCTCAAATCTAATTTTCTTCCTGTACAAAGGTAATTTGTGAACAGTGAAAGCAAGTTTGCACTACAATGAAAAAGCTGAAAATCTCGTGTGTAGTTGATGCATGAGAGTAGATTGCAAAGCTCCTAGGACACACTGACTTTTCCCCCTCCATCTACCTTATTACAGCCCAGTCACAGCCAGTCTGTGTACTCTCTCTACAAACTAAAGTACAAAGAAAAAGTTAAAAGATTTTAGTCAATGTAGTATTTCAGAAAAAAACGAGTAATATTTAGTTTTTTTATTGATTTTTATATTTTTGTGTGACCCAATTTGCACGAAATCATCTCAGCTGGAGCTGTTATCGGTATCTACCATCACACAAAATTTTAAAATGATATCTTGAAAAGTGGATGCTAGACTGCCAACAGACAGTCAAACAGCACAGATTGGATACTCAGTTGAATAAATACATAAATACATAAACAAATGGGCATAGATCAGAGGCTTTTGTTTTCCACCTGCACTTCTTCACAGCATTAATGATCGGTATGGACACAGCTGAGTTGAATCACCTCACCTTGTTGGATGCCATCTCGCTGACCGAGTGTCTCGTCTGCAGGGTCTCCAGCTGGTCCAGACACCAGTCCAGCTCCTCCAGGGTTTCCATCGCCAGCTTCTGGTAAGGCTCCTCTGAAAGGTCAGAGGTCAAACAAAGACACGCTGCAGTTTACACCTGGGACTGCTGTGGAAACATCCACATCTTTAACATGTTGCATGGGTCTGCTGTTGATCTTGGTAAGAGAAAACTTGATCCTGTCATGCTGCACCTGTCCTGACTGTCAATGTCTTCACCATTCATTTACCAGCACTGTTATATTTGCATCCGTTTAACTGTAAGAAGCGCATCTTTCAGATTTACCTGAATCAACAATCACTTAATTCTTTTTCTATGTATTTAAAAAGACAACAACATTTTCATTTTCTATGAGAAAGGCACCATTAGTCACAGAGGAACTAGAACCTCTCAGTGTCCCATCACTCAGGGGTATTAACACTGACCTGTGAGACATGGATTACACATGGGCGGCTGGTTGCTGCTTGACGGCCGCCTGAAACACAAAACAGATGATGTGTCGGTAGAATAACAAAAGAGCAAATTAGTCATCCGCTCCACATCATGTTTGTGCTCTTACTTGTTTCCCACACGATCTTGCAGATGTGTCAGAACAGCAAAGTTACTTCTCACCGTTCGTAGACTGGCAAGAACCTAAAAAAAATGAATAAACGAAATACGTGAACCAATTTTCGTTCAAAATAAAGAACCATTCTTTTAGATGGTTGAACCTTTTTTACCTGTTACCGTGAATATAGTGACTTTTTTGTTTTGGAACTTTTAACCCTTTTTAAAGACCCTATCAGGAACTTTTAGCATTTAAATAAAAATGCAAAATGGACTTTGAGTAAGAAGAGAAAAGCTAAGTGGTTTAAAAACATCACACTTTACAGGCACAGCATGCAAGGGTTTCATGTCGCTGATAGTACTATCTGAGCTCAGCTAACTTCCAAAAGCCTGATGTAAGAGAGGAAGCATGCTGAAGCACTGCTCTCTCTCATATCTAACGTTTACTGATGATAAACTTTTATAGGGTAAATATTGGACTTTAGTTTGGAATTATCACATGTACACAGATCATGTTAGTAGGTCGCTGATGATGATCACACACACACACACACATAAGAACAAGCTGTTCAGCACAAAGAGAATGTGTGTGGGTGTTGTCTGTGAAAAATGAACCATGTCTTATTTCTCAAACTGATGAGTAAGCAAAGAGCAAGGAGCCACGCAGAGCATCTGGACAGCGCAACGCCCCAAATTAGATGGATTTACTTTGAATGGAAACAATTATATTTCACATCTCACTTCACGGGACAGACGGTCTGTCATAAATAACAAACACTTCGGTAAACAAATATTTTTTTAAATACATCATCAGTGGCTCTATAGTAGCTTTAATGAAATTCACTGTGAAAACAGGGCTTTCAGGAGTTCAGAGAATAGTGTAGTGCTTAGCTGTTTACACCATGCTTTCACTGTGGGCTGTTTCTTTATGAACTGCTTACATGTAACTTGCTGCTTGCTGGCTTAATGCATTGATCAGCAGATCTTCACACAGTTCAAACAACTGTTTCAAGTAATACGTGTATAAACATTCATTTTGATGCCATGTCTGTTAAACTGTAAAGCCTGTGCTGTGTTTGGCCTGTTGCCGTACAGGTTGCCGGCTTCCGCCTGTCATAATATCATTGCTGGCACCCTCGATCCTGAGTTTGGCTTTGATTCAATGACAGCAAACAACGGAAGCTCTTAAAGGACCAGCAACAAGCATATGCAACTAACCTGTGCAAATGGAGTCACTATCATGTCTTCTCCATGCCTGCAAATTAAAAAAAAAGGCCACGTGAGAGGGGAAAGAGCAGTTCATGATGTATTGTGTGATTCCACACCACAAACACACAAATCATGACAACAGTCAGGTTGCTGTTACTGGGATATTTGACTGAGCAGGAACGTCGCAGTTGGATGAGACCGTGACTGGTCTGAATATCACGCTGAACAAAGAAAGGAGAACAACACGTTGTATTAGTTACACAAAATCCTTCTTAGAGGCAAAGGTGCTAAACCTCATAGATATATTGTTTTTGTGACTACGTGGTAATTAAGAGTTGGCAATAAGGAATAGAGGAGCAGGATGAATGTTAGAAAGGCTAGCACTAGTTGCTAGGCAAAAAACCCCTATTCGTATTGTATCTAAGGACTAAAGTTAATTAGTTAAACTTGCATTTAGTGATGTTTTAGTATTCACTTTGATTGACTTCTAAATTTAAATTTAAACAACAAGATTGCGTCTCACAAATAAACCCAGCTACGAGTAAGCTGTATCTCAAGGGAAATGTTAAAAAAGACCAATCCCACTAAAGGTTAGAAATGATGGGATATTAAGTTTATCTATGAGGGACAAAAAATGCCTCTAAGACTTATTTGTATAACTAGAACAACATGCAGGTGAGGAACAGAGCTCATGCTTTGGATGCTTGGGAAACCAGTTTTAGATCAGCTAAAGCTTTCTGGAAGCTTTAGGGTGACAACATGCACACAGACCTCCAGACCTCAGGGTGAAATCATGCTAACTATGAAAAACACTAAGTTGGCCTTCACTGTCCAGCAAACATTTTGATGCATGACTGTGAGCGCCACCTTGTTTAGTAAAATATCAAAATCCTTTGTAGTCGTCAGGTTTGTGACTGAAACACGGGTGGCAGCACATCAGCATCTGTCAAATGGTTGCTGGGACTGTTTCTCAAACTTTTGAGCTTGAGATGCTTTTGGAGCCGAGCATCCAAGGTAAAGTTGTTCGGATCGTGTTTGGGAAAAGCGTGGGAGATGTGACTCATGAGAGTGTGGCACAGGCCAAAGAGATAGACAGAAAAATCACAGCAATCTTCACACTTTGTCTCACCGAGGTAGCCAATTGACTTCCCAATGCTTCAATCCCTCCTCCCTTCAAAACAAAGGAGCGACAGCTATTGGTGGTCGAGGCCCCATTAACACTCTGGCTTCAAACAGACTGCTAGCTGCACAAGAGAAATCTTCAGCTGTATAAACAGACAGAAACTAGTTGCTGAACTAGCGTAGCGTTACCAGCATGTTTCCCGCTAGCTGGCGACTTCACTGCATTTACACCTACAACTGGTTGCTCTCGTGTTTACATTTTTAAACTCTAGCTGTGCTGCCTGAAGTGTCTTTAAAGCCTGCTGCCAAATGCATGTAGTTCTTCGAGTGTAAATAGGACCTTAGGTGAGCTTACTAGAAATAGTTTTAAATGTATTTATTATAATTTATTGTATTTATGACACTGACACAATCAATGTGATCTCGTGAAATGCAAATCATTTCAAACCTTGACTTAAATGAAAATTTTATTTTGTTGTGCTAAAAAATGTTGAACGAAATACACAACTAGCCACTTTATTAGGTACACCTTCATGGTACAGGGTTGGACCCTTGTTTGCCTTCAGGTCTCTTTAATTCTTCATGCATTGATTCCACAGTGTGCTTGAATCATTCCTCCGAGACTTTGATCCATTTTTGACATGATAGCGTCACATCAGAAGCTCTATATTTGTAAGCTGTAGATCCATGATGTGGATCTCCTGTTCCAGAGACACAATTCTCCCTTTCAAACCTTTTTTTTCTCCCCCAAATTTCTATTTTGTTAAGCTTGTCCAAACTTTCGCTGTTTGTAGGGTCCACTGTGCTCTTTTGCTCTTGTAGAGCATCTGTTTGATGTGCGTTCAGAGATGCTCTTCTGCAAACTGGGACGCTCTCCCCCAGACATGGCATCAATGAGAATAGCAGCTCCCTGGATTTTGCTGTTTTCAGATCGTTCTCTGTAAACCTTCGAGATGTTTGTGCAGGAAAATCGCAGCAGATCAGCAGTTTTCAAACACTCAGACCAGCCTCACATGATGTCAAGAGTCATGTGAATAAGAATAAGTCACCATTCTTCCTGTGATGCTCAGTTTGAACTTCAATAGCTTGTCTTGACCATGTCTGCATGCTTCCATGTGATTGGCTGACTAGATAACTGGTGTACCTAACAAAGTGGATAACATGGCTAACTAACACTTTTAAAACATATTGCTGGAATCATATTTAAAACTAACTTTAAAGTTTTCATTTTCATTCAGAAAATAGTTTGTTTTACTGTGCAGTTTCTCAGAGATTAGATGATCTGTAGGTATTCGGCGCCTTCATATCTTCAGCCTCTTTCTGAAACATTTTGATTTCTCTGGAATGATGAGATAAGTTTTTGTGCTCTTAAGCACACTATATATATTCCTCCAAATCCAGCTCTGCAACCCCACCAACAAAAGAACAGAAAACAAAAATCTCTCGGCTTATTGTTGCTGAAACAATACAGAAAGCGTCCGAGAATACTTACAGGTCGCTGGCAGTGGACGAGTTGCGGGACATAGTTTTGGGTGAAAGGTCGAAGTCTGAGTCAGAGCGATAGAGGAAGGACTCGCGGCGCTGACTGTGGGGAAAGTTGGCCTGAAGTACCAGACCAGAACCCGGGCTAGTCTGAGAGTCCAGTGGACTGCGACCCACCGACAGGCCATTCTCCACATCAAAACTACAGAGAAAAGGAAGAGAAGAGAGAAAAAATTAATAAGTATTCTGTTGTTCCTACCCACAAGCTAGCATCACAGCCTGATTTTTAATGAAATAATTCTGTTGCTTTCATTTATTTTATTTACATTTTTGGCATGATTAAAACTGCATGCAGTGACTCAGAGGTCAGGTTAATACCTCTATTAGTATTAGCTGCTATTAACTGCTATAATTGTTGGCTACTTACTATAATATAATATTGAGCATAAAACCTAGCCAGAATAACAAAGAAATGCATAGTTCCTACTGTAGGAAAAAAGCACAAGAAATATATGAAAACATGAGACAGGCAGCAAAGATTTCACATATAAATCTCAGACAAACACAAATATTGTGATGCACAGCACTAACAGTTTCTGCAGCAGCTGCTGATCTGCATGTAGAGACAGAAAGGATAAGACTGTGGTGAGACAGGGTACAATTGCACCTCTATGGAACAGCTAAAGTTGAAAGTACAGTGCAGAGGGCTGCAAATCCAAATCAATTTCCCAAAGTGCCCCCAAATCATCATAATGGAATCTCTGACAGCAGACACAAAGGAGCTACAATTATAAAGTGACACAAGAACGGGGTTCATGCGGACTACCTGAAAATTATAGTAATACAATGCACAGGATGCCACTTTTATTGGCAGCACAATGGGAAAAAAATGTATTCAGATAGAGTGTCTCCTCTGAGTTTAAACAGGTGACCTTGTGATTACTGCTTTCACAATCTAGCACACACTCACGCACATCTTTCCCCTTCACCATCTCTGTTTGACGTCAACACTGGCACGTTGCCTCGGTGCAACGACAGCCAATAACCCGCCCCGCCGCTCGCGCTCTTGCCCGTCATAGCAGCGACATCGAAATATGCCCCCAAGTGTTCAACAAAGAGTTGCTGAAAATAACCACACAGTATTTTTTTTTCCATATTTGCAAAATTTTGATTTTTTTATTGGTATGATAAAAGTGGGATTATGTCAATTCCAGAAAAGCCTCTGTCAGCAAACAGCAGCACAGCTGCAAATGATCAGATTGAATTCTTCTCAATTGCAGGTTTCACTATGACAGTAAATTCCCTTTCCCTCCTAATGCCTTTGAACCAAACCACACTTTTTTGTAACACGCTGTCCAAGCAAGAGCCAGCACGGCGCTGCAACCATTGTGGGCAGAGAGGAAGTGGAGGAGAACTCGACTTTGAGTGTTGTCTGGGGGGGTCAAAGCTTATCAGCTCGGAAATTCATCTTCTTCTGCTGATCTCTGCACTATTTGAAGCTCACCGTGAGCCAGCGTCCTCTCGGCTAAACCTCTTTCCTTCTAAGGAATTCACCTGACTGAGACCTCGGAGCTCCATTCTGCGGCCGCCGCATGGGTACGATTAACAGACCGTCTTTATCAATTAGATACATTCTCATTCATGCAAACTCCCCCTTTCATAACAGCTGAAAACAGAGCACCAGTCGAGCAATGGAAGCTTGCTCCTGTGTCTATTTTTAGTGCAGCCTGCCTCCAGCGCTCCAGCAATAATATTGCGTGATAAATGAAAGATGGCCATTAAGCAATCGATGCTGAATGAAATGGGCCCAGTTCATAGAAACAGTGAGATACAGCGAGATCAGGAGGGGTTGGGGGAGGTGGGGGTGGTGATGAGGAGGGCTGTATCCAGCACAGTGATGTGCTCAGCACCTTGCATCTGATTGGTGCAATTTCCCGGAGGGTGGGTTGGTGGGGGTGATATGCAGCAGCAGGGCTTACCTCAATGATGCCACCCCACCACTACACCTCGTTCAGCCCCACTCTACACACCTCCTCCACCCCCGGCTCGGTGTAATCGGCCGTGACGAGGCTCCATCAGAGGAGACCGGTGACGTCAGAAGCTAAAAATAGACCTGGCTGACAGGAAATAGGGGAACTGGGAGACTTGTGATGGTGCTTACGTAGATGCACCCCCCCCCCACCCCCCATCCCAATGCAGGGTGCAGATGATTTCACCCGTCCGCATGAATATATTTATGAAGGATGATATTTTAAATTCTACTAGGTGAATCCTAGTAGCCATACAGCTCTTTTCCTTCCAATCGTACAGTCTGTGTTTTCTTTTTAGATATTGGCGTGAGCAAGTACGATGGCATTCAAGCACATTTCTCAAGGACATCGTGCAGGTGACACGGCAATTCGTAGCATACGTTTAAACTGTTGCTAAATTTCATTATGAGCAAGAGTCTTTTTTAAACCAGACCAGAGGATCCCACATTTAGAATTTCATGCAATAGAATATTTCTGTTGAAATGTACAAGAAAATGACAAGTTTATTTGTGTTCACATCAAATTTTCCATAATGTTTAGGGGTAAATGACAAAGGCTAGATACAGATGTTTTTTAACAAACACTCCTTAAAGTGGACTTGATGAATTTATATGAAGATAACTGCACAGCAAGACCTAAAATATGACAAATCAAGTGTGAAAGAGAATTTTGATGTGGCATAAAATAAAAACAAAATACAAAAGATCTATACAAAGTTTTTCAGCAGCAGCAGCTCACTTCAGAAGGCTTCTGATAGTGAGACAACTCCCCCTACTGAGGAACAAGAAGTACTGCAATGGCCATTGCCTTTTGTGGTATGCACAGCAGACAAGTTATGGTTTAAAATAAAAGAATCCTAATACTCAACTCATATCTCATCTCTTGCATCCTGATCCAGGTACAATGCATCTGGATCTATCTGAATTTTGTAAAACACTCTCCACGCAAGAGACCTGTTCAGAACTGCTCTCCCTATGACAGCTGGAACAGGCTCCAGCTACCTCTTGCTTCTCTGAATTGGAAAAGCAGGAAAGAAAATGGATAGATGGACCCGACTCCCAGTAATCTGGCAGTTTCTGTGTCTTCTGTAACACAGTTTTAATACAGTGTGGTTATATTTCCTTCCATCACCAGTAAAGCAGAGTGGTATTCACCAGATTTGACCATGATACACCTTAAATGCACTTACATGTGCTGTTACGCTGAGCTGTGTTAGACTTGTGACCTTTACCCTATGACAGTTGTAATAGTCACCAGCACTCCCGAGGAAGCGGACGGATGGATGTTAGAGTTAAGTTAAACAGCTGAGTCCTGGAAGTGCTTTTTAAGTTTTTTAAGGTGAATAGTAGAATTTGTTAATATTACATAAATGACGTATTTGTAAAAATGCAGAAAATGTAGAAAGTGTCCCTTTTTTCACTGCACCACAGCTACTGTTAACAAGTGAATGGGCATCCACCCTTTAAACAGAATGACAGGCAGACATTCAGCCAGGCACACTGGCGTCTTGTTCAGTTACAGCGTACATAACACGCTGACCTTGGTCTGTCCCCTGACTCGAGCATTGTTCTTCCTTTCTCTGACGTACATTATGGGTCCCTTTTCTGTCCTTAACTGTGTTTTTGACTGAACTTTTCTCACACACAAACACATCCCTTGACACCCACATCCTAAGCTCTGCTTTTGTTCCCAGGATGTTTAGTTTTTCCCCTTATCACTATATCAAAGAAGGGGAAAAAAATCTTTTGTCTGTAAACTAAATTAAAAAGAACTGCTTTTCTGGTTTCATGATCAGTTATTCTTTTGCTAGAAAAGTGCAGCTATGTCAGGCATTTTCAGATTCATGTTTCCCAATTGTGAGGATTTGCTGAGTTTTGTAATTCTAAATTAAATATTTTGGTTTTAAATTGTTTAAAAAATTATTTAGTGCATTTGTGTTCTTAATCTTGGAGCAACTTTTGAGTCTAAGTACAGATATACTCTGTATAAGTGGACCTTGAGCAAAAAGTTTAAAACCTGTCCGTATGCCATGAAATGAGATGCAGAACTGATTCCAGTTATTGTTCGTTTGTTGTTGTTGTTGCTTGTGATGTGCTCATGGGAAACCAGGCTGAGGGATTTCAGAAAACATTCTGTTGTGTGTGTGAGAGTGACCAGAGTCCAGATGTTATTTGATGGCTGAATGACACAGAGCCGGGGGTTGGAGGTCAAAACACATACTTGCACACACACCCTCCCTCCTGTTTTCTTCCCTTGTAGCGTGGGAATTGGCCAAGGGGCCTCAAACATCACACCAGGAAGGAGACAAGAGGTGAGGGGGAGAGGAGGAAAACAGACCAGGGAATAATTTATACCACTGAGGCTCAGTCTTAGCAAATAGTGAGTTTTCTCCAAGGCTCAGGTTAGCATTAGAGTACAGTGTGTGTCTTCTCGTTGCATTACCGGTATGTCACTAAGAAAGGAAAGACAGAGAAGCGTGTCTGTGTGACAGTCCAGGGAGTAAAGAGGGTTTGTTTGCTTTACACCTCAAGCCTATTGTATATTTGATCTGAACACAGCAGAAAAACAGCCTGCTTCCCTTCGTCCAGCAGCCTGCCAAACAGATCTTTCCTCTCACTGTCACTCTGTGCAGTTTGCACGCTCTGTGCGTGTGCGAACGTCATCACGACAGCAAGGCAGGGCACGGGAAGAACAAGCAGCGAAAGTATTTGTGCAAACCCAGATTTGAGCATTGCAAAAAGAAAGGAGGCCCTGTGTTCAAACTCTTCTCCCGCACAAACTGTGAATTCTAGTGAGTTAATGATAAACATGCTGCGCTACATTAGGGAGCAGAACAGCATTTTCTGTGCTGATAAAAATGTGCTTTTTTTTCCTGAAAGAAAAATACATTACCCACACACGGGCAACAAGCAAAACATGCTAGATATCTTCCAGTTGTTTGTGATATCACCGGTGCTTTTCTTAGCCCTCCATTATCTTGCGAGGGAGTAGCAATCCTGTGAGAGTCACAGGATCGCACAAGGTGATCTTGGAAGTGATCTCCATTTATTCTGACAATAACAAATGAAATAGAAACAACAGCTTCAGGCTCATCTCCCACAGGGGAGCAGTCCAAAAGAGTTAATCAGTGTGTGGAGCTAGCAGCAGGTTTAGAGTGGTCGCTGAATGGACACTTTTCACTCTTAGATCTCTATATGATTTGCCTCAGCATGCACAGTGTTTACAACTTACATACAGGACATAAACAGAATGTATTAAAATCAATAATGGTGTATAAATCAAATTAAGCTTTCCAAACTCCCAAATTTCTGTTGTTTCTAACAGTAAATGCACTGAATAAATAAACGTGGCGTTCCAATTAAGCATCCTGGAGCTAAACTGAAACCCCAAACTGCAATCAGTTACAGCACTGCCCGCTCACAGTTTCCAGAGAGCAGAAAAGGTGATTTTAATGAGTGGAATTTCTTCTCTACTTATACTGGTCACACGCTGTACAGTAAAATATCACTTTACACTTTACCGCAAGCATATTGTACCATCAGTGGAAACCCTAACAACCCTAACAAATCTATCAGCTCCTCTCTTTTATAAAACTGCACTGGAGCCGCACCTTCCTTAAGAGCCAGTTGCTCTTTCCATTCACCTGACCAGCCAGCCACTGCGGATCGCTGTCCAAACAGAGCACGCACTCTGCGTCCAACATCAACATCTGATCTCAGAGCAGCTCGTGTCTCTCTAAATATAGCCAAGGGGAGGAGAAGGTTGCTGAGAGTCAAACCAGCTGCTGTATTTATTATTTTTCTGTCACCTCTGACCTACAGGCAGAGGAAGGACTCTTGTCTCTGAAAACAGCAGAGCTCTGTTTTAATTGCTGTCACGAGAAACAAAGGAAGGAAGAAAGCGAGAGAAAAATTGGTGTCTGGGGCTGTGTGCATAACTTAAAAAAAAAGAAAAAAGTGTGACACAGTGTTTTGTGAAATCTGTTTGCAGCCAGTACAACGGTGCAGCTATTAACCACTACTGCAACACATCTCACACACATGAATCATCTTATAATATAAACCTAATGCACACATACTGACATAAAACACTCCAATCAGACCATCAGAATAAGAACTAATAGCATTTTTTGTCCTAGGATCACACCCTTTCATCCACATTTGAAAAGCTGAAACTCTGAACGCTTGAACCTCATTTTAATAAAAGATAATTTTGTAAAAGTGTGTGCCGTCTAACGTAACAGTAAGAAATTTGGCTTTTTTTTTTACAGACTTTTTACTGGTGTGGAGCTGAAGAGGTTAAAATTTTGGAGTTCAGGGTGCCTCAAAGGTTGATTCGCTCCTCCGGACGGGTATTGATCATGGAGGTCTATGTGCAGTGATTATCTCTGTCCATCCAGCCAGGCTGAAATCCATACAGTGGCTGATCAGCATTAACATCATTAGAAACTGGTTAGGTGGGTAACACACTAGGCCAGAATGACCCAGAGCTCCACACACACGCACACACACACACATACACACAAAGGCAGTGTGTGATTACAGCCCCAGCGGTAGAGATCCAGATTTGGCTCCAGCATCGACCTGAAAATCGAACAGCCTTAAATCACACTGGTGCGCAACCGGACAGGCCGGTTTGGGGCACGAACAGACACGCATCCGTCTTTGCCCAGCAACAAGCCGTGCTGGGTGCCCCTTTAATCAAGTTCATACGCCAGTAATTGGCGCCTTTCAGTATACAGTGATTGAGTCCAGTGGTGAGGCAGGAGCATGCAACTTCCTCCTCTAATTAGCCAAGGGCAGCCCGGGAGCAGCCAATCACATCTCTGATCAGCAGGACACAACAAGATGGAGACAGCACAGAGAGAGTGTTTTTTCTAACCCTTTGTTTCCCATAAGGGTGGAGAATCACACTTAGTAAATTTAACAGCTATGAATACTACATACTGTAGTAATGCATTAAAAGGACAAATAAAAAGAGAGCAAAATCTACTTACTATGTATTTATTGATGAGACATGCACTCATGCAATATACTCAATTGGAACAGGCAAGATACTGACATTTCCAAGTGTATGAGGTGCCAGTCACAACATTACCTGTTCATGTTAACGCCATGTCTGTTGCCACCACTGAGGGCTACAGACTCACAATCCAGGCCTGTTGTAGTTTTTCATTAAATGATCCCAGTGCATTCAAGCACATGGATTAGTTTATTTCTTAGGCTTAACAGGGACCCTAAGTTCAGACACTGGTGTTGTTAGACAGAAAGTCTTATATTCCCATATTTTACTTATATTTTGCATGCATATCTTTGGCACAAATACAGTCCTAGATGATATCCGTTCCCCTACATATTCAACGTCTTTGTTAAACTTCCACAAAGCAAAAAACAAGAGACAAGCAGACTCTGAGTCACTTTTCCTCTATGTTAGTATTTCTTTCTTTACCTTATTGTTCCAGTTGTCTTGCAACTCCACTTCCCAAAAAAGGTTGCGTCATCTTTTTTCATATAGCTCGATTATTATTTAATTTTACCTGTCAAGCCAACTGAAGTGCGATCTCCGGGCTTTCCCTACCTGGCCTCCCGCTGTGTAGGCGGAGCCCTCAAGTCTATGTAGGTGATGGAGTTCACCTGTGACAAACTGAGCAGAAGCAGGCTGCATGTGGACACCTTAATTCCTCATTCGTTAAAAGTCCGGTCAACCAAACTATTGTCTACTGCGAGAAAACAATTGGACAGCACCGCTTTGTTGAGTGTTTGCCTGGCTCTGAGTTGATCATCATTCCTGGAATCACACAGATGTCAGGATAACACTCAGTCCACTATTCTAGTAGTGATATTCAAAATGAGTACACACACACACACACACACACACACACACACACACACACACACACACACACACAGTCACACTTGACTGCTGACGTCAGTTGTGGTTTCATAGCTGTCTCTGCAATGCCGATCGACCAGCATGCAGGCCTGCAATTATTCCCAGCCCACCGCTCCTCTCACTGCAGTTTTGTTTTCCACCAAACACAAAGGATGCTATGAAACACGCTAAAGAGAAACCAGCTGGCCGAGCTTGCGGACGCGGTGGGATTTCTGTCGACACGTGTTTGTTGTAGGAACGTAGAGGAGCGACTCTGGGGACTCTGAGTCGAGGCGTCCTGCGGTTCAGCGAGCTGAGCCATCATTTGTGAACTGGAAATGATTTGGGATCATGTCCAGGGAGCAGCCATCAATATTTCCTGTCCTCACATCAGGGCACATCCTTTGTCACAAAACGGGAGATTAATGATGGAGCCTGTTATATTTGTCTTGAAGGTGCTAAATAAACCTCTATGTAAGACAAGAACCAACTGGAGAGGAGAACTTGTAAAGATGTATGGCATCATCGTTGTGTCACATACGAAAAGCTACATCTGGATGACAGATTGAGTGAATTCAGACACAAGATCAGAAGACTAAAGCACCAACTGGGAGGGGGTCAAATGTCAGTGCGGATAAACATTTATAGGGTCCACTGAAAGCCTTACATATAGATAGGCCATGTTTGCCAACCAACTATTATCACAAGACCAAAGTTCCAGTACAATATCTAACTTAGTTACATAATTACAATAAACTAGAGTACTTCAAAAAGGCCTGAAAGCTCAGGTAAAAACTCTTTGAAAAGTAAGTAACTTTAAAAATAAAATAAAATAAATTATTCAATTTTCTTGCCACCTCCGTCTAAGTGGAAAGCTGGCTGAAATCCCCTCTCTGCTTTGTAGCACATCCAGGTCCTCGGGGAAATACTTAACCAGAACAATATATGCCATGTTACACTTTTTGGAAGAGTAGTTACTATTGTTGAGATTTGTAAAACCCACCAAACCCATGCAGTTTAAAGAAACCCTGCAAAAATAGAGCCAACAGAGCAGATATACATATCAGTGTGATATGGCAAACACGGGCTGAGATATGCCTGTGACAAGCATGAGTTATACAGATGGAGCTGGTGCAGGTGAGTAAAGCCTAAGCAGCTGCAGGGGCATAATGAGAGCACTGATACTGTCAGCTGATACTCACTGCTGACTCATTCTCACTGTGAGCACAACTCCACAACTGCAACAGCTAACATTACTCTCTATTTACATTATGTGGGAATACATACTGGCAGCTCACGGTGACCTGTGACCATACGGGGAGCGAGCTGTGCATCGCTTTGCCGTGTGTTGACATGGCCTGGGGCCCATGGCGCCGGCCAAGCTGCTGCAACGCCACCAAAGGTCAGCTCTCATTGCTGAACTACTGGGAGGGGACAGGCAGAAAGCACGAAAAGTCACACGACACCTTTTCTGAGACGATGCTGCTGTTTGATTCCACGTCTGATTTTGATTATTATTATTTTTCTTTGTGAATAAAAAAATAAATAAATCACACGACGGATGTTGATAAAATGTTTCTTTTAAATGAGCTAACTGGTCATCATGTTTAAGTCGATAAATATGTTTTACGTGTGAATCTAATAAGAGTACTTTTGGAGACGTCTTGCGTTTTTCAACTCTTACCACCTGCAGCTAGGACACAATAAAAAGATATCAGCTCAGTTTTACTACTTACAAATGACTGCCTGTGAGGTCAGTGGTTTGGCATTTGATTTTCTGGAACATCTACACGTGAATCTGATAGTAGATGCTCATATTTAGAAACATTACAGGTAACACTGCGGTCTGGCATTTTACAACAACAAGGGAACCCGTCTGCAGGGCAATGCAACAGTCGGCATTGTAGTATGGATCTGACTTTGTGAGGCAGCACTATAAAGTATGTCGCTTTACAAGCAGCAAAGACCATTTCACTGTCATCTTCATGCAAACACCAAACATTTCCGAGCCCATCCACTGAAACCTGTCCGCTCTCACCTTCAACAGAGATCGCACTGAAATTCACATATATATA
>NW_005187437.1:853389-859772 GCF_000239375.1 Pundamilia nyererei | reverse complement strand
ATATATATATATATAAAATCTTAATCTGCTTAATGTGCAGTTTTAATTTGTGCAAACATTTGCAACATTAGCCATAATTTCACAATTTAGTCATTAAAAATGTGTCATGCAATTCATATCATTTTTTAAGGGTAAAAATGCTGATGAGGTACAAGTCTCAAAAACTCACAAGAGCACATGTACCAAATATGATATTCTTGGCTTTAAAGGGTTAAAATATACATTTATGATTAAATCAGGACAATAAAACATCTAGCAAGATTTCCAAGATTTTGATTTTTTATTTTAATTATATTCTGATTACAGCTACAACATAATGTAAGATGTATTATTTAAAATTTATTTAATTTAAATAAATGACTGAAAATGACCAAATTGGTCAAAATGCTTACTTTGACAAGGCTGCAACCTAAAAGTAAGAAAGAAGTCATGATGTCGATTTTACTTTTTGCCACCACAGGCCTTACAGTCTCCTTCATTAAAAAACAAACAAACAAAAAAACTTTATTGGAATTTAAATTGTCAGTGACAAACGGGGGCTTGGTATTGAACTCTAGTATTGAAGTCACAATGCAGAATTACCACTAAAATACTTTTATCAGTTCCTAAGGCTCTCAGTGGTTTGGCCCCTCAGTACACCTCCTGTTTGCTTACTGTTCACAGTCCGGTCATCCCCCTCAGTTCATCAGCTGCAGATCTTTGAACTGTTCCCAGAATCAGATCTAAGTGAGCTGAAGGTGCTTTTAGTCACTGTGGTGCTGTTCTTTGGAACAAGCTCCCAGCTGATCAATTAAATTGTGCATCAAAAGCATTAAATAAATCTATTTTTATCTACGCAGTCCTACAGTAAATAGGAGCTTTTTCTTTTGTTCATTATATTTTGTTTCCCTTTAGGAACTGTAAATGTGTTTTTACTGGTCCTCATTTAGTTTGCATGTAATGAAATGTGCTATATAAATAAAATTTCCACTGCCACAAGATACACTTAAAAAATTGTACTATGCCTGCTCAGTTCTTAAAGACAACCTTGCGAACATGCTATGGTTGAAGAACAGAAGCAGACACTGAGAAAATATTCAAGCCCAGAACAAAACGATATTCAGGCTGCCAAAAACAGCAAATCTTTACACTGGAGAAACTGAAAAGAGGCGACAAATAATAATAAAAAAAAGTCGCTTGGATGTGGACTATTTTTTAACTGAAAAATTATCGCATCATTAGTCTATAGAAACAAAATTTAAAAAAAAATTAATCAGACAAATATTTTATTAAATATTAATCAATAACTAAAATGTTGTTCCGGGTCCAAGTATTTCCCATAATACTTACAGTCAAGTACTATATACAGTACTAATAGTATGTGTACAGTACAGGTCAGAACAAGAAAAGACAAGACGTAACGCGGTGCTATGAGTTGTCGTGCAGCGTCAGTGTCAGTGGGGGAAAAAAAAATAAATCAGGACATAATTAGAAGGGAGGTGAGTGATACATCGTCACTGACGCTTTTCCACTCTCAGCAAACTCCCCCTTAATCATAACCCTAAAGGCAAAAGCTAAATATTTGCACTCTCTGAAGACTCTCTGTAAAAGTACTACTAAAAGTAGTAGGTTTCCCTGTTAAACAGATTTGGCAGATTACACTCCACGTTGAGCTCTCCTTTATGCGGTTCATCCATCAGGCCTATAAATACGTCCAGCTCAGCATTCATTAGGTATCTGCCTTTGAAGGTTTTTTGTTTTTATTGGTGGGTTGACATTATAAAATCACTTTGATCCCCCTCCCTGTCAAACACGGCTTATGTCGTCATTACTTTTCTGGAAGGTCAGCTGCAGAATTAGTCATATTTCCTTCTGTGCTCTTAAAGCAGCGGACACTTTCAGGTATACTCATACGTGTTGTAACACATGAGGATGTGTCAACTATACAGAGTTGTTTTTTATGTCATATAGAGATGTCGTTACATATTTCTGTATCTACAACTTCTACATCCATCCATCCAGATTCTGCACATTCAGGCGTCAGCTGTTCCTGAATCAATCATCTTTAAAAAAACTTCTCTGTTTTGTAAAATCACTACAAATATGGACAATGGTCATACTCTAAACAGTCAGTATTTAAAGTATCAGAGGAAATGAGCTGAGGTGGTCAAGCAGCGGGTTAAGCTGAAATTCATGTATAAATGACGACTATATAAGACGCACACACACAGATTTACAAGAAACTGATTCATAAATTCCAAAGATCTCATCAGTCCATCTGACTCACCATTAGAATTGCAAACCGCACAGACAAACTCTGATGACTTTGTCATTGTGAGCTAAAAGCCACTGTGTGATTGCATATTTTCCACTCATATGCACATGTCACTCTCTATTCCGTTAATGTCCTGGAATAAAATGATTTGGATCCAGGAGATGAAGAACATTTTTGCACAGTGTGAACATCAGGGGCTGGTGTTGATGTAAAGATACTGTGCTTGTTAAATAACAATATCAAAGTATTCATTGTATGTTGCTTTAAAGGGAAACTAACACATGTACTGAGAGTGCAGCTTGATGATATGAACACTAAAAGAAAACACGATGTAAATGCCACATACTGGAGGATACACCGCTTTGAATTTCATTCTAATTTCTCTAACCTAAATAGACATAAATACACATAAAATAATATGATGCATTAGTGCTATTTTAGGTTAAAAAATGCTCTAGTTCTTCATTATGTTGCGGGGGCCAAGTTACAGTTAAACCCATAACTTTAGTTATTTTTAGTTAATATAAAAGAACTTTACTTTGTGTGAAAGAACTGAAAAGCTTTCTTAAGAAAAACAAAAAAGTTCAGACACCAGTGTGCTCAGGGTTGTGCAACAACAACATCTGGATTGAAACCACATCTGGCCTACCGCCTGCGCTTTTGAACGATGTCGATGGGACGGTTGACGGCGCACGGCGACCCGCAGATATTCCCGTTCCGCATTTTGAAGTAGCGATCCTGGACCGAGGGCGTCAGATACACACAGTTAGTTGGTAAACTCATGTCTACAGTTTGTCTCTCAGCTGCTTTTGTTCTCCACTAATTATCCTTTTCCTCCTCCTCCGGGCGCTCCTCTGCTCCTCGGCTCCCGCGCGCTCTCTTCTCTCCCTTCACGGCACACCGGGTTTCCACTGACACGCGGGCAGATGGAGGAAAGCCCTCCTCGGTGTGTTTTGGCAACATGACTCCAGTCCGGCGTTTGGAGAGGGCGAAGAAAGGAAAAGGGATCAAAGCAGTGTGGGTTTTAAAGAGTCATTTCCTCAGCGTCATGCTGCTGTTTCATGCGGTGAAACACAGAAAAGCTAAACAAGAGCAGAGCGTGAGGAGGCTTCTTTCTAATCCACGTTGAGGAGTTCAGAGCTGAACTCTCCCTCCCTCTGGAGACACGCTCCTTTCTCCCTCCCTCTGTCTCACTCTGTCTCCTCCTTCCAGGCACATGGACTACTGAGGCTTTAAAAAAGACATGAACTATGTACATGTGCATGTACAGTATGTGTGGGTTAGAGAGGGGACTGATATGGGTGTATTTGCTTTCAGTTGGAGTAGCTTCATTGTGTGCATGTGGATATACTTCTGCCATATATCTCAGCGAGGACCAGTTTGAGTTTCAATGAGAACTGTGAGGCAGCCTTCGCCTTTTAAGACCCCTTTAAAGAATTCAGTTTTGGTTTAGGGCAGGATTGCGAGCTTAGTTTGATTGTTAAGTAGGGAGGGAAAGTATTATGTAAATGAATGCTGGCCCAAAGACGTGTACGTATGTGTATTGTATAAGCAGTGTATGTGTGCGTAAAAGAAGAGGTGTGTCTCCCATCTTACTTATTTGCAGGATCAACAAACACACATGAGTCATGAAGCATTCCTGCCTCACACCCCAAAAATGTCATCACTTCATTCATTACATATGAATATGAAAAAATTCACCCTATTTACTGTATGAATTTTCCAACTATTGCCATTGTGAGGTCACAATAACCTTTGACCTTTAAGGAGGATCTAGTCAGTTCCTCGAGTCCAAGTGATCATGTGAGACAAATTTAGAAAACTACATCTATGTGCAACAGGAACCATTGACACTCTGACGACATGATGGCCAGACTTGTGTGGGAAAGTATCAAGTACTTTTAAAGTATTTTCAAAAGAAAAGCGAGCAAAGTCGCTTAGTGCATCTGAGGAGCAACATTCAAACAGCAGTGTGTTAGCAGGTTTAATTAGATATTCCCCCTTTTTGTGAAATACTTCAGCCTGCAGCAGCTCTAGCACACCAGCACCAGTCAGTCTCACGACACAGAGCGGTGGACTTGCTGGACTCGGTGATCTCACCAACTGGCTGGCCCGCTGCTGTCGACACTGCAGGCAAATATTTGTCTTTTGAGACAGTGGGCCGGAGCCTGGGTCAGACGTGTTGGCAGGCACACGGGAGAGGAGGTGGAGCAGAGGGGGATTTAAATGTCAACCCGTTTTTTAAAAAAATGGTTGGCTAACGATGCAGCCAGATGTTGTGACGTAGTCACAAAGGGGGGACGCAGATGTTTCACCCTAATCTCTGAACTTTTAAGTGGCTAGTTATGACGAAGTCTTTCTGTGCGGAGCTATTTCTCAATGGCTGGTGTTCCCACAAAGCCACACTTTAATAGCATAGCAATCATCTTTAACTTCAGCAACAATTTTTTTTAATCAGTGAAGATTAAAACAAAAAGAAAGCTCATTATTCATGGCAGGTAAGCTTGCAGTTTCTGTGCTACTCCAGTGTAAGTAACGGGTCTAAGAAACCCTCCAAACACCACCTCTCTCTCTCTGGGACATTGCTGCTGGATGGGCTGCTCAAATCTATGAAAAACATAATAATTCAAGGTGATCAGGAACATGTCTGTGGACACATAAGAACCACACTTTTTACCAGCTTGTTATACCGTTATGCTGTATCCTGTGTGACTGTAATCATAACTGACCTCCTTCTAGCCTCCCAAAAGAACTGGGTCAGACGCTGGTCCCTCTAAACCAGAGCAGCCTAATAATGACGTCAACACACTTATAAAAATAGTGTTAAACTAATCTGTTGCATTACCCTCATTCATAAAAAAGACCATGGGGAACCCTACACATCTTCTGGTGACTTTCCTGCAAGGGGAATTGACAGTTTCACTCTTTATTTGTCTCACAGTTATAGCCAGATGCAAACTTTCCCTGCACCTAAGTCAGGGACTCCATTCATGTGAATAAAGCATAATAAAAATAAATAAATCAAACTGGTCAGCCGTCACTCATCGTGGAAATTATAATTGCAAACAGAATCACTGGCAACAGTTTTATTGGAATCAAACAATCAAGAGCACATTTGGTTTGCTCCTGTAAATGCAGACAGAGTAGGGCACTCTAAACTGTCACTGTCAATAAAGACATAAAACATCCCTACAAGCAAACCTCCTGCAAACCCATAAAACACATTAAGACTGAATTCCCTTCCAGCCATCTGGCATAAGGTTTTCCAAGAAGCCCAAGAACCATGCATCAATCAGGCTTAACAATATGACCACCTGCCAAATATTTTGCTGCCAAAACAGCACTGAGCCATCAAAGCACGGAGCCTTACAGGCGTGGTATCTGGCACCAAGAAGTTAGCAGCAGATCCTTTAAATCCGGTACGTTGCAAGGCGAGGCCATGGATCGGACTTGTTTGTCCAGCACATCTCACAGACGCTCGACTGGATTGAGATACAGGAAATGTTCTTGTTGACACCGTTCTATCAGAACCAGCATTTAATTTTTCTGCAATTTGAACTAAAGTAGCTCGTCTGTTGGATTGGGCCACAAAGGCCAGCCTTCGCTCCCCAGATGAAACACTGGGCTTTGGCCTCCAACGATCCTGTTGTTGGTTCATCGCTGTTCCTTCCTTGGGACATTTTTGACAGATACTGACCACTCCAGATTTGGAACACCCCACAAGAGCTGCAGTTTTTGGAGATGCTCTGATCCAGTCGTCTAACCATGACAGTTTAGCCTTTATCATCCTTACATCTGCCAATGTTTCCTGTTACTAACAGATCAACTCACTGCTCACTGCTCCCTAAAATGTCCCACCCAATAACAGGTGCCACGCTGAAGAGATAATCAGTGTTTTTCAGTTCACTTGTCAATGGTCATGATGTTATGCCTGATCGCTACACACACACACACACACACACACACACACACACACACACACACACACACACACACACACAAATGCATACAGATGTGCGATGTGCGTGTCCAACGTGACAAACGTAACAGCACAGCAGAGGAAGTAAGACTATTTTTACAGGTGTAGGTGTGGATTCTGGTTATGGTAATTTTATAGATCATGTGGAAA
>NW_005187437.1:820759-853369 GCF_000239375.1 Pundamilia nyererei | reverse complement strand
ACACACACACACACACACACACACACACACACACACACACACACACACACACAATATCAACAAATTCAGATGTTCAGATGTTGGGTTTGGCAAAATAAAGACTAATCCATCTGCTTAGTCCGCAACAATAATATGATAAATATTTCCTGGTTTGTAAAGGACGGTCTACCTGGAACAGCAGCAGCTCCTCTGGGCGTCTGGTTACACTTTTTGGCATCAGACCATTTTCGGTCAGGGACACAACGTCAGCGAGTGCCTGGTGTTTTCTGGGAAGTCTTATTTTCACAATTGCTTCTTGTTCATTTTCCCACATTCCAGTTTATCTCGGAATGCAGATTCCCAGTTTATAGTTTTGTTGAGTTGATTAAATTGAAAAGGAAGGCCTCACAGAGCTAAAGTGGCATTACTAGAATGCAGAATATTTTCAAAAAGGTGAAAAACTAAAGCACAGAGGTACAATTCATTCCTCCCTACTCCTGCATTTTTCCAGCGCTGTCTTAAAGGCCATTTGTAATATCTGGAAAGACAGAATAAACTTATTTTGTTCCGCATGCTGTGATTTCTGGTATCATATTTAAATATTTGTAGTTAAACTAAATGAAAACTCCTGTTGTTTCTCCCCTCCAATGCTGGCATCTGTCCTTGTGAAATGTTCCTGTGTTGGACCTCTAAACAGATGCCAGCGTGGAGATTTGCTGAGAATGAGGTGTTTGTGAGGCCGCTGTGTAACCAAATCCAACTGGCCAAATGACTTCCACGGCCCAGCTGGCTGCAGGCTCCTATGACATTACCTCTGCTAATGAGAATGAGCTGTGAGGGCAGAGTGTCATGAGCGTGTGTGTCTGAAAGTGTGAGAAAGTGTTTGAGGAACTTTTCAGTACAATGAAGTTTTGTTTAACTCCTCCTTTAAGGATCTTTTAGTGCGCTCTGCATCGGAAAGCAGGGAGAGTCTATTCTACAGTTAAAGACGCGAACAGTAAGACAGCAGCACAGATATTCTTGCGCCACCTTGTGCAGAAATCTGTGGTGACACAGTGAAGTGCACGCACAAACTTTAAAATACTATTTTCTAATTCAGTATTTTCCAAATGCATTCATACCACATCATTTATAATGAATGCTTAACATACTTATAGACCTATTACTACCATCTTTGGTTATTCAGCAGTTCACACACTCCTCTTGATGGACTCAGGTCCTGTATCTCCTATAACACACACAACAGTCTTATCTATACCAACTCTTATCATTAGTTTTTTAACATTTATGTTTACTTGTCCAGCGCAAGTTAATAAGATGATGAATGAATATGAAATGTGGACATTGTGCAAACAGGAGTTTTGTAAAGCCACAGTTGTGACTAAGCTGAGCTGACAGCCCAGCAGAGGTTGCTGTTTGCCAGTAAACTAAATGGAGGAAAGCCAGACACACACACACACGCACACACACGCACAAACACACATATATAAACAATGCAACAGATCTCTGCACTCGTTAGCACAAATGAGAGTAGAAATTGCAATAATTTTAAAGAGTCAGCATCACAGTCTCCTTGTACTGATGGATAGCGAGGTAAACATCAACAGTACGTGATGTGAAAAGTGAATTATTAAAAAACAAAACAAAACAATCATCAGAGCCTATCATCAGTAATAACCCAGCAATAAAAAAATATCACATCTCTACTTCAAGAACTGATTTAACGCACACCCTGTAGCCCAAGATGACCTCACACACTCTTTGGTGGAACAATCAGTATGGATTTTGTGACTGGCGGCTATGGCTGTGTGCACGCAAGGAACGACAAACACGTGTCACATTCACGTGTTATTTGCTGCCAGCCTCTGGTGGGGCTGGGGGAACAAATTTAGACTCGGGGGGTTTATTTTGAGGGCCTGGTGTGTTATTGTGGTATCAACCCCCCACCCCACATCTCCCCTGCCCTGCTTAGACTCAACTGTGGCGGCACTAGGTCAAAAGTCAGTCCTAATATTAGTTTACTTGTTACAAACTGGGTCTAATGGGTAACTGGTTACTGATATTCTCTGTCAACCTGCCAAATCACAAAGTACTAAATATTCCAATATCCCTCATCTTAAAACACAAAAATTAAAGCATTTCACACAACTTAGAGCTTTGAAGCTGAAACTATTTCCCAAAAAAAGATTTTCTCTTATTTTGTAATTAAGAAAACTGAACAACAGTCGTAATTCAAAAATAAGGAGCCCCAACAAATCCACTAAAAGTAATTTTGGGAGTAATATTAAATATAAAGACGTTTAGGAGGATTTAACTGGATTAATACTCCTAGTTCACAGATCATGGTCACGGAGGTAAAGGTGTGGTTTTGCTGAGATGTGGTGTGCACGACTGAGTGAACTGCTGAACTGGCAGAAAAGAAGAAACCTTTGGCCCTCAGATTTCACCTCAGTTTACCAGCAGGGAGGGCAAAAACAGGCATGAGCAGTCGAGTTTGAATACACACAAACACAGCACAATAAGATCTACAGAAGGCGTGTGTGCAGTGAGAACTTGTGCAGAAAACTTGCTTATAACTTAAGAGACGTGCAGACGCACAGAAGCCAGTGAGGGATTATCATTAGAGTCAGCTCCTCATTGTGACGTCAGGAATAACTAACGTCACATCTGTCCAAAACATCTGCCTCCTGCTCGGAAACATCAGTGAGAAAAGTTTGTTATTCATGAAGCGGAGGGCACACAATCAGTCGACTATTTGAGCAACTTCATCGTGCAATAAAATGTGCGTGACTTGCAGCAGAAACAGGAAGTCTGTTGGCTGGAACTTACCACAAACGCAACTTGCTTCCTCTTGAAAGCTGCTGGTTTTAATGCAAGCAAATACAAAATAATTGCATTTTAAAAAACACCAAATCACAACTTTAAAAACAATGCATTGGCATTGTCAAAGAAGTTGGTACTATGAAATCTAAGTTCCAATTACCAAAATTGTATAATCATTTGAATATTTATCAGCTGCTACACGCCAGCTCTCTGCTGCTGTTTTTTTTTTTTTTTTAAAAAGTGAGATCTCATGCCAGAGTGCCTACTTTATCTGCAACAGCCTTCTCTGGGATGTGTGTTTGTTTAAAAAATTATTATCTACAGTCTATTTTCCATGTTTCTTACTGTCGCAGTGACACTACAAGTGCAGATCTCTGAGCCAATCTCGCTGAGCAACCTATCTGAACACTCCCTCTCATGAATACGAGTGCCAAGGAGATGCAGGATGCAGAGTTTAGGAAGATACCCCAAGCACGAGTGTCTCCGACCGTGTCCAAAACCAGTCAGCCCTCCTTTCCTTGTCAATCGGAGGTCTTTGTTCATTGTCCCTCGAGCGCCTGACTCATATGAGACACTTTGGGCTGTAATGAAAATAAACTGCACATCTGATCTGAGCCTCTTACAACAGTTCTTCACAGTTTAGTTATTTTTCTCCCGTAAACCTCCGGGGGTATCTGGATCGGCTCCATGAAGTTTTGCGCGCCGATAAACCAAAAAACATGAAGATTCCAGGTGAGAGGCAAAAAGAAAATGGAAAGGATCAGATAGAGAGCAGATCTGCCCAATCTTCTGTTCCTCGGGATGCGGGAAGAGAAATCGTGGAATGCTGCAGAGTTTCTGCGCCGAGGTTTCAGGCAAGCCCCAACAAGGCAGACAGGAGTGTGATATTCAATTAGTCTCCACAAGCAAGAAGCACACATGCAGCTGTTGTAACTGTAGACTCAACTGAATTGAAGGATTTTCCACAGTTGTCTGTCCATTCTCATTGATTTGTTGTTGTAAATACCCAAACTAATCCCAGACATGACACTGACAGCATTCCTGAAGGGGTTTTCAGTAGTACAACTCCAAAACAGAGAGAAAACAGGCGACCTGTAGAGAAGTCTGAAAATTTTGAAAGTAGTGTTTCTCTACTTCTCTGTCAGGCACTCACTCACTATTCGCAGGAAAGGGGAAGGGTTGAGCCACTTCTGAGAGCAGTGACACTGCAGGGTAGCGTCAGTGAGGGTTTGACCTCTTCCTTTGGCAGTGCAAACACTGGAGGAATCCCCCGAGGTCGCTGTGGGAGCTGAGGACAGACCACCACGAGCTCCAATCTGTCTAGTACAGGATATCCAATGTCAAGAAGTTCAAGTTACAAACTGGTCGCGTTTCGAGCCACACTTGCAGCTTTCCAAAGAAAAACCTCAAAGAGAGAAAATGCTCCCACATTTAGAGAGTTACAGGGCTGCACAACATTTCGGTGTGTCCCAACTTGTTAAAGGGAGATCTGACTCGACTGTGTGGCTGGCGGGTGTTTTTGTGTCTGGCAGAGCTAGCTTGACGCAGCCTTCGTTGACACGTGAGATCAACATGCTGCCTGACCCAATACCCTCCTTCTGTTGCCCTGCAGCTACATAATTATAGAGGTTATTGTTAGAGTTGGTGCTGGGCAGGGTGGCAACGGGGGCTGGGTGGGCCTGACAAAACACATGTTAGGATTTACGGCAAAAAAACGTGGATAAACTAACCATAGGGAGAAAGCCCTGAGTTTCAACTTGTGCAGTTTTTATCACCGGCAAGTTTCAGATTCAAAGACAATAAAAGAAGGGCCGCACCTAACAGATTCGTCTGCAGGTTATTGCTTTTGCTCAATCAATCAGTTGTTTGATTTATGGAATGAAAAAAATAGAGAAATCCAGTCTTTGCAGTGCTGTGGAAACCGAGTACACCCCGTGATTCAACAGGTGCTGCTAAACAAATTCAACTGATTGTAAGCGATGCTGGGTCAAGACGTCATAAATGCAAACGTTTTTGCAGGAGTGGATGTCCCATTAAATTCACCCCAAGGTCAGACTGCACAATGCAATCAGACAGAAGATTAGTACAATCTCAGACTCTATAGGTCTCAGGTAGCATATTAGCACCATTAGAAAAAAAGTGGACTAAATGAAGTATGGCTTGGAAAGGTTGCCAGGAGAAAGAACAAGGCAGCACAGTTTCGGTTTTCACAATTGCCACAAGACTTCTGGAGCAGTCTTTGGAGAAAGCTGTCAAGCATGGTGGTGGAGGGGTGACAATTTAGGCTGCTTTTGTAGCCACAGGACCTGAACATGTTGCAGTCATTGACTTGACGATGAACTCTCCTGTATAGTAAAAGTCTTCTAGAGTTAAATACGAGGCCATCTGTCAGCTAAAGCTGGGCGAACCTGCATCATGTAATGGACAATGATCCCAAGCAAAGCATCAAATTTACAACAGAATGGCTGAAAAAGAAAAGAAGGTAATGCGATGGCCCGGTCAAAGTCCAGAACGCAAGCTGACTGAAATGCTGTGGCAGGACCTTAAAGATACCTGAGGCAAAGGTATAAAAAAGAGCAGACCACAGTTCCTCCACAATGATCTGAGAGACTGATGGAGTCACATAAAAAAATTCAAGTTATTGATCAGGGGAATTTGTTGCACATCTTGCATGCAGACTGCAGGATCCTTTTCATCATTGGCAGTCATTGTGAAACAGGCTAAAATTTTGAGCATCAGTTGTGTGTTTTCTGACTAACTTATCAATGGCAGTGATAAGTGATATAAATTGCACGCCAGTGTAAATATATAAGATATATGGATGCATAAGTCACACGTTCCTGGCTTTATTTCCACACTGCTAACAGCAGAGGGGACTGGCCTTTGAGAGCTGTCAGGGCAAAACCCATGCAGATACTGACATGCCAATTCACTTTCAGACTGACGGACACTTGTTGCACGGCAACAACCAAACACACCACAACCACTTCCCTAAGCACTACATGAACTGCAAACTAAAATAGGGCATTGTGCTGATAGATCATTTATCTTGTTGTTAGTGCATGTATGTAAAGAGGCTCATAAGTTAAAACAGATCAAATAAACCAAACAGGATGTAATGAAGACAAAGAAACAGTAAAAATGGTCTGGCTCATTTAAATCCTACTGAAAGGTACCTGACAGTGCATGGGCTTTATAATACTAATGAATATCTGTCCTTAATGCTATTTTTCCAATGCTGTTAAACATTTAAATAAGCAATAAAGGTCGTCTTCCTGATTGCCTGTGGGCTTATTTTTGTCATTACAACCACCCTGCTGTGACTCTTGTTATCCTTATTTCTTGTAACTACCCTTCCTTTAATCTGTCAAAAAAAAAAATGATAAGGAAAAGGTTAGACAAATAATTAAACTCACCACTTCCTCCAAAGCATTTTAACTAGAAGGAATTGATTGAAATACTCTGAATTTTAAATGGCTTAAAGCTGCACTTTTGTCCTCATCCTTCTTTTGCAGTCTTGTTTGGGTTTTAGTTTCTGCTCGGTGTGGTTCATATTTTATTTATGCTGGCACTGAGACTCGCACACCTGACAGGGTGGGGTGGCGGGGAGGCTCACAGTATAAAACAATAGGATGTTTAAACATTACACGGGCAAATGACATCAGTAAAATGTCACGATTGATGACGTAGGTACATGCAACGAGTTTACAGGTCGCTTCCTCTACACAGTCACAGGCAGGCTGCCAGGGAGGCAAACAGTCAGGGGGTTTGGAGAGCGGGAAGGGCTGCCACGGGGGGGGGGGGGGGCAAAAGCACCCAGGTTTCATGTTTATCTGATAAAGACAGTTTAACTTTCGACTAAATGGTTCGTGACTGCGTGTGGGAGCTTTCTCTTCAGTATGACATCAGTTTGCAGCCTCTATAATTAAACTGATTGGTGAAATGTGTATTTATTGAGAGCACGATTATGATTTTTAGTACCATGACAACTTAAAGGTTAGTTGCTTTATATAATCTGGCATCTTAACGCTAACGTGGGATCATTACACAACATATTATATTTGGCAAATTTATCTTTAACAATGGCATATTTTACAAATTTAAATATTTGTGTGTGAATTGCAGCTTTTTTTGATGCTATGTTTTAAACTCAAGCATAAGACAGCATTTATCACCATTGAATGAATTAAGAAAGGTGTGTATGGAATCTGTGGTCATGTCCAGGCAGCTCTGATGCCGTTTGTGTGCAAAATTGACAATAACAAGGGTGAAAATGAAAACCACAAGAAGAAACCACCAATATTGCTGCAAAAAGCCTGCAGCCACATGAGGATGGTGACGGCAGAGACAACCTTGTTAAGAAAGTCGTATAAAATGACCTTCCCCTGTTAAAACTCTGCTCATTTTCCAACACTGTGACTGCTCTACAAAAGAGATAAAAACATCAGTTATTTACTACATATAACTGATTTTAATGCTAAAAAACACTTCTACGCTTGTAAACTTGCATCTCCGTGACCCGAAAATAGTTTTTTCCTGAAGTGTTTACATACATCAGAGAAAAATGAGGGCTTTAGACTCCAGGGTAATTTTCACAGCTTTCTCAGAGTTTCCTCAATTGACCTACTGGTCACGATTACGTCCGTGGAAAATCTAAATACGTCACTACCCAGCACTGCTGCTATTTTTTTTTCTTAAACTACCATAGTGAGTTCTCTTTGGAAAAAAAAATCAGCAAATGCCTTCATAGATCACTCTGTTATTTAAACAGCTTCATCCATCAAACTTTGAACATTTAGGCTCTGTCATAGCCTGAACAAGATTTACTCAGCTCCATCTTTTCTGACGTAAAAACAAAAAGCAGGACACAGGTTGCCTGTTTTCAGTCACAAGGACTGACAAAGTGACGATGCAGCATTAAGCGTCATCTTTGTGTTTACTGTGGTGAGCCACCCCGAATCCCTCCAGACTTTAGCTTTGTCTCTGCTACACAGAAACCCTGGTGGTATAGGAAACCTTTCTCATCTCTGGCTCCACCAGGATTGCTGAACACCTTGGGCACGAAACAAAACCCCCTCTTTCATTGCCTTAACAATAAGGTCCTTTGAGATGACACCGGTCCCGACGTCAACAAAACTGTGATTTCCCACAGTTACCTTCTTATCAGACAATGAGGCTTTTTTGCTACTGCCAACCCATGACACATACCGTGATGACGTGAAAAAGCAGCCTCTGCAATGTTACCTCAGAGCTGCTGAACAAACACTGGGCCTATAGTTTATTAGAGTTCAGCAGAGTTCAGAGAAGATGATCTCTGAATCCCAACCTTCTGATTATCTTATCAACGTACAGCTGAAAGTTGTACCTATAAAGAACTCCTTCACCCATTCACCCCACTATGTCTTAGTGCTTTCTACCTAACAGCCACACTTCGATGAACACATCAGGAGCAACCCGGGCTTCAGTATCAGATTGAAGCGGCGAGGGATCGATTAGTAGACAACCTACTCTACCTCCTGAGCCACCCCTTACACACAACTTTCCACATAAGCTAACGACAGTAATTAGATCCATGTCATTGACTCTACCTGGGTGTGTACGCCAAGGTGAAGCGGCGTTGCAGAGCAATGTTACGGTTCATGAGGAGCTTGCGGAACAGCAACGGCGAGTGGCGGGGGGAGTTCCGAGGAGAGTCACCGGGGGACATCCTGGGAGATTCATAAGGCGAGCCGGATGGTGACTGCGGCTTCAGCTTGATGGGTTGAGGACTGCTGAGTGGGAAAGAGCCAGCCTCCCCTGAGCTTTCCAATAGGGCTTCACTCATGCTGTCGTGTAGGAGTTTAACAAAATGTTCCTCTTACGCTGCTCTCTGGTGCGACCTTCTAACCCCTGACAGGGAGTCCAAGTCATCCATCTCAGCACAGCAGCATTTATCAAGTGAATTAGGTAAACGGCTCTCAAGCGCGTCTTGTGATGATGCAGCTCAGATTCGGAGCCGCTCGTAGTTGGCTCTAAGTGCTTCACAGCCACTTTTGCGCTACGGCTTCATGGCTTTTCTCTACGGAGCCACCTAAAAGCCCTGTTGACGGACGTGGACACGAGTGCAGGAGTGTGCCCTCCCCTCGGCAGTAAGCTCTGTTTACATAGCACTGAGCTCTGCCTAAATATGGCCAGGCCTGAATTATAACGTTGTTAGCTCGTACCTCGGGTGAACTAGCTGCGTCCTGCACACACTTCACAGAGGAGTGAACCGTTTTACGTCGGCTTCCTTCCTCAACTCATCAGTACAGAAATATTAGACAGTGATTACAGCTCTGACTGTGTAGACACATGCCAGAGCTGTGCAGTGTCAAGAGGCCACAGTCTGGGTAGATTTTCACTATGATGGTCGCTGGGGTGGGGTAGTGGGGGTGGGTGGGGGCGACACTGTGTCTAAAAGCAGAGCCTGCTTGAGATAAAAGATAACGAGAATCCTGGAAATGTCACTTAAACTTTTACTGGTATCTTGACTGAGTAGCGTTTCCCACTGGGGCTGAGGGGTGATGGAAAAACAGAGATCAGCTCGAGTTTCATCTCTGACCCCCAGACAGCCAGTGACCCAACCCTCCGCTGCCCAAAACAAAACTGAACTGTACTGCTTGTGCCTAAACATTCCCCTCGATAACGAGCATCCTGTAAATACATGCTGCATGTGCTTTAGTCGTGCTTAAGTTAATACTCGGCCCCAATCTATTAAACATCTAAATGACAGGTTCGCATTCAGGCAGTCAGGGATCGTTGCCATATTTATCACTGATCAGTACACGTCTTTCTAGATTTACAGTCCACACATTAAAAAACAGATCAAGAAAAGGGAACTGCAAATCACATGAAGAATCTCAAACATTATTAGGAGCTTTACCCAGTAGTTAAACAGTTCAAATTAAGCAAAACTTTTGATTCTCTATTCAAATGTAAAGTGTTCAGTGCTGTGCTGGTTCTGCACTGCAATCATCACAGATTGCTTGTCAATCAAACAGTGGAACCACAAAGTCTTTATGCAACACTATTAGTTTCTGGGGTTTTGTGGAAAGGGTTTTTCTTTCTTTCTTTTCATCTGTTTCATTATAAAAACACGAGACCTGCACAGATGGAGCGACTATGACAGCAAACCTTTGAGCTATTTAAGCTACAGTGCCACGAGGGCTGGAGTTAAAGTATGTGAGTAATACTTAAACCTACAGTTACTGTTTTTGTGACTGCACCGTAATGCATCTAAATGGGATTAATACCTTCACAGAAAATCCAGCCACAATTATCCCCACTGCCATAATGTCTCTTTGCCTCTGCATCCATTTTAATGATGCATTAAAGTAAGGACGGAGAAGGGCTCTTGAGTTTGAGGGGCTGCCTGCCAAAGTACTGATTTAACTCAGGAGGGAGTGCAAGAGGTCACTGCAATGAGCTCATGAACAAAAACACTGCTGTTGTATGAAGTGCTGTTAAATGTGACCAGCAGATGGCGCCCACGCACAAACACAAGGACACAAATGCTCATGAATACACACACACACACAAACTCAGCATTATGAAATGTCAGTTTATTCTGCAAGGTTTTCAGCTGTAGCTACTGAGCTCTGGATCATTTATTTGCCATTTTCTTTAAAGCAACATAATGCAAACCCCAATTCACTTTGATCCTTTTAGCCCTGGAAATGGCCCACATCATTTGCCAACACAGTCTACCGATACAGTTGTGACTAAGTGAAGGTTTGGCTGAATGGTAATTTAAAAACCTGTAGACTGTGTGGGCCGACTCAGTCATACGGTTACCATTATGAGCCAATGGGGAGAAAAGACAAGGAGATGAATCCCGTGGCTTTTCTTTAAGTGACTAATGCCAGGATATGTGGAACTATTTATTAGACTGAGTCATATAACCATACTCCTCCCACCAGCAACACCAGATCAAACACATGCAAACACACGGCTGACAGCAGAAAACACACACACACACACACACACACACACACACACACACACACACACACACACACACATAGACATGCATGCACACGGACACATGAATTCATTTTAAAAACACACAAACAAACTGGGTTTCAGCACCTGAAAAGCCTTGGAACAGACAGCATGCATGCTGCTTTATCAATTAAGCTCCAGTATACATAAGTGCATCACATACCCAGTCAAGGATCTTTAATCATAAAAACGATGGAAACAACCTAACTACATACCTAACTAGACAATTGCAGTTTATATTTAATCGAGAAAATACTCCCTCTATGAGCTCGCAGCAACTCCCAAGGCTACTTACTGTATGTTTTTAATAAAAAGAGACTACTTTCTCATTAATCTGTTTTCTCAGCAGATATGCATGTAAGAAAAATCCCATTTGTGGTGTGAAGACAGTGACAGATCCACGCTTTCACAGTTGGTGGAGATTTGGTTGTAAATACAAAGTCACAACAAGTCCAACGAGTATCTGTAAGAACCAAAACGGATTTGTTGGACACATAAAAAACAAACAAACAGTGATGGAGTGGTTAGTACTACTGCCTCACAGCAAGAAGGTTCTGGGTTAAAAACCATCTTCTTCCTATGTGTTTACATGTTCTCTAGCTTCACCCATCAGTCTATAACATACTTGTTAAGTTAACTGGTGATTTTAATTCAAAGCATGAATAGTGGTATTTTTGTCTGTAAGTCTGCAAGACTGTGACAACATGTGTGCAGTGGGTTGCTGGATTAACCCTTTAAGACCTACCATAGAACCAAGTCCGCCAGAGCTTATCTTTATATTTTTACATGCTGTAGTGCCATTTTTGAGAGCATTTAAAGTTGTTATACATCAATACAACCGTTATAGCCCAAATATTAATAATATGTATGCATTAAGTCCATAATAACTACATAAATTGCAAAAAAAGTGCAATAAACTCATTTTTGTTTTGTTTTTTACATAAATTTCTAGTTAGAGAAATTTCAGAAGTTTATCCCTCAAAACTGTACAAAAAAGTTGTACAAAATAGTTTCCAACAACAGGAAATGTATTTTGAGCGTCTTCATAGTTTTATTTTTGAGATACACCAATTTTTATGTCCTGCAGGAAAAACAAAAATAAATATTATAATGCAATTTTGCAAAAAAACATAACAAAACAAGTGCATAAAAATGAACTATTTCCAGCAGTGCAATTTGAGTTCCAAGCATCCCAGAAACTATTTAGAAAAGCATGAAATCAAACATGACTTTTAAAAACACCAGTATAGGCTTATAAGGCCCCGAAGGTAAAAAAAAAATTCCTCGAAATGACCTCACTTCCGGTTTAGGGCAGGTAATGGCGGATGTCCAACATAGGAAGTGTCCAACATAGGGAGTGTTATGAACAGCTGATCGGATCGGCAAAGCATGTTTCTGAAAAATTATGTTTTTGCTGCTGCAAGTGCTTTTTATGCAGTTTTTGCAAAGCCATATGTGGAAGGAAAACGTGACTTAGGACAAGCTGATGGCATAAGATGTAAGTACAACTCCTCCGGTTTCATATGCAAAAAAATTTATTGTGCTAGCTTACGTGGTTCCGGTTCTACAGGGATTTAAAAATAGTTATGCCGGCTTTAAGGGGTTAATGTGTTTAGCATAAAAGAAGAGTTGTACAGTGAGACCTAAAATTGTCTCGTTGAGGCCAAGTTATGGCCAAGTCTCCATCACTCCACTTCCCTAAGTAAATGTGTGGCACCCTGAGTATTTTGAGCATTAAGAACAAGTCTCAGATGTGTTTGCATCATAACACAGAGCGAAAAGCTCATTTGCTCCCACCTGATGTGATGTTAGGGCGACATTTAGTTCCGCCAGTAGGTGGCAGTGTTGGCTCAGCCAAACGGGTAACAGGCAAAATAATCCTTCACAAAAGTAACGCTAGTAACGTTTGTGTGCTAGCTAAGTCATGTTAGCCTCCTGCATTAATCTCTGTAACCGTGTTGTTCCATCAGTAATGTAAAAGGAAACTGTTAGCTGGTTTCAGTTAAAGTCATAGGAAATAGACCAGCCAGTACATGTTATGTTGTCAATTGTTTACTGGTCATTTTCTCTGTGTGTTAAGGGCTGATTAACACAGGGCCATTACACGTAATGCTACAAAAGTAATGCAGTCCAGTTATTACAATGGAAGCCGCCAGTAACACTGAATTCCTTTGCTGTCCTTCAGCGCAATAAACCTTCATGTGCACCTGAATGAACCCTGTCGTCCTTCAGTGTGTAAGAATTGCATTTTTTAGTTGGAAAGGTTAGTAACGACATTACTCATTATTGAAATGAAGAATTATTAAGTTAGATTAGCATAAAAGCACTGTCATAGTTCTTTTTTAAAATTTCCTTAATTTAATCCAATGGGAGGTGAAGGAAACGTTTTATAAACACAGCTGAATCCCTGTTCACTCTGTAGGTTCACATGCTGACACGGTCTCTGTCTCTTAATACGACAATGTGCAAAAGTCTTGAGCCACCCCTCACTGCTCTATATTTTACAAGGAAACGGGTGCAGTGATTTATTGAAACATGCTAACATACATTGAAATACAGTACTGCAACAACCGAGTCTGCACAATTCTTACAAGCTTGAAAGTCAATATTTGGTATTGACTTTCTTATAATTGCCTTAGGTAGTTTTGAAGGAGAGTCAAAGCTCCTTCAAATGTTGGCTGCCTTTTGTTACATTCTCTCTGTCAAGATCACACACTGCTTCAGTCTTTTCTGGATATCTTAATAACATGACTTTCAGACTGTTCGCCTGCTGCAGAGGTCTTACTTACTTAGGCCTGCCACTTCTTCACCTTCCTTCTTTCAGTTTCATCCCTGAGGTATGCTTGAATTACTCATAAGTCAGACTGTGCTGAGAATGAGCAAAAAAGCAGCAAATGCCCGAAGACCTTCAGAAAGTCTGGAGAACTATTGCTCAAGACTACACACACAACAAAAGAAAGAAGAATGTCATGTTTCTTAGAAACAAAATATAAAGATATGCGGATGTGTAACAGCATTGTGTGCACTTCAGTGTCCCTTTCTCCAGCATCGACATGTGACAGCAACAAAAAAAACTTTATCCCATTACCAAATTCTAGCATAATTTATTTGATGGGTGTCAAATCCATCACTGTAGTTTTTATGTAGTTCTCAGTATTCAAATTATTCAACTTCTTTGCCTTAAAGGTTTTTCAAAGCGCATTAAGTGCAGATCAGTTTCTCGAGACGATTTCTTGTCTTTGTCTTTGTTTGTTTTTTCAAATAATGTGCGCCATCTTTTTTTCCTTCTGGGATAAAAAGGATGCATGCACCATTGAGTTGAGCACTTTGGAGTGATTCTGCTCAGATGGGTGGCACATGAAGCTCAAACTAAATAACAGTACTATGTGTGTAGGCAGCATTATGACAGATGATAGTTCATCAAGGTGACTGACAAGAGATGGAGCAGGAACTTGACAAACTGAAAGGGATGAAGGCTGAATAAATAATACTTCACTCCATCAAGGAGAAAAGATTATTTTGTAACTGGTAATGAAGAATAACTTGATTTCAATGTCTCGCAGTTGCTAACACAAAGAAATTGAATTATTCAGCCTAACCATCAAATTCAGCCTTTTTCACTGTGAAGATTTATCTACATATTAACTATTCATGTTTGCTGCAGGGCAGAATTTCATCACTGGTTGGCATTTAAGAAATGAAGCACATCTGAACATTTATTAGTGAGCAAAAGCAAAGATAGGACACCTCGAAAAAGTGCAGGATAAAACGAAGCCATAAAAGCTGGAACACTGAATTATACATACTACAAACTGTGGCTGAAACACACATACAATAACTCCTCTCCTTGAATGCAAAAAACCCACAGTCTTTCACAGTATTTCCAAGTGAAAATGATAAACCTTCATAATATATTCATACATAAAGAAAAAAGGCAAGGTGAGGAGGAAAGAGTTGTGTTTCTACTCAGACGCTTAAAGAAATGAATGCCCACTCTAAAGACGATTAGATATTCGCTCTTTTTAAGTGGTGTTTGGCAGGCATTCAGGTTAACACTTAAGTTAGTAACAGCAACAAGAATAACAGTAATAATAAATGAAGTGCAAAGAAATATTTTTAGTGGTCAGGGGGCATGATTGGTGATCTCACCAGTCTGTACTTACACAGTCATAAAAAAACTAAACTTAAGTGTATTAAAATCTTAGTTCTGCACTTAAAAATTAAACATACTCAATGTGCATTGTGATAGCACACAGTGATAGCAGTGTGCTTGGGCAGCCTGCCCTTTAAACAACGCTCTTTACGTTGTAAAGAAGTGACCCACTTTGTGTGGTAAAAAAATCTTTATCAACGGTGAAGAGGATGCCAAGCTGCCACGGTATGAAGATGGGCTCAAGTTTCAGTGTAACACTTGTTGTATTTTTCGGACTATAAGTAATAACTTAAAATCCTTTAATTTTCTCAAAAATCATCATTATGTATTATGTATGAATTCTGGTTGTGCTTACTGACCTTTATGTGGTACACTGCGCTCAGAAATCTGTCAAAAATGTTTTAGTACGACTTAAGCTACAAAGCCGCACCAATCATAGATTGTCTGAGCATTATGGCTACCGTAGTCATGAGCCTCGCGGAGTAATCCAGGGACGTGTCTCAAAATGCTACTTGTGTGTACTTGCGTTCTCGTGGACTTGTGATACATCATCAGTCGGAGACCAAGTATGGTTCTAATTCAAAGTATGCATCAAGCTCAGGTCCAAACGCCGCTTCAGGTCCCAAAGTCAAACGAACACTGTGGCATCACTGAGAGTTAATACTGTCTAAATTCTTTCATCTTTAATAAAATGATCTGTGTTGCTGCTTTACCAGGTGTAACAATTAAGTTTAACATCCAGGCATCCATGAAAACAGAATTTATTACATTTAACAGAGTTAGAAGTTAGCAGGAAGTTAGCTCGCTAGTTTCCACCTAAACATGATACACCATGTTCTGACTGAGAGATTTCTGAAAAAATTCAAACATACAGCTCTGCTATCACTTCCAACATAAATGAAGACAGAAAATTAAAAAGCAGTAACTTTTGTAGGGTTACTGAAGTTGGGCTAGCTGATATATAATGATGTGGTACATGATCGCTAGTGACACAGCTATGTTAGCATAACATAAACATAGTGAAGCTGGAGGATGAATGCAAACTTTTTTTCACTTGATAAAAGTTAACGTGAGGGTTCCTGATGGTTAGGGACAAATGCAATCGCATGGCAGGATGCTGTAAACAGACCAAACATCAGTCAGGAGAACAACTGAGATAATCCATCCACAATACGGTGTCAGTCATTAGTTTACTGCAACAACATGGGAATAGAGCTGTAAGAGAATTCAACATTAATGAATCAATGGTACGGAAGTGGAGGAAGCAAGAAGAATGAGTTTAGTAAAGTCTGACTTATCTGATTGTTTTGTTTTGCTTAATGCACCTTATAATCTGGTGCGATTTATGGTCCGAAAAATACGGTATCTAAACATTGCGTACTGTTTACAGTGACAGGAAAGAAACTGAAGACCTGGCTCATGTGGTCCAGTAGCACTTTTGATCATAATCAACATTAAGTTTTTTACAATCAGCATCATTTAGGTGCCCAACATCCTGTCGCACATATCTCACAATGGCAGATGAGGCCATCATCTGGCCGGTCATTGGCCCGGTCATTGGAGTTCACTTGGACATTTTTCCACACAGATGTGAAAACAGTATGTTCAGTGGTTGTCTAACAAATTTCCCCACAAGGCTTGCAGCCATTTGTTTGTATGATGGCTTAGTCGTTGGCTCTGGTTGTGTAATACAAATTACAGATCATCAGGCTGTGATTAGATCATAGAATTTAACATAACGATGAAACATCATCTTATGTTGCTGTCAGGGTCCCTGTGCCTACCCGGTCGGCTCAGTATGGCTACATATGTTTTGTATTCTTTTTTTATTTGTTCCTGCTCTCTCCCTTCCCCTCTTTCCCTCCTCCCTCTGCCTGGGCGGAGCTCACCTGTGGGCTCCTGCCCTTGGCCCACGCACCTGTGGCTCATCACGAGTGATCCAGCTCCTTTATAAGATGGCAGCTCTGTGTTTCTCGTCGCTGGACCGTTGCCGACCCTCGTCAGTGTAACCCCAGCTCAATTACTTCTAAAGTGTTTCCACAGCGATTTGCCTTACTATCCCTTCGTGTCTCTGTGTACAGATTCCCTGGACCTACCCCTGTGTTACCCGAGTGAGTGGAGTGTGAAGAGGAGTGGACGGAGTGTGTGTGTGTGTGAGACTATCGGCGTCTTTCCCGTTTGTGTGTGGACCCCCGGAGCCCGGCTTTCCCCTCACTTTTGTAAATAATCACCTGGTGTATCATAATAAAGACTCTTGTGCTTTCAAGACCTAGAGCCTGCGCGTGAGTCCGTTCAGTCCCGTTGTGACAGTTGCATTAAGTGTCTGTAATCACTGCTGTTTTTCCATAACAGCCCAGTGGTTTAGCAGTTTAGTGTATTTTTATTGTGCTACAATCATCGGTGATATAATTCAATAAGAATTATATTGCCAGGAATATGCAGAGGCTCAGTCTGGAGAAATTTCTCCGGAAAAAGCTACAAGTTGAGATCAAAGCCAGCAACCTGTGTGAGAGAGACGATTGTCTCAGACCACGTTGTGACAATGTTTCAATTTAATCTTTAAGATTAATGGTTTCTCAGTTTATGCTGCTTAAGACTGCTGTTCATTCAAAATGACTCATTCATCATATTTTGTAGCCAGTGTTGAGTGCTGACAGGCAATTATGTTACTAAAGATTATAAAATACCAACAATAAATGCTTAATTTTAGGAAGCGCTAATTAAACAATTATACTACTTTGAGTATTTCCTAATCATAGCTGACTGTCCTCTGAGGATCTTTTATGTAAAATTCAAACATATTGATCTTACAGTATTTATATTACAATACTTTACCAGGCAACATGAGACTTAGCCAACCCTCAGAGTTAGCCAGAATAAAGCATCTGGTAAGAAGTTAATGACATTCATGACAACAAATGCAAATACAGACAATATTATATATTGGAACAAGAAGTCGATCAGCACAAAATCACTCAATACAACTATACAACAATTTCAGTCAGGGCCACTATGATCATCGTAAGATTTATTTCCACATTTTGGTGCTATGGCTCTGTACTGGGCAGGGCAAAAATTATATTTTCTGTCATCTTCATGATAACAGAAATTCAACTTTACTCTTTTCCCGAAACTGTATTAAGCATCTTCTCTCAGTTGAACATCTCTGAAAGAGGTACACATAATGAACTGAGGTGCTGCACGGCCACCTTTACCCAACACATTTTTCCTTACGTCAGATTTGCATAACAAAACAAATGTCAGTTACATCATTTTCCAGTATGTGTTTACAAGTACACAAGATAACAGGACATAGATCTCTCTGCTTTTTCATTCATTGTAATGACTTTGATCATAGCTGCTTTGATCTTTTCACTGCTAATAAGGTGGCTGACTTTTGACTAGCTTAGCTTTAGCCACTTTTCCTTTGATACCTTCTGCTTACTGGGCTTCTTCAGCTGAGTGAGGGTGAAGCAAGTCTCATTAGGTTTGTTGTTCTGAGCGTCTTCCTGGTGTTTGCGCCACGGGTTACTTTGGCAAGCTTCCTCACTCACAGTGAAGAACTCGCTAACAACCACAGCCACAAGCTAAAAGTGTGCGTGCAACTATTTGATTGCACCACTGTGTGCATGTTGTGCACAGACTGGACTGACTGGTCAATTACCAGACTGGGCCATGCACGCTGGTAATCGCCCAATTCCAGTCTCTGTCTTGATCAGTCAGTCTTGATCAGTATATCTCTAATCTCTAGGTTTTCAACTGCTAGCAGGTTGCAGACAATAAGAGCGCCAATCTGACACTGATTATGCTAATGTAATAAAACCAGAACATCAATGACATAGTAACGTATCCAGCCCACAATCCATCACAATTCACATATTTGTAATGTACGAAGTACAAAGAGGATTGTACAAGTTCTGTTGCCACTGGTTGGCTTCACTGCACAAACTAATGAGAATTAACATCCACTACAAAGTCAAAGAGGCTAGCTATATCCAGCACAAGTAAGTCATCTTTCACTAAAATTGGAGTAAGAAGAAAAGTGAAGAGTGACAGATGCCTTGCAATAACACAAGCTTCTCTGATCTACAGTATGCTGTAAATTTGAATGACAGTAATTCTTATATCATAATGTTCAACACCATGGTATGACTCTCACTTATGAAGGTGGCTGCCTGTCTTTTCAAAGCACAACCTTGTTGTCAGCGTTTCAGCACTCCTTTTATGCGCTGACACAAGGTTCAATAAATTCCACGAGTTCCTGAAAGTCGAGGCTATATAAAGCAAAACCACCAAAGCAACAAAACACAACAGTTCTACACCACATCGGGTTATTTCACACAAACAGTCAGAGCCTTTTTAGCATAGGATTTTCTCACTTTTGTACCAACCAGGTGACTGTGTTGATGACAGACTCAGTCATCGCATCCTTGATCACACGGCATCCCATCCACCTGTCTGTTAGGGTCTGCTGCATCTCCTAGGCAACCGGGAGCTCCTCAAAGGCAAGTGCTGTCTTGTTATTAAACATCTCGTCATCTAAGGCTTTACCTACGCTCTGTGACCTTGGACACAGTTGGGCCTACAGCCAAAGAGATGGTGTAGTTTAGCACTTCAAATCCAAAAATAATTTAGGTAAAAAAAATAATCAAAGTTCAAGTAAAGCAACTACTAAGATGATATCACATATTAATATAGTTAGAGTTTATCTTGATATTGTCACGGTTTCTTACTGACAAGCCTTCAGGAGATTTCAAGAGGATTTCTTGAGAGATCACCTTATAAAAGGTTTGGAGTGAAGAGAAATAAACAGCTGAGGGAATTTAAGATTTAATCTGCTGCTGAAGGCAAAGTTCAGAGCAAAGGCAGTAAACAAGGAAAACAGCCCATATGGCACGTAGTTTGTTCTGCAAATATTGCCTTGTTTTTATAAGAAATTGCTACTGCTTTGTATTTATAAGAATCCACCAACGGGCAAATGTCAGCACTCATAGTGGCTCTGAGGACGACGCACTGCCTGCATGTGGGTTTTTACAACAAATTGAAGAGAGAGAAGTTGAGATGTGATCTCTAACGAGTTGATAGAAGAGTTTGAAAGTTTTTTTTGGCACCCACGTCTGTGAGAAATACACAAAAACTGTGTTAAGTGTCATCCTTATAAGTTGACCATGGTCAGAACAGTATCAGTATGTTCCCTTCTGTTTACTTCATTGTAATGTATGTTTGTTCCTGTTAAGCAAAGTGTGATCTATGTCAAAGTCGGATATTATTGTAATGAAATGAAATGACACTTGTGGTCTGTCAGCCTGTCAGCAGCTCTGCTCTACAAGAGCAGTGTTAATAGTGTAAAAATAATTATTCTTTTTTTCCGCTAAACTAGGCAACTTGTAAAAGTGATTCTCTGTTGCCTTAGTAAGCTAATAGTTTGGTGTGTTTCCTTTGACCTATCTCTCTTATTAAGCCTCTTTTTGGCTTTTCCTTGACTCGCTGACAGATCAACTCTGTATTTGCGGCGTCGTCATCCCACTAACTGCAATCTCAAAAGCCCTCTGGTAGCTTTGCAGTCACACTCAGCTTACTGGCAACTTAGACAACTCCACAAAACACATTTCACCTGGTGAGAACAGACAGGCAAAGCCTCCAAAAGAACAAGGACATCCTGCACTGAACACTTTGTTAAAATGTTCACAAATTCATTGCTCGGTCTGACACGAAAGCAGGTTCTGCGGAAAATGAGTAGAGGTATCAAATTGGGCAGCACTATGCTTGAGCTCACTTGCGTTGTTTCATGTCTCAGACTAACAAGAATGAAAAGTAGACAGTAACTTTCTCACGACTAAGAAACTAAGTGGTTGCATGGTCATTACATTAAATTATTTACTGTCACAGACACACTGCAAGTAGTTGTGGCAAACACTTTCAATCAGAAGGTGATTGCACAGCAGGAGACAACCTGTCTGCAAACAATCGGGATCTGACTCGGCCTGTCAAACTGATTGATAAAGCTTGGAAACAATCACAGTGCAAACACAAACAGATTGCCAACACGTTACAATAAATCTGAGTCACTCTGCTCTGATGACGCATGTCTTTGCACAAGGGGAGTCGACTGGTTGTATTACATTTTTATTTCCTTATAAAAGCAAGGTTGTTAAATTGCCGTCCAACAACAAATATGTCACTGAATTTCTGTTTCGAATCTACGAGGTACTGGCTGGACATTGAATGTAAGTAGTTTATATGACTTTCAGTTTAATTAGAATTAATCTGCGTGTAGATGGCAACAGATTTGCGCTGATATATCACAGCTAATGAATAAACAGATTGCATTGAACTGCCAGATTGACCCCAATCAACTCCACACTGACAACAGATTGACTCCACCTGATTGCTGTTCTATCTTGATGTGCCAAAGTTGCTTTGAAGACAATAAATTGTGAGTAGTTGCAGCCCTTGCCCTGATATTTGAACAATCATTTTAAAGAATGCAAAATCATTGCACATGGTCACGTTATTTATTACATGTCTATTCAGAAACTGATTCAGTGGAAGTATGTATCATGTTAAGAACCCCCGGCGATCCTTAGAAAAACTCAAAACAGCTTTGCTAACCAAGTAAGCAATGCATTTGGCTTTTTCAGAGTTTGGAACATCATCTTGTGGGGTTAATTATATCAGCACAGGCTCAACTGTCTCCTCCCTGACCGTGAATAAAGCATTCATGATTCATGTTTCCAGTGTCTTTAGCTGTCTTTTAAACATTTCCCTATAGTCTACAGTATTTTTTTAAAACTGTTTGTCCTGTGCTACCTAAAGTTCACTGTGCAAATCTCTATTTTTTATGTACGGCTCATTTTGTTTAGACCATAAAACTCTTTCTTAATGCTGACAAAAACTTGAGAATAGGTGAATTTTCATCACAAAAACAAACACTTGTTTCAACACTGGTAAGTAGCACCAGAATGTGTTACTAAAGCTGAGGAGTGTTAATTTACACATGTCCAATCTGCTTCTGTTACCATTATACTACTTCATGCGCGTGATGTGTTTGTTCATCGGCAGCAGCGAGAACGGTCTGACATGTCGTCAACGGAAAATCTTCAAAGGAAAACAACGGCTCTCTGAAAATCTCCAAAGATATTAATATTGTCAAAATTAATTAATCTTCGCTTTATCTGAGCTTCTTCAGTATGTGTGGCAGTACCTGTCAAGACTGAGAACAGAAGGTGGCAATGTACTTCCCAACAGGAATATTCAGCTCACTGCACAATAAATTACTGAGGCAGAATCTTTCATGTGTTTATCCCATTTGTCTGATTCACTTTTTCAGTCATGTGTGACATTTTTTCAGTGCCAGGATTCTCTTTTGTGAACAGTAATATATGCTCTCTACAGCAAATAAACTGCTGTAAAGGTTAAGCATCCATTCACGAGACTCCACAGGGAGGGAGAGCTGATCCAAAACAATGGGAAACCACTGACGAGTAAACCTTTTCCAAAATGGGGCAGCTCATTTATAATGTCTCAAACAGAAGGTCAAACTTTTCTTCTGGATGAAGAGCCTTTGAGAGCAATATCATCAGGGGTTCTTGGTTGTTTGGGAGACCATTTGTCTCCCATGAAAGTAAATAAATATCATGATATTTGGAGGCCCAGGGTACCATTTTTCTTTATGTCATACCTGTAAAAGTAATGGAAAAAGGTATCTACACTGACCTTATTGGTTAATTGCGATATTTAAAATTAACGCAGAAAATAATCAAAGACACTGGAGAAAGGTTGACTGCATGAGCTGATGTCCCACTCTCCATCACTTTGTTTCCTCCTAAGTATGTCCTTTGTAATTGCAAGGGAGTGACAAAACTTTAGTATTTAGTAGCATTTACCAAACTGTACTAACTGTAAAACTGCATTAAAAAGACCAAATATTCATACATCTTTTCCCAGAGTTTGTGCCTTTCTGCTGTGCCTGGAACCATTTAATCCATAAATTGTTAATAAGAATGAACTCATCTGGTTTTGAGATACAATTCAACAACATGAGAAGTAAAGTGAAAACACTTCATGTTGTGGTGGTGAGAGGAAAAATGACAGCGCATTTCTTCATATTTGGCAAGGAAAATAGGAAATGGATTTATTAAACATGTGCAAACATAAAGAGAATACAGTATATGAGGAATAAGGCAAGCTTTCTTGAAATTTCTTCAAGTAGTCTTCAGGAACAGTTCTCCAGGTTTTGTGGAGTACTTACAAAGTTCCCCTCTGGACATTGGCTGTCTTTATTACGTGCTCTGTCAAGATGATCCCACACTGCTTCGTTAATGTTGAGGCCCGGGCTCTGGGGAGGCCAATCCATGACTGATAGTGCTCAATTGTGTGTTTTTCTATTCAAGTATGCTTTTACTGCATTAAGAGTGTATTTGGCATCATTAAGCCAGAGATAATCAGATGCTTTCCATATGGATCTAATTCTGACAGTACTTTTCTGCATTCACAATTACATCAATTGTAACAAGATCCTCTTTAAAAATTGTGCCTTGGCAGCCAAACTTTCATTGAGACCATTTCTGATAAGGCTTTCATGAACAGTAGTCGATCAACTGAAGGGGCGGGTGAATTTCAGGTCCTGCTCCTGTTTCTTAAGGATTCAATTTTCTGGTATCTGAACACGCTGTAGATAGTTTTTTAGGTATGAGATATGCCAAGTCTTTGACTAACAGCTTTTTGGGAATCAGCTCATTGGTGGAAAAATCCTATTTCATACCTTTCAAACTGAGTTATCTTTGGCATGTTGCTGTGTAGACACAACACTGGTTCATTGCTTGAGTCAGGTGTTTTTTTAATTATTCATAGGTCAGTATTAAGTAACTTAAAGAAAAAAGCCAATGATCTGAAAATGGGCAGGTGTAATGGTAGGAAGACCTTCAGAAATCCTGGAGAACTCTGCTAAAGGACACTTTAAAAAATTAGAAGTCTAGCTCCCTGGAAGCACAATATAAAGAAATGTGGCTCAACCTGCAATCGTCATATTGCCATTTAAAATGATTTAGCACCCAGTGAATGATGACAGGTAAATCCAGCTAAATGTTACATAGTATTGAATCCTAGAAAGCTTGCCACAATTACAATAGAAAATACCATAGAAATGAGTGGGACACTGTGCAAGTGTGGGGCTGCTAAAGAATGATTTACTTGGGAGCTCTAAGAAGTAAACAAATAAAGCTTTGAATCCATATCCTGATTACCCAGTGATGCGTGGAGAATCTCATATGTAAAACCCACCCAGCAATGTGTCTGCTTGTGCTGCACTGGCAGGATTTCCTTTCAAATTTGATGTAGTTATTTTCTGGAAAATGCAAAGTGTGTGAACAACAAGAAAAAATGTAACACTCCTAAGAAACTAAATGTAACTGGATGGAGAATAACATTTTCATCTGCCTCCATAATCCTTATGTAACACATATACTGTCAGTTAGACCAAACAAAGTACTTGAGACATACTATAGCCTGTAGGTAAGTACAGGTAGAAGTGAAGATGCTAGGGTGTCGCAAGCACTTCTCTTACAAACAAATTAAATCAAGACTGACAAATCCGTGTGGCTATGGTTGCCTTATCAATAATAATGGCATACAGAAGTAAAGCTAACAGGAGAATGGTATAGCCAGTAACTGCGGGAGCCGGAATATGAAGCAGAGGCCACCTAAGCAAACTGACATTCGCTAATGTCAACAAACATCTACGCTCAGACCAAACATGTAGCAGTAAAGCTAACAGGTGTAGTATCACTTACTTTTTACAGACTCACCTGCTGCCATTCTTTAGAAAATGCAAACATCAGAATCAACACTAAATACTATTCAGCAGGCCACTTGATTTATTATTCACCGTGCATGACTATCACATTGAAATTAATGTCACCAGAAAACATGCCTCTGGTGCATTGTAATGTTCTGTATGCAGCCTGTTGTTCTTCTAAAGAGCAGTTTCTAACTTGGAATGAATAAATCCCTCTCTTTAGCAATGCACGTTTTTGACACAGCTCAGCTCTCAGTGGTAACAAGAGCTTTCTGCAGCTGCTCCTCAACAAAGAGCATCACCACGACACCGGCTGCCATCGTGGATGTTCCATCATGGCTTCAAAATACCAGCTGTTGCCACTCCAGTTAAGCAGTTTTTCTTGCTTTTGCCACTATTTAATGTGCTGCAATCTAGGATGGATAAATTGAACTGAAAATAAGGTGAAGATTTTCTTCTATCCGCCCTCCTTTGTGGCTGACAAAGGAGCTTTAAAAAGCTTTTTTTGTGCAGGCTCCGTGTGTTCGGCTGTCTGACAGTGTTAGTCTGTCATGGGGATTACTGTCAAGTGTTCCTCCTGAAAACCTGAGAGTGTAAATAAGAGAAAAGAAAACCCTTCAAGAGGCCTGCGACTGTGAAAAATCCTATAAGATGTTACAGACCTACCCTAACCTGATGGTCATAGGTTACAATCAGTGTGAGCATGCTAAAGATCAACTGCTGCTGTGCTTATGGGAGGGCAATTATTGTTAAGGTCATAAAAAAGACTGAAATTTTATTGACGTGAAATATTCTCAATATTGCTATCACTGGTTGGCAATAAATCAAGAAGACAGCGAGAGATGTTTACTGACCCCCTCCTAGAACTAAGAGACAGTCTGCATGTACGTGTTAATTAATTTCTTTCTTGCAAAAAAGCTCAGCCATCTTTGTAATTCTCTCAGCAGCTGGGTCAGGACAAGGTATACACATAACAGAGTGCATGTTATTTGTAGTTTTGCGCTCTTCGGCTTCATAGTTTCTTTCTGTGTATAAAAGAGATTTCCTTATGCCAAACAGGAATTAAATAACATCTGATCAACAGCCCCTCAACCAGCCTTCTTTTTTAACAGCTTGTGATTTAGGCCATTTATGTGGGTGTATTTCAACACACAAGTCTTCCAATGCAGCTTTAATTCTGTTTGCAATAAATGAAAACACAAATTATTACTTTAATCAAACAATAAAAATCTCCCAAGGCAAAGAGTTTGATTGCTGGCTACGCAAAGCAAATATCCCAGACCTCCTACAACACAGACGCTTGTGGAGGAGACATTAAGTTGGATTAGGAAAACCAATTAATAATTGCAATAAGTCTTCAGCTTCATATTGCTTCTGTACAATAGCCAGACAATAACCCGAAATGAACAGATTGCAAACCATTTTGACAATGTTTTACTTTTTAAAAAAAAAACCTTTCCATGTTTTACTTCTAATGACATAACTCTGAAACTTTTGTTTCTTCATTTTTTCTATTACATATCTGATTTTTACAGGGCAAAAAGAAAACCGAGCACACCAGACGTGAGCTGGAGGCTACTCATTGTCTGCTCCACGGTCTCTTTAGTTTCTGACAATTAAACGGATGCATCACTGTTAATTTGGCAATAGCACAAAAGTGATTAACATAACATTATGAGTGGCAGGGGGACTACTGTCTGCAGCCAGAAGCCCAGACCTTCCAGCTTAAAACAGGAAGAAGAAAATCATCCAGTTCTGCTTTGTATGACTAATCAGCACAGTGATTCCCCTTGACTCAACACACCAACAGATCTGCATCGCTGTGATGAATCACAGTCATTATGCTTACCGCCTCCTGTTTTGCTCCTAGAACTGATCTGTAGTCCATGCTTCTCATATTACCGGTCAAACTAAAACAATTACAGATATTACAGATGTATTATTTAGACAGATTATTTCTGTGTGAAGTGGCAAAGAGTGAAAGAGGAAGGTTACAGCAGCTAACAGGAAAGCAGAAGGCAAAGTGGCAAGTGTCTCCAAAATAACTTCATTTAAATATACAGCTGCTACAGCTCACATGTCGCTGTCACAGAACCCAATACAGATAGTCTCGATTTTTTTTATAACATCTTTTGTATAGTTTTCTCTCTGTGTGAGGGCTGCAAAATCATTGTTTATTTATATGTATTTAATTTTCAATTCAGAACACCACTCAGGTTCAGATCCCCTCTGCGAATCGTGGTGAAGAGAGAGCTGAGCGTAAAAGCAGTCGATCTACATCCCTACTCTCACCTATGGGTTCACGCATATGTTACGTTCCCCTAAAAGGGTCCAGGCGGTGAGGGGGAAGTAACAAAAAGTGTCCGGGTCAGAAAAAGGAGTCAAGGAGGCAAAAGGGTTAAATTAAATAGTTTTATTAAAGTAGCTCAACTAAAAGAGACGGACAAGCCGCTATCACCATTTAAGAAAACACAAAACTCAGGCGTTGGTCAATAAAGTAAAACGTAAGCCAAAAAGAAAGATCAGCTCACCAGCTGCAAACACGGACATGCAGCTCACTAGCTGAAAACCACCAAAAAACACAGCTCACAAGCTGTAACCACACTAATGGCACTCTGGCCCAGAGCTCACCTTTCCCTTAAATACTTTTAATTACTGATGTGAGTCAGCTGTGTAACAGGAAAGGTGGCACCTCAGGCAGAAGAGGTGGTGGGACACGCCCACACAGGCACCTTCAGAAGGAGGCCCTGCTAGGGCCGTAACACCCCCTCCCATAAATACAAACCTATGGTTTGTCAAATGATTATGATAAACAAAACCACAAATCAAGTCCGTAACTGTCACATCAACAAATTGAAGGCTTTCCACCTACCAAACCACATAGCAATGGTTAGGCATTTCCTGCGGAAGCTGCCAACCCCATCTCAGTGGGTTCACAACATTGACAGAGAGTGGCCCCAGACCCTCGAAACAGTGTCCCATGTGATAGCCAGGGCTTTGAACCATCACATGTGGAGAACCCAGCAGGCAGCTAGTGGGCCTTACTGAAACACTTTGCAGACGATTCCTCAAGTCACCGGTACAGGCATGTTTGTTAGCCAGGTCTTACTGGTGGTTTTATACACAGTCTGTCCCCCTGCAGGTCATTTTGAGGACCTGGGAAATTGTCAACCAATGGCAGCTCAGGGTTAGTTGACCTCTTACACTGATTACAGGGCGCTACTGAGCAATTGTGCTCCAAGTTTAGCCTTTTACTAGGCCTGGCAACCTTGTCGGTTAGAGAACCACGACTGACTTTTCTCAAAGCAGGCCCTTTTTGCGTTGAGTGGGCTTTCTGTTTGAGTGCCAGTTTGACACAATTGGCAACCACATGGCCAGGCTTGTGACAGAAGAAACACAGTTTGGGCCTAGATCTTAAAACCATAACTGCATTTGCCTTGTTAGCTGGCCCACTCTAACCTGTCCAGGATGGATATCATGTCCTACAGCACTTGCTTTATGAGTCAGCTTAAACTCATCTGCCAGGGTGGCAGCTTGCTGTAAAGTTAAAGCCCTCTGTTCACTTAAATAACAAGCAATAGACTGAGGAACAGAGTTTTTAAAGTCCTCCACCAGCATAAGCTCACGTATGGACCCCACATCGTTAACCTGGCTTGCAGAACACCACCTATCAAAGAGCTTTGCCTTCTCCCTAGCGAAGTCAAGATAGGACTGACCCTGTGCCAACTCCAAACCTCGAGTGGCTAAAATGAGCTTCCTCCAAAGGGTGGCTGGCCTCTCCCTTATAGATAGGGTGAGGAGTTTGGCCATCAGGGAGGGGCTCAGAGTAGAGCCACTGCTCCTCCACATCGAAAGGAACCAGTGGAGGTGGTTCGGGCATCTGACTATGATGCCTCCTCGGTGAGGTGTTCCGGCCATGTCCCATCAGGAGGAGGCCCAGGGTCAGACCCAGGGCACACAAGAGAGATAATATCTCTTGGCTGGCCTGGGAACACTTTAGTGTTTCCACGTACAAGCTGGTGGGGGCAGTGATTACTATGTGGCAACATGGCCACATAGTAGGGTGACGATTCAAACCGTCAACTTCAGATTGTTTTAGTGGGGAACAGTCTGTAAAAACAAGGCTAGACTTTGCATAGGGATAAAATAATTTCCCAATCAAATGGTTTATGTGATTTCCTTCTTAATTTTTTCAAATTGCGTGATATCCAAAGCCACAGCATCCAAAATAAAGCCATCCCAATACAGCATTGGGAACTCGAGAAAAAACTCAGCTGATCTCAAGTGAAGCGAAGGTCAAACGGCATGACTTGTTTTGAAAGAAGTTCCTTATTAATTAAATGGTGGCATCATCGTCTCAGTCCCATCCAATAATTCTTGGGAGAGGAATGTTGCAACTCATAACGGACCACATTATTTTGGAAGCTGTTACCATCATTTCTAATCTCTCTGTATGAGAGAGTTATTAGCCTGAGCTATTAAACTGGCATAACAGATTGGCTCCTAAATGTAAAAACAAAAAAAGTTGCATGGTCATGCAGTGACATAACAGCATGTTTAGAAACTGTTGGCACAGGTGTGTGCGCCATCTGACAGTTTCTTTTTTTTTGATAGCATAAAAGATGAAAACGACAACGGAGACATGCAATTTTCCTTCTACCCTACCACTGCCAAGGGTGGTAAAATAAATTAAACAGGACGTGCTTCAGCTTGAGGTCAGTACAAAGACAAAGATACAAGTCTGTGCTCGAGAGGATGGTTCGGTAATTCATTGAGGTTTATCAAGTGCTCCTGCATTCATTTCTCTGACCTGCTGTACCACGACTGAATCAGCGGGCACATGCACACAGACGAGCGTCGCTTTACTCATCTCAAGAGCTCAATCGCTGAGCTATCGCTGCTCTCCTGCCAGATGGATCAGAAACCCTATTTTCTACTGTGATTGCCAGCTACTTAGAAATGCTTGGTCACCTCACAACCCACACTACTGCAGATAAAGGGAAAAACAGCCTTTAGGTTTTCTTAGTAATTACAATCAACATCGATGAGAAAGTAACTTCCATTTGTTGCCATGTCATTTAAGGACTCAAATAATATTTCTAAATATTTATAGTCCTTGGTGTTATGCTTCTAATGTGAAATCAGCAAACAAACAGTATGTGTGTTGTATCCTTCTTGCTGTGAGGTCACAGAGCTCGCTGACTTTAAGATTTCACCACCTGATTGTGTTTTGCGGATCCGTCTTCTGTCACTGGAGAATTAATAAAAGAGATTCTTCACATTACAGATAGCATCTGTTGACTCATTTAATTTTTCACTTTCTGTTTGTCTGGCAATTATAATTAATTGTTGCAGGCTGACTGGGAAGCAAGCCACCGTGGGTAAGTCGCTATTTCAAGATAGAGCCTTCAATAAAAGCGCTATTTCAATGTTATGCTGCATCACAAATATGCCACAGTAACAGGGCTCTTTATGTTTTGGCAGGAAGAGGACAAGGGATAAAATGTGTAAATGTCACGCCTGACACTCATTTCTATTCCCTGTCAAAAATTTCAGGCCATTATGTGGTTGTTTTATTGTGAAGTCACCGGGTTTACAAAGAATGTCTGATCAAATGGCAGAAAATTACAAATTCAGGTGAGATTTTTAAAAACGGGACCATGAGTAAAGAAGAGGATTAGGGAAAATGAAAAATGATTTCAACTCCTTTCTCGGAAATGAGCATTAAGGCCACTGAAAATTTTGGGGTTGTCATGAAGATAAAACAAAAAAAAAATCTGAATTCTCAAAGTTAGAACTCTGACTTTAAAAGTCAGGAAAACTTTAAATGGCTCTAATCCTTTTCTGTACCCAATTGTAGGTTGAGGGAGAAGGTGATGAATTCATCTGTATGTTTGATTAATTTTTACTTTATAATAAACAAACTCTGTTAGTGGAAAATAAGGGCTTCGTGGAAAATGTTATCTTTTCTCTGTGTAACTTAATAAAAGCTTCCTTGCCTCCTTTCCTTTGCATTTATTAATTTCCCTAATCAAATAAAATGTAACCACCCTAATTGTCTGTATAAGCGCGCACGCTTCAGTGAATCAATCTGTTGACAATGTATGAGTCATATTTACCCACAGTTTTACAAAGGATAGCCTCAAGGTAATTTATTTTTCGACACTTGAAATGAAAACTACAAATATTAATTTTCTTTTTCAGGAAATTATGACAGTGATTAACTTATCTTTGAAAGCATTAGAGCACCATTAAACATTACATCCTGAGTAAAATTAACAAACAAGTTCATCAAGAGGGCAGCAACAGCGGTTTCCGAGAAACACCTGACCCGTTTCTGAAACAGACGACACGACTCACTGGGAAACGGGAAAGCACTGTCATCTCTGCGTGTGTCCGGACACCAGCTGTAAGCAAATGCACCATAAGCAAGAAGGCAGCAATCGTTTGTTAAATGGATGTGCCTTTACATCACAGCTATAAATCTGAGTTTAGGACAAACAGTTCTGCCAGAGTCAAATCTACATGAGATGAAGAAATGAAGGTTTGCACTGTGTTTCCCATGAAATCAGAGAAAGTTTAAGGATCCAAATCGACATGTTTGATCTCCCAGAGTAAAACGGTGTGCTGGCCCGAACTACCACACCCTTTGATATGAGTGTTAGATTACTGGAAAGTGAACAGACATCCTGATATGTAATTAGATTTAGTTAGCTGCTAAGTTTAATTATGCCTTGATTTGAGTCTACCCATTGTCCTAACGGCCCGACTGTGATAGCAAGACAACAAGATGGCAAAAAGTCAGTGCACAGTCTGCAATGTTCATTTTTTAAATGTTTATGCACAAATAAACAAAGCACAATGCGCTAATTGTTCAGCTTTAAGTCACAATTTAAGGCACAATTTTTTAAAACATCTCTGCAGTCTGATTATGTTCTGGCTCCATTTCTGACAGATACTAACTGTGCCTGTGGAAGAGAACATGACTGAGCATTTTTCATCTAAACCTTGTAGGGACATGGTAAAATGGATGTTTCTGTGTCTGCTCTCAAACTAAACACACCATCATGATGTCAGTTTTGAAGATCTACGGTTTATGACATAAGAAGCCATGCATGGTCAAAAAGACTGAGGTCAAAGAATGAATATATAAATATAATGTGGCTAAAAGCATATTAATGCAGCCAAGCAAATAAATGAATAAAATAAAAGCTGATAATCAGGAATCAAGATACGTAAACATTTGAAAAGCACAGATGGGATCGCAAACCTCAGAAGCAGTGTCCACTGTTTGTCTTCATAATCAGAGACAACTTTGAAATGTCAGAAAATGTGCCAGATTTTCTGTGAGCTGCAGGTTGTTGTGCTGGTAAAACAATTAAATGTGAGGCTCTTTCATAAGAGACAAAGCAAGAGGAGGGGCCTTTGCCTTGCTTTATTCTAGCTAGCATAAATTAAATCCATTATACCTTCTGAGTCTTTTTAAAGAAACTTAATAAGCAATGCAGGCGCAGAGGTACACCTCCACCTCTTAGGGCATTTTAATTCATCAGTGTTCTTTCAAATACATTTTTAATGTCTGTCTTCTGTGCAGTGGATTAATGCATTAAATATATGACAAGGTAGACTGTACTTTGACACGGATCCAACAATGAACGAATGAATGTCACAAATGATGACTAGGTACATTAGGAAAAAACATTTGCTAACAATATTTGCCTGAATTTGTTAGCTCATTTTGTTTTGGTGGATCCAAGAGCCGAAACTGGTACATATGCTTCATCTTTTGATAAAGCCTATTAGCAATTTTCAAGATGGCTGCCAAATACATATATATATA
>NW_005187437.1:799011-820739 GCF_000239375.1 Pundamilia nyererei | reverse complement strand
TATCTGTTGTTTTATTTCCTAGACGACCCTTTTGAATGATTTTAGTGTGAAATCATGTATGCCCCATCTCGTAGAAGTCAAAAACAGCTATAAGCTTTAAAAAAAAATTATTTTAAATCTCAGTTCTTTTGAATTTTTTAAATATTATGTTCATTTCATCACCCCCGTACAAATGCGATGTCACAGTCTTCATTTGCGTGTGTTGCGTGTTGCCTAACAGTGCCTGGTTAAATATACGTCACCTGTATGTAATTGAACTATAAGCAGTGGAACTTTACTCCATTCATGACTAAAACTGATGAACTTTTGTGCCAGCATGATAGAGCTGAACCAGAGGAGTCCATCAAGAGTCACCGAATTTAAATTTGAATGTCTAAACCTAGCTGTATGCATGTTATCAAAAGGATGGCTGTACAGTTCTTTGTCTCTAGACCATCGGAGCGCCATGTAACATTTGTGTCATTATAGTTATTCTGTGTGACTAATTTCACTTACCTATAGTCAAAAGCATTTAAAAGGTTAAGAGTAAAATCTGGTAATTTAATTCTGGAGCTGTTTCATGGAAATAATGACAATATTGGAATTTTAAATGTTGAAAATTCAAGTGGCTAATGGGATTTTTTATTTTTTTAAATTACTGGCTCCAAAACCTCGCAGATTTTGCTCGTATCCACTTATGAAAATTGTTTCAGTTTACTGAAGCCAAATAACAGCAGGAGACCCAAAGAATACAGAAATGTTAGACGTAGTTTTCTAGCTCTTTTGTTTAAAAGAAAGCTCCAGCATCCTGACCCTAATTGTTATTGGCTAACATATTTGGTGAAAAACAAACTCAAAGACTGAACAGTGTCTCCGTGGACCACTCTGATTGTTTGGCTGACAGTGTAGAGGAAAAATGCAGGCTGCTTCGCATTGCCTCTGTCAGCCCTTCAATAGACTGCAGCGATAATGAATCGATGTTCCTGCCACTGAACGCTCATCTTCACCTTTTACAATAACAAATCTCTTCCAAGCCTCTCCAAAAGGAGCACCACGTACTTGGACTATCAACACGAGCACTGCTGACTGATAAATTAACCATTTACTGACACTCTTTAAAAATCAGACACTAACGAATTCACATCTTCGCCAAAAAGAGACACAGTAACTAGCATGAGACTTGTTAGAGTAGATTCATTATCAAAGAGCAGAGAAATGCTCAGTAAACTGAAATTCCCAAAGGTTTTTCAGCTTCCTTCCTTGAAATGACAACACATTAGCTGTTATTGGATGGTGAAAACACCGACCCATCAGCACCCTCTAATTTCACTGGAAAATCCTCCCCTGCAGGGGTAGCAGTGGTTAAATGGTGTCGATTAAGTAATGGAAGTTGATTGATGCAACATGCACATAATAAGTGGCACCTGCAGGTCAGCTCACACAGCAGGTATGAAACATGACAACATTGCTTTCACTAATCTTTGCTGTAGTGATGGAGCCAGTCCTCTTTGGGTCTTTTGTCAACATGAGACTGGTTAGATAACATTCAGCGAAGCTGCCCCATACTCTCTGATAACCTAGTGGGTAACCCTTCATGCCATTATCACTGGAAAGCAGGGCTCCATAGCAACGAGTGTAATTTTTCAGTATCACCCCACAAGAAGTGCTTTCAAAGCAGCCCATTCCCGATTCAAGTTGACCAATTCTCCAGACCACAGTTTCTTTTCTCACTACTCATGGCCTGGAGTGTGGAGCCACTGGTAATGCATGAACACACTCCAGACCTAATGACTTGAGAACATCCTGTGGCCACGAAGCCAAAAATCCGTTCCCCCTGGGAGCTGACACATTGCATCAACAGGACTGTGCTGCTGAAGACCCCCGAGGAAGACAGTGCAGCCCTATTTGTTAATTCATTGTAATTCAGCCTGAAGCGCGGCCTTCAGCCTGACAAACAATCCACTCTGTCGTGTCCATCTGGCCTCTGTCTTTCTGTGCCATTTGTGAGCCAGTCAGCAGGACCCCAGTTACACCTATTAACAGTATTAGGTGAATTTCAGAGTTGTCACTTTCACCAAAAGACTAAAAACTTGAAAGGCATTTGTTCTCTTGATTAATAAAGAGAAAATTATTGAACCTCCCAAGGACAATGATGGCAAACAGAGTTATCATCCTGCTGGACCCCCTTTTGCCTTCAAAAGGAAAATTGCCTGAAGACCTGAACTCTTTCATGGCATGCATTTTCAGTTTCTCTTTGCTATTCGGACTGATGGGGACCTGATAAATGTAAAAACAAAGAATTACCTGATTTTTTCTTTTTTTACCTGAGTTGATTTTTTTTTTTACCTGAGTTTTGTTTCTGTGAGAAATGAGATCCACAGATGAGGACATTCAATTTAAATTTCGATAGAACAGTGGCAGTATAATGTCCTCGTAAGTGGTTATCAGGCCCTTGTAGAGCAAAATGAAATATCTTGGTTTAGACAACCCAAAATGTGATGTCCACACATCTTCCTAGCGTAGATTCAACAAGGTGCTGGAAACTCCGAATTCTCAGGGAAGAATTTTGACAAATTTGCTGCTGATTTTTTGGCTATACATCAGTGATGGTCTCCTCTTTCACCAAATCCAAAATCCAAAGTGTGCTGTATCATAACACCACCAGATCCACTGATACAAGCTGGGATGGATTGATGCTTTCATGTTGTTTACTCCAAACTCTGACCCTACCATTCAAATGTTGCAGCAACAAGGCAGCATGATCTTCTGCTACTGTAGCCCATCTGCTTCAAGGTCTGACATCTCCGTTTTGGGCCATTCTCTGTAAACCCTAGAGTGTGGGAAGATTGAGGAAGATCAGCAATTTCTGATATACTGAGACCCACCCATTCAACACTGACAACCATCCTGTTCAAAGTCATTTAAATCCTCCATGACGATGCTTGGTTTGAACCCCAGCAGGTGCTCTTGACCATGTCTATATGACTAAGCGCACTGAATTACTGTCATATGACTGGGTGATTAGATATTTGCTCATTACAAGCAGTGGAACAGGTGTACCTAATGAAGAGGTTGCATAACAGCTGTGCTCCGATGTCGGTTGTATTTAAAAGCAAAATTATGGTGCAGAGAAAAAGTTAGAGGAACACTCTTATCTGTCATTGACTGAGTACAGTAATCCAAGAAAGAGCTGTTCGTGCCACAAGAGAGATCTGCTAGCACAGTATTAAGCTCCACATCATTATACCTAATGAAAAAAAGATCCAATTAATATTATATGTGGGTACAGCTGTAGTGGCCATGATTCCAGAGAGATTCTGGCATAGAGAGAGTCACCAAAAATTAAAGTTTGGTCTACTGACTCATTTTTATTAATATTATTTTTTATTTTTTTTAACTGCAGACTCAAATTCATAACTCATTATGTTTTTTACTGGGTCTTACATAAAATTTTAGCCCACGTGTGTTGTAGATGATTTATATTTAAAAATAATCTGAGTCATTCAGAATGATCCACAATCAGAGGCATTCTGGGACGAAAAAGAAAAAAGGAAATACGTACTCAGAGCAGGGTAAAGGCAGTGCCAGCGGTGTTGTCGTTGGTGGCTACAGAGCGGGCTGACTCATTGCTCTTACTCCTACCTACACCTCGAACTGTTTGCATTTTCTCGATCATCATTGAGAGATGAGAAGCTGGCATTCACACTGGCAGGATCGTATGGGGAACTAACGGATACGGTAAAAGCAGCAGGCCTACAGTGAGGGTGACGGAAGAGCTTGAGGGTAAGACGGCAGCAGGCTTCATTGTCCAGTCCACTGTGCAATGACTCTACTCTACAGTGCAGTGAACTTGGACAATCCATTTTAATTTATAATTTGTTTTCACAGACACACGGATATACACAGAAACCTCCACAAACACATACGGCATACAGTATCCCTGCCAGTCTGCGCACATACTACCTTCTTCTTACATATTCTACTATAATTGTTTTTTTCATTTCAGGTTAGTTTTTCAGGTACGCTGAGGTCTGACACAAATTGATGTGGCTTCACTGAGAAAAGTCAGAAAAGAATTCCCATTCTGCTTCACAATGAGTCTTTATTGAACCTTTGTCATATTTTCTTCACTTTAATGTCAGATTGTGACCCAAGAGAAATCCTGTCTGGCTTGTGGCCTTTCTTATTTTTCTGTCCATCGATTCATAATAGATCACGTTCAGTTTAGCTGCTCTCACATTTGCTGCCTAACTCCCACATTAATGCTACCATTTTGCTATTAACCTCTACCCACTACCTTAACCTCCTAGGACCTGGCATCCGCATATGTGGACATCACATTTTGGGTTATTTAGACAGAAATACTCAATTTTGCTCTACAAGGGCCTGATATCCACTTACGAGGACATTATACTGCTACTGTTCTATCAAAATTTTAAATGAATACCCTCATATGTGGCTCTCATTTTTCTTAAAAACAAAAATAAGGTAAAAAAAAAAAAATCTGGTAATTCTTTGTTTCTACATTCATCAGGCCCCAATATGCCCAAATATCATAGAGAAATTAAAAATGCTGTGGAAGAGTTCGGGTCTTAGAAGGTTAATGGTAACTTAACAGTCAATGTGGGTAACTGCTAATAGTTAAACAGCTGATTTTAACACTTATTAACTATTCAATGCTGTTGAAACAGGAGCTTTACTGACCTCCTGAATTCCTCATAAAGACTTGGACATCAGTCCTTAATATGCTTCACTCTGCTGAGTTGCTCTTTACATGTTCAGCTACTAGTGAGGGGAGGGGCTGTGTGGCTACCTATCAGCAGCAATGAGGTTGTGTGCCAGCTAGAGGTGAAGGTGAAGACAACACTGTTGGTGTCAAACCGCCAAACCTGCAAATATCTAACCTGACAGTAGTTTTCAGTATCAAGTAGCATTCTATATAAAAAGCCTGCCAACTCAAATGTGGAGCCACCCGCTGTGGTGACCCACTTTAAACAAAGAAGCCGCCGAAACTAGCTAGCTACTCAGTAAATATGGTGCTGTGGTTGTGAAGACCCCCAAAACCAAACAGACACATATGCAAAAAAAAGTGCTGTTATGTTTTCAGAATTTTTGTATCGAATGGTGCCATCAAGCATCAAGTGCAGAGCATGCACTTCTACTCAGAAAAGGAAAAATGACCTGTTGGAACAAATTGAATCATTAATGATTATTGCCAGGAGCTGTTGAGAAATGTTCAGTTGATAATGAGAGATGAAAAAGGGAAACGAGAATATGATAATGAGCCAAGCAGGTGTTTACTGTCTGTTTGAAATTATGCAAGTGCAGGAGAAATTTCCCAGTGTTACCCCAAGGCATGTTAAACACTGAATTAATCTCAGTTCAGCTACATTATATCAACACGCCGACCAAATATTGCACTAAGCATGTATGCAGATGGAGGCATACATACTTACCTGTTTGAATTTTGGGCACGGCTGCACTGAGCCTCTCAGTGTATTTGCGTTGTTGGTGTTAAACGAATATGAGTTGCTGTACAGTTCAGACTATCCAGTGACTCAATACTTCAGTTCTGATGCTTGAAAATTGTCCATTTGGCAGATATTAGTGCCAAACCAAGGGTACAACCAAGTTAGCACTCCACCCTCTTGTTACTTCTGCTTTCAGAAAACAAGAAGCTCTAAAGTTGAGACTTCAAAAACCTAAGTCCATAACCAGTTGTTGCTACTGCCATCTTTATACAAAGTCTATATTGTCAGCACATGCCATACACATCTTACCCCGGCCTTTTTCTGTCTTATTACAAAAACAATTGTTTGTTGGTGATTATCTTCTTCTTATTCTCTTGGTGCACTACCAGGAGACAAAAACAAAGCACTTCAGTGTAGTGTGAGAAAGCTCTGAGGCGAGACGAGCTGCCGCATTGCTTGTTGACAGCGTCTGGGGAACGGAGCTGAACTGACAGTGGTTTTCATGCCTGTTCAGCTCTGCTGCATCCAATCACCAAAATATTTTATCAACTCTATAATTCAGCTTTTTCTTTCCTATAGGAAACACCGAAAACCGAGGGTCAGCGCGTGTTACATAAACACGCCAATGTTTCCCTACAGTCTTATTAGCAATGGAAAGACACTGAGCCGGGGTCTAAACTATCGTGGCACTAAATCTCAACAGAGAAAATGAAATAGTAATGAACAAAAAATGAGTTTTGCAAAACTCGTTTAAAATAAAATGCAATTTACAAGGCTCTTAAGTTTAGTCCTTTTTCATTTCTTCTCCTTGAGTTAAAAGCACATCCTTGAGGCTCTTTTCAAACTCAGTACAGTAAAATCACACAAATAAGGGTGAGGCACAAACACCAGTCATCAATCTCTCGCCTGGCAATCTCTGGGTGCAAAAGTAGGGAGAGGAAGTCAGAACCTTTTCCCAGCCTGGCTGAGCAGGTTTACAGAGTGCACCGTTAACTACATCCTCCCTCCTCCATCATTCCTAAAAAGTGAAAGGTGCAGAACACAAAGTCAAGCTCGAAGAACAGGTAGGCAGCCTGTGCAGGAGACACCCACGCAGTCACAGGGGATTATTTCGTGGGCTGAATAATCCAAAACGCCTCTCATGGCATGATCAAAAGGCTTTATGTTTGAATTTCTTATATGTTAAGAATCAGATTAAGATGAGCAATCAAGGGAGAAGATTATTCAAAAATTGTATGTTACATATTTTTATGAACTTGTAATAAAGAGCAGAATTTTAAGTTTTCTGAGGATACAGCATCAAAGACCCCAGCAATCACCTCTGAAACCCTCCTACATACAAGGAAATGCGTAACAGGTCAGAAACAGCCTGGAACTAAAAAGTCATATGAGCCTTATCTCTGAAATGTTTGCAAGGATACAATTTATGCAGGTTTTTAACAAGTCACTATAGAAAAAAGAAAAAGCTCTTCAACAACACAGACACTGTTGCAGGTCCATTACTGATTCACAGCTCTTATATTTTCTACATGTGAATGAAACATTATCTATAATGACATTACGGGGATGATCAAGGAACTGACCTCTCAGCCCATTGTTCATTCAGTGGGCTAGGTTCAGTTATTGTGCAAATGTACTGTTTATAAGTTTGGGGAAACCTGCAGAAGTCACCTGGATGAAACGTATCTCCCACTGAAAACATCCAAATGAACTGAATCAACCTTTTCGGATGTTAAATTGAGTTTTTAGGGCATAGAATCTGAAACCCATTTAATATGTTTGCACTGTGTGCTTCAGGGTCTGACAGTCATCACCCGCTCCTGTCAGCAGCATTAAAGGTTTTGGTGGGAAACAACAGGGGGGGGGGAAGCCTCCCCCTAACCCCCAGCCCCACCACCCATGACTGCAACAGGCAGCAAAGACTAATGGCCTAACATCATCTCTCAGACAATAACATCTAGCCATCACCGCTCCACTCTGCTCAGCTACATAAACAGGCAGCTGTCAAACTGAGCACTGTTAAGTGTAAAGATTATGACAAGTTACACAGTTTCACTTTAGCTACACAACTCGTCGAGCTTAATCGACTTTCAGAGAGCTTTGGTTTGCGGGTTCTTCTGAACCTTGACAATTAAAACTATCGTCACGCCATTATTTCATGGTGTAATTAGTCAAAGCAACGCTTCAGTGGGTGTTCTGAACTTTTAGGCTTTTCAAATTGACTCTCATCCCCGAAGCGGTGGAAAACAATTCACTTGCTTTTACTTTAGTGACTCGGGAGATTAAAGAAGGTTACCGTTTCAGCGAGGAGGGCCAGGACATTCGGGGTTGCCTCAGTCCGGGACGGAGCTTCTCCAGGGTCCGGTTGCGGCACAGGTAGCGCTCGGTGTCCGAGTTGAAGCGCTGCTTGATGCGTATGTGAGTTCTGGGCTGCCGCCACAGGTGTTTGGGCGGCTTGGCGAGCCCCGCTCCCTCTCTGCTCAGTGTGGTGCACTCCATTTTTTACTTTTACGTGCTCGCTGGATTTTATTTTTTATTTTTTTGTTTTTTTTGTCTGTTTTTGTAAAAAACCGACTTCTAAGCTACAAACAGTCTCGGAGAACAGCGTAGAGCTCGTCTGCAGGGATTGTGAGGAGGAAGGCACGCGCTTCAGAGAGGCGCGCGCGACGTCATGGTGCGCTGCTGTCCACGAGGCGGAGTGCTGAAACGACTGTGAGCCTCTCAGTCAGTACCAGCTCCCCCCGTCTCTCTCTCTCCATCTCTCTGCTTCCTCCTGCTTCCTCCCCCTCCCTCTCGCCCTCTCAGTTTCTCCCTTCTTTTATCTCTCTCTCTCTCTCTCTCTCTCTCTCTCTCTCTCTCTCGCCATCCTCACCTCTTACTGTGCCTCTCTCGACCAGCTTCCTCCTGCCATCTCCATCTGTTTCCCTGTCTGTCGCTGTCTTATTTGTCAAACCGCCAATCATCAGCATTACACAACATTGCTTTATCTTTATTGTATTTGCTCTGGTAGAGCAAAACTGCCTGTTCATTATTTGTAATTGATTTTTGGAAAAATCCATCTTTTATCTTTTGTGTCATTTACCGGTAAGAGATATTGAGCAGTCAGACAGATTTTTGACATAATGAAGGTAGAGATATGTTTACTGGTCAGAGCAGCACTGATTTAACATATTTCATTAACCCTGTCTCAGGAAATCACAGTGTACAAGCCCTCAAACTAACAAATAAAGGCAAACCAGTGTGTAACTGAAGATAGGAGTGGTTGCATGTTGGTATATAGCCATCATAAGGCCTATAGTTTAATGTGCAGTGCAGCTTCCTGTAAGGTTGCAGTGAATTTTATATGTCAGACTTTGTACCCTATCTCATTACCAGCTGGAAGATTGGGTTGCGTTTTATAAATTCGAATAAATTCAGGTTTATAGGTACAACAGGAAAACAACATGGGGCTGGTTCAAATTACTGATGTCACCAAACCCACTTATTTTTATTATGTAGGAAAAATAGGGGCTGTATCATTAGCTAACGAGCTGTTTATCCAAAAAGGATTTTCAGTCTGAAAAAAGCACGATTACGTTACAAAGATCAGCCGTTTTATTTATTTATTTTTTGGTAATTAATGCCTGGACAGCACACACATGTTTGTAGATGTTCAAACATGAAAATGGTCAGCCTTTATGTCTAAAAGGGAGTCAGGGGAGATACAAGTGCACACCCACACCCACATGCATGACCTTTCAGTGGGAGGTTTCTAACTGTTGTTCCAATTACTAGGCTTCTTTTTTTTTTAAACACAGGAGATGCCTTTCATTATCACCAGAAACCACAAAACAACAGTCCACATTTCTATTTTTGTCTCAGTGTCACACAGACAGCCTCTGTCTGCTGCTTACGAGCACTGACCTACCAAGACAATCACCAAAACATGACCATGTGACAGGAAAGTGGTACAGACGAACGAGGCAAATGTCTATTTGTTGAGCTTGACTTACATAATTTGTGTTAAGCAGTAACAACAGCTGCTCCAAACCAACAAACAAGACTTCATTTCGTGAACAAGAAAAACATGATTCCTAAAACTTTTAATTAGAATGAAAAAAACTTAACTAAAGTACTATGCAAAAGTCTGGAGTCACTCCTCATTTCTTTATATTTTGCTGGGAAAGTTATGGTGATTTGCTGAAACTTGCAAAGAGACACATACCGAGTTTGTGCAATTCTAATGAACGCGAAATTCAGTATTCAGTATGTCTGAACTCTCTTTGGCAGCTTTCTTGTCATTTCTTTAAGAAGTCCTCAGGAATAGTTCTCCATGCTGAAGGACATCTTTGAATGTTCACTTCCTTTTGTTTCATTCTCTGTCAACATGATCCCACACTGCTTCAATAATGTTGAGGTCCGAGGTCTGGGCCAGTCCATGACTGTGTGTTTTTCTATCCAGGTATGCTTTTACTGCATACACTGGCAGTGTTTTTGGGATCTTTGCCATGCTGAAAAATGACCCGCTGCCAATGACTTGCTTTCCAGATGGTATTGGATGGTGGATCAAAATCTCACTGTATTTTTCTGTCCTTTAAGATCCCCATCACCACTGACTAAATGCAACACAGACCATGACAGCCTTTCTCTTTGTTTCCCTTCCTTAAAATTGGCCTTTTTTAACTTGTTGGTGCAAAAATGTTATGCCATGCCTGTCGATGTGTTTTCTGTTACCGGCTGGTTGTAACAAGTTCCTAAAGATATAATTTACAGTTTTTCCCAATTTGTCTTTTATGCTTAGACACCAAACATGTTCTTTCCTTGAGTCAGTGTTAAGTGGCTTAACCAGGAAAAAAGCAACTAAACAGGAAAGGACTTAAAATGAATGAAAAAGACCTTCAGAAAGCCTTGAGAGCTGTTTCCCAAGTGCACTTAAAAATGTAAGAAAGTCAGGCTGCTTGGAAGCAAAATAAAATGAAATTATGGGTGTGTTAAAACTTTTGCAGAACAGAGAAAGAAGTTGTCTCAAAATTACTAATCTTATTCTCCATTTCACACAGAGTTCATCATCTGTGTGAATCATCTGTGCATTAAGCTTCATCTGATGAAGCTTAACAGATAAACAAAGCCCCACAGAAAAAGGAAGATCAGCAATTTCCCCTGTTTAACCACATCCACAGTTCACTGAAGGAATTCCTCAGAGGCAAAACAAACAAACATACAAACAAACAGTGTGTGTCACTGACCGGTGCTCATCATGGGTGGCCAGTGCTAGACTGTACAGCTCTTCTAGCCGGGCTAGCGGTAGCATGTGTCCTTGAGATGTTCGCCGGGTATCGAATGAGTGGTCCTGATGGGAGTGTCTCCTCCACAGCGGAGGCAGCAGCAGTGGGCCTGAGAAACGCCGCCGCACCACATGGTTGCCCACTGGTATAGAATCCCGAAAATGCTGCATCCCAAAGGAAAAAGCAAAAACATATTTTTAATGTAATATTATTCTCCAGTCAAGGTGACGTGTGTGGAAACAAGCAGAATACGCACTCATCTGAAAGTTTAGTCACTCACAGCCAGTAAAACTAATGCAGCACAACACAAGAGTCCAGAACGCCTCTTTAAAGGATTAAACCATTTTACTTAAGCCATTTGAAAGCTGCTCATAAATCAGTCACAGCCTTAAAACGCCCATTACGGTGTACTGTGCTGCCAAAACATGGACTGCGTGGCCCTTTGAAAGTGTGCAGAAGATGTTAGCAGCAGATACCTTAAGTTCTATCAGCTGAAAGGTAAAGACTGGATAGAGCTGAGCTGCTTTTCCAGATCATCTAAAGCTCAAGAGAATTTGGTGACTAAGTTGAGACTTTTAACTCTTTGTCACGCTCCTCAATCCATTCCTGACCAAAGTGTCAGAGGGTGCATGCTAAAAAGTGTATCACTGAGCCTCAGGCATCCATCAACAGTTCACTGGAAGCCTATGCAGAGGCTACCAAAAATGGTCAAGGATGGGCTTCCAGTGAACTGTTGATGGATGCCTGAGGCGCAGTGATTCACCACTCAGATCTATGCGTTTCTCAAAGATTAACTACAAGAACTGACTGTGCACTTGGTGGATAACAATTCTGAGACCTTAAAAAGTGTCATCATAATGAGATAATCATTTTACTCACTTTTTATATTGTTTTTAATGCTGTAGCTAACTGGAGCACAGCCACTGGAGGCTGCAGTTGTGATTCTGAGTGAAACCACCGAGAGGACTGGCAAGAAATTGGCCCTGCCTAGAAATACTTTGTAACAAGCTGTAAATAGGCCAAAACCAAAAAGTAGCCTTTCCAAACTCTCATCAGACTTTGCTGTATTTTGTGTTTCATGATGATTTGCAAAGATAAAATCAGCATCCTGGGCTTCAGCTGAAAGCGTTCACAGAGCTACTTGCAAGTCTACATTTTCCTGGTGATGCTTGCTCTTGCTCATGATAAACCTCCCATAGTGCGTTTGAAATGTACATTTTAAAGCCTTCTGTATACCGCTTTCAATTTGCTTCACAAATGGCCACACAGGGTTCCCGCTGAGTAGCCCCACAGTGAACTCTATGAAATTAGGCAAACAAATCACTCAAAGATTCGTTAATAAAAGGACAGAGACGACACTTTAATAGCCTAAATGTTCTGAAGTATCACCTCATCAGTTACAATTACCATATATTTGCAATACATCACAGTTGATGCATGGACATGTACACAGTTTAGGATGGAAAATAGGATTCATAAGCGTGTACCCGTGACAGACTGAAAGCTGAAATTATTTCACTGTCGCAATTAGAAATAGTTCAATAAATAACTAAAATAAATGTATGTGTATTTTTCTAGGGACACGTGGCATCTGCCCAATCTGCCCCGAGGGTACTGCAGGCACAGCACGAACTCTTTCCAGGTTTCAGACCGAGCATTAATTTGACTTTTTTTCACCATTTAATATCCAATGAGTGGAAAGTGATTAGTCAACAGGCGAGTGGGCAGACAGCAGCTTACTCTGCCTGACAAACAACTACATATGATTGTGAGTCTTCTTTAAACAGTACATAACCAAGTCTCCCCATTAAAAGGTCAAATGAGAATGAGGCACCCTGGGAAATATACATTCTCCAAAAATCCATGTCCATTTCGGTCGCTCTGAGCCTCTGCTGCTGTAATTTGGGCTTCGACTGAGTTCACGAGTGGAGTTCGGTGGGAGCTGATGGATATTGATCTGCCATCCAGCAAGTCTCCTTTCCCTGATCGGTTCTGTCAAGCATCAAACATGACATGACTTTCAGGCCTGCTGCCCACCTTGGGCTACAGCATGCACCTATCGTTGCAGACTGCTTTGCAATACAAACAAATAGCTTCAACCTTTGTATCAGACTGATATGAAACCGATGCATCTCGTACTCAAAATGTACCCCGCATGGCATTAGCTGACCCTGTTGGAAATGTCATTTACCAGGAGTTCAAATCCATGGCTCCTTTTTCACCTGCACACATTTATGAGATTGCAATAGACAGCGGGCGTGAATGTTAAACAGAATGATTGGCAGAATACAGAGATTGTAAAGATGTCGGGGATTCTGAAGCTGCCCAACCATCTGAGATGTTGTTCAGATCTTGGCAGCTTAAATGTTCCTGACTGTGGACCTGGTGCTGCATCTAAAGTCTGGTTTGTCTCTTTGTGCCTGCTGGCCTGGCGAGTGCAGACCTGGAATTAAAATCAGTTTGTCATTTGCTGTTTAAAAGAGCTGCTGGCTCTTTTAAAACCACAGTTCAGTGGTCAAAAAGGCAAACTTCAAGAACTGCCTCCCTTCCTCTACTGACGCGGGATGTGTGGTAGCGGGCGGACGATTGGATTGGGTACCAAAGAAATACCTGTAACGTTTCCTCCCTGTCAGTTACTCTGTTGTTTCCTAACTTTCTTCGAGCAGCTATAGGAAATCTGTTTCGCACAGGCATCAGAAACAAGTCCCACATTTCTGATAGCATTCGCACACTCAGTGTTGTTCAGACTGTGCCCAGCTGTGTAATATAAAGTCTACTGTGGTTTCGTGTTGACATGTTCAAAAAAGGTGGACTGTAACACGGTTATCTAAGGGCCTCTGAGCACACCACAGAGATTTGGAACATCTACACCTGCATGCAATACTTATTTAACTGCTCGTATTAACCTGGTTGACTAAATGGAGACTTTTGATCAACAAAAACAAAATTTCTCTCTGGTCCCTGCACACAACCATTTGCCAGTTTTACACAAATCTAATATTTTTCTTCTAAAGCTGAAATTTTCCCTGACAGCAGTTCTTTTCTGATTTTCCTAAACACATTTTTTGACATGACACACATGTCCCGCAGCCAATCGGAACCGGGGAGGAAGCATCTGGCTCTGTTATCACCAGGCCGATCTCCTGCCACGCCACACACAGGAAGTGAAAATGAGTTGGTGGCGGTAGGCCTCATGCATGATAAGATGGGATGGTGGGTTCTCAGCAGGCCTCTGCTGCTAAAGAACCAATGAGCTGATTCCCAATGGTGGCACGCTTTCCCTTTAATCAAGGGTACGAATGAACACTTATGACTCACCCGTTCTCTAGAAGTGCTTGTCTGTTCTCGGCGCGGTGCGGGAGGACACAGCGAGAATCAAAATCCAAAGCACAACTGCATCTGTGCTCAAGTAGGGCTTTAACACAGCTCAGTGTTAAGTACAGATGGATTTGTAGTGAACAGTAGAACTGATAAATCAACAGTCGTGCATTAAAGCTTCCAGTGTAGAAAAAATTATTGGGCCTAAAACTGCAGTTTGAGTTACATACAGATTTGTTTGTAGCTCAAGCTTATTCATCTTTCAGGGAGATCAGCTAGTTCATATAGTAGTATTCGTTTACTGGTTTAATAGTTTATGATTTACAAATCTGTGATTGATCAATACCAAGCCTGCCACAATGCAAAACTCCCAATATGAATCTGAAACCAGCCTTCCCTCCACTAATCCACACTGAAATATCTTTTTAACTTTTCAATTAGTTGAAATTTTACAGATATTCAAGGTGCTAAGAGGTTAAATCACCTAACCTTTTACTTGTCTACACTTCAATTTATGACTAAACGCTTGGAAAATAATAATATTAGGCCTCATATAAAATACAACAATATTATATATCTGTGTGTTTGCACCTTTGTCCATGAAGTCCTCCAAGCCCTTCAGGAACTCAGCAACCAAACTTGGCACACAGGTATATATTAGGACCCTGAAGGTTCTCATCTATATCAGATATTATCATGTCATCACGTTGCTTGGCAACCGCCTAGCAACAGGCAAAAATGACGTTTTATTTAGCCTTAATACACCTACAACGCCATCCTATAACATCTTATCCATAAAAAAATTTATGATTCATGCCTAGCAACTGCCTAGCAACAGGCTAAAATAACCTCCTTTTTAGCATATAAACGGTATATGAATATTTTTACCTGCAAAAATTGCATTGCTTTTCTCAGTTTAACTGAATCCAACAGTGGTCAAACAATACTCTACTATTACTATAATACAGTATGTACTAGAATAAGTTTGGTCACTGTGGGCTGTTATAGAAAACTCAAGATTTTCCACTTCTTCTTCACAATAATTGCCTTCAAAGAGCCACTGAAGACTTCCACTGTACAGTAAGGCCAAGAAGGGAAATGACTCACCACCAGCTAATTTCTTTTTGAAATGGGGAATTTTTTTTTTTTAGCACTTTAAGATAATTTGTCTCCCTGCCAATAACAATGATGAAAATTGATAGCTAAAACCAGACTGGATATACAAACAGCTGCAGGTGATGAGTTGAAATCTGTGAACCTCAATGTGACCCACATAGTGCTGGTTGGAGTAACAAGTGTGCTTTAATGCAACTACCACCCAGCTGCAGTCATGGTAAGCTGACACACTGAGAGGCAGACTTCTAGATCAATGCAGCAAACATTTAAAAAAAAAAAGAGTTTTCTGGTCATTTGCACTTCAAAAAAACAGAGGAACCACTGGCTGCGCCACTGCATCAGCAAGCATACTGCTGCATTGACATCATCTCACGCATATGGTTGCTCATGAAGTGGTGTTTCACACATATCACAACACGTTATAAATTTGAATCTACCCAGAACATCGAAGTAACATTTTCAGTCTGAGCTGGGACAGCTTGAATTTCTCAGTATTACACTCTGTGCTGTTGTTAAAATGATCCAAGTGGAAAGATCCAAAGAAAGACTGTCTGCAATCTGCTGTGGCTTTTCGAGCAAGTCTTGCTAGTAAATTTATTTCCATTGTGATAGTTTTATTTTATTCTGGGTTTATGCTCTTATAATTTGTTTTATAAACTGAAACTACATCTAGGCCCTTCTGTTTCTCTCTGCCTGTCTAGCTTTTGATTAGGCAAATGACTTGATTAGCCTGTTGCGTAAATGAGGCAATCAGCATCAACCACAGTCAATCAAAAGCGTGCGTGTCACATGACAGCTCCTTGTAATTTGGCTCTGGACCCCTTCCACCAATCACTTTCCCCCAGATAAACACTAGAATGCTTTTCATAATCCATCTCCTGGTGTTCATAACAAACAAGGGTGTCATTCTTCATCAGGAGGACGCTGTGCATTATTTAGGATCTGGCAGGCTTTGTTTATGGCTTACTGAAGGATGTATATTTGCCACAGTATTTGAACAAATTTAGATGCCCAGGTCAAATAAAGTAAAAAAAAAAGGTTGTGAAGTGTCAGATAATCTCACATTGGGGGGTTTCATACACCTGATATTCAGAATGTGTATTAGCATGTGTTAAGAGTGCTAATTGTAGCAGGCCAGACACCTTGCTGCTCTGACCACAGACTAACAAGCATCCGATGCTTAACACCACAGGTATCCCACGATTCACTGGGCTCCCATCTGCTCTGCACAGCAAAGCATCTATGCACTGTGCTCTCACATGTGAAACACAGGTACATAAAGAAACACAGCACACGCACATCACATCCTGTTAATAGCACAATGATGTAATCAGAGATAACAAGACACACTGATCCTTCTTGAACTTATGAAAGCAATCACAGCCAATGCTGTTTCTCAAAATGGGAAAATGAATACTGAATCCAACCATCATAACGGTGAGGGGAGGGGAGCTCAGCAAACCTTCCCGTTGTGTGATCTGTGCATCATTGCACTGGCAATGTTCACCTGTGCGCTTAATGCCACCTGGAGGTGCAAAGAGCGCGATTAGCATCGCTCCAGAAATAGAGCCAATCAGATATCTCCCCCTCAGACCCCTCTTTGCCTCTGGAGGTGCGTGTATGTCATGATTAACTCTGCAGGCAGATAGAAAAACAGCACGTTTTCATGAAAGCTGAAATTTTCCAGACGTCACTTCAAAAGTTAACTTACATGAAAGCCAGCGGCTACAGCCAGAGGCTGTAAGGTGGTTACATTTCTGAGATTAGTGTTTTGTAGCTTGTTCGTCTGTAATTCAGTCAACTGTAAACAGGATTTAAACATAGAGCAATTTTACTTTTCTAAGCTTAGTGTTAGAAATATTACAGCAAGCTGCACGCAGGGTTAAATAACACTTACACAGGGAGATGCTGCAGTTTATTTTACAGTAAGATACCATCTGTTAGCTGAAAGCTCTTTGCATAATGAGGTCAAAATCTTACAATTTTAGCAAAAGAAACCCAGTAATTTACTCTTTCGTAAGGATTTAGTGATAGTTGGGAGGAAAAAGGAGGCCAGTAACAGATGTCCACCTCTACCTGTTGGAAAAAGACTTGTTGTTTTTGTTGCTGAGAGTAGTTTTATTCCATGTGCAGCTCTGCAACAACCTGCAGTGCTTTCTGTAACAGATCACAACTAAGCTCTGATTTTGGTGTCTAAGTGTACCTGTGTGCAGTCCAGGACAGAGCACAGGAGTCTGCGCTCAGTTGCTTAATTGAAGGGGTGTTGGTTCAATTCCAAGTTCAAAGTGTACTAAAGTATTCTTGGACAGGATACTGATACTGATGGCAGGAAAGCACAGGGCATAGTGCTGCCCTGCTGGGTGTGTGTGTGTGTATACATAAACACATAGCAAACACCTTAACACTGCTTGTAAAGCTTCAAGTAAAAGGTGCTGTGGCTTTCCTGCGAGCCTGCAGAGGACAACTGCAGAAAGCACATGGTGCATACTGCTGGGATGACCTGAAGTCAACTTTACCTGTCTGAGCCGACACGTTAAGTGTTCTGTTCATTTGAAAGCGTCCAACTTTACCAAAAACCCCTAAAAACAAAAAAACAAACGTTTTCTAACCTCAGGTCTGAGTTACTAAGTAAACTTCATTATCAGACAGTGAGCACGAGGGTCCGTGCAGGCATCTCTGTGCCTGTTTTTGTGGACACGTGGACACGTCCTTGGACAAATTACATTACAATACACTGACTGCAACAGGATTTACTGCTTAGCTGTCATGTTTCCAGCTTTGTGAACTAACTTCTATTGCTGCAGGTGTCATTTAGACAAAGGTGCAACTAAAGCTTCAAAAAACATACAAAATACCAGTTTTCAACCTTTTTACTCATGTTCTTATTCTTGAGGTGTAAAATTGCTGTGCAATAAAATCCAAACCCAACAGATCGTCCGGATGTTAGGTAGATGAGTAGGTGGAAATATGAAATGTTTCAGTTTCAACTGCTGTGAAGATTTAGTGAGTGTGAAAGTCGGCTTTCAATAATCTCACAGTATTAACACAACCTCTCTGTGGAGTTTAATTTTCACTGGTGTAACTTTTAAACCTTCCTGTGTGGCTTCAATCCAGTTTAAGAGCTTTTGAAGCAAGCTCACACTTTTTACATTAAGATGTTATCAAAAGCCTTTTTGAAGTGTTTCTCTCTACGCTCAAGAGATTTTAAATGTGCATGCGTTTGTTAGTAGCCCCCCTCTTCAGTGTCTTTATTAACTAACTGTGAACAAAGCCCTGAAGCACAGATAAACCTTTTTACGTCTGCGGGGCAGTCCAAACCAGTCATCATCTGACAGGAAGGTGATGTGTCACACATGCAGCACAGTCACAATGAGGTTTGGATATTATACACTTATCGCTAAAGTCAACAAACTTGATAAGGCAAGTAGAAAGGGTGTGTTTGCATTTGTGTGTGTGCACAAAGAAAAGGGCCAAATTATTTACCTCAAGCCGAGACATTGATGCTGGTTAAACGTTGCAACAGCCAAACAGTAGCTGGAAGGAAGAAAGAAACAATAGAGAAGAGGTGTTAAAGTGACACTCATCAAACTTGTTATTACATTCAACATAAATCCAAGTTGATCATTAAACTAACTAGTAGCACATTAATAAAAAAAAAGAGATTTAAAGTATAAAAGCATAAAAAAAATATTATTGAACTTCACACGACTCATTAAGACCACCTGGCATTACCACATACTGATGATCGGTGAGCATACCAGAGGCATCAAAAGGCCTAATGAGCCTTTCTATCGAGCCAGAAAAGAGCATGATAAAGCACTTTTATTACTTTGATGTGCTGTTTTTTTGTATTATTATTCTTGACTCTCTCTCTCGCAGAGTGTTCAGCCCATGTGGGTTCCAAGGATGCTGCGAGAATAATAAAACCTAGCACAATAAACAGAAAATATTGCACAAACAACAGCAGGGACAAAATGTGCCGTCTCCCCTTCAAAGGCAAATTAAATTAGCAGACGTGGACATTCCTCAGCGCCTCATATAAACTATGATAAATCAAAAAATTGGCAGGGCTGGGGTGAAGTTTCTAACTGACTCAAAGTGCTTCTCAATATCTCATATTCAGGAATAAATGTTTAGACTCAACACATAAACTTATGGGTGGAATTCAGGCCGACAAATGTTATTTTATTACTGCCAGTTACGCAGTTAAGAGAACGCACTGTGTATTTACAGATGTTTTTCAATTAAATGACTCTCCTGTACTTTTTAAGCCACTGATTCTTTTCCTTTTTTCATGCACTGTGCAGGAGACGACAAAGAGCTTATGTGTTTTTTTACCTGTAAGATTAAATAGTACATCTAGCAAGTGACACGGGCCTAATCAGCTTTGAAACCACATAAACAGACACCATTGCCCTACTCTTGTGTTTTATTGTTGATGTTGAGATAGGGACAGGAGGAAACAGCGCTGCAATCACGTCAGATGGCATATCAGGCAGATGAGCACTTTAAACTTCTCTTAAAACTTGTAATGATCCAAAACTGCTGCTGAATTTATTTTGTGAAAACACCTCCAGCCATGCGCTTTAATTTTCTGAGGACATATACAACCAGCTACATTAACTCATGCGGCCTTAAAGTAAAGAGGTAATAGAAAATAAATACATGATTTTAAAAAAAGCTAACATTAATTTGGTGTTGGGATTCAGTGTTTTTTTTGTGTGTGTGTGACTCCCAGCACCTCAAACTGAACTAAACTCTAGTTAATGGCTAAAGTTAAGATACTTTGGCTTTTACTTTTCTACTGTGGTACACACTCACCAGTCACTTTATTAGGTACACTGGCTCATCTGCTTGTTCATGCAAACACCCAATCAACCAATCACAGGCTAAGAACTCAGAAGTTTGAACCAAGCATCAGACTGCTTTGAGCTAATAGGAAGGCAACAGGAACTTAAATAATCACTTGTTGCAACCGAGGCATGGAAACGAGCATCTCTGAATGCTAAAGCAGCAGAAGACCACACCAGCTGACTGAAGGTTGGGAAATGTTGTCTCCTCTGATTAGTCTCGATTTCTGGTGTGATGTACAGATTGCAGGATCGACATTTGGCGTAAACAAAATATAAGCATGGATCCATCCTCCTTGTGTCAAATGTTCAGGTTGATAGGGATCTGTAAAGAGGGAAAGTTTTTGGTACACTTTGGACTTCTTGAGCACTGTTTAAACTTGGCAGCCTACATGGGTATTGTTGCTGTCCATCTCTTTATGACAGTGTAACCATCGTCTAATAGCTGCTTTCAGCTGGATAACACACCGTGTCACAAAGCTCAGACTATCTGAAACTGGTTTATTGAACGTGATGATAAGTTCACTGTACTGAAATGGCCTCCACAGTCACAAGAACTCATTCCAACAGAGCACCTTTGGGATGCGGTGGAACAGGAGATTCACATCATGGATTTGCAGCTGGCAAATCAGCAGCACAACTCCCTGAAGAACGTATTTGGCACCTTGATGAATCTATGCAGGGGGTCTGTTTTGACTACTAAGAAGGTTGTGGTCAGTATTGGCCCAGTATAGTGGCTAGTGAGTGTAGGTCAAGTTTCCGAAGCCCCGAGTCTTTACACTCCCCATAACTTAGCACCGCATAAATGGCATTCACTCTCTGGAGCCTCATTCAAACCTCCAGTTTGTAGTGCAGTCTGGGCGTTAAAGATGAAATCAGAAATCTCCTGATTAAACTCTGCTCCTCCATCACTGTAAAATTATCTCTTCCTGAGCCCATAAGACGGATAAGTGTTCCTCATAATGTGTAAAATTGGTAAAATCATCACCTCAGCAGAGGATCCTGCTGCCTTTTCAAAGTTGCACGCTGCACAAGCCATCTCGTCCTCGAGCAGCATTTGACTGGATTAGACTTTATCGGATTATTACTCTTTGCCGCTCGGCTTTGCCATTACGCCTGTCAGTTACAAGCTGCAGTAGCTCAGGGGGACAAGATGTAGAGAGCTGGACAGGAAAACTGTGCTTCAAGCATCAGTTTGAGCTGTTGTAATTCCTGCTGTTAGTCAGTTTGAGAGAAAGAATATCATGGATTATTAAACTTCCCTCCGGGCCATAATAGAAAATTCAATCTACCGCTCGGCTTCATGTTTGTCCAGACAATATGTGTAGAAACTGTCAGTACCAATGTTTAGTAGCACCTAGCTTCCTAAAAAGTGGGGCTGGCACACGCGGACACCCAGGATCTAATAACAACACTTTTTCCCCTGATGTCAGAACCAATCAATACCAAAGATTTTGAATATTTCCTTCCTCTGTGTTGCTAACTCTGCCCATCAGTCTAACTTTTGTCCTATTTTCTGCTGACTGTAAGATCCAGAAAGTGCAGGTCTACATATAATTTAAACACTGTGTTTCACGAACATGGACTGGCTTTCATCAAAGAGCTTCACATGTTTATCTATATATTGTAGTATTGCACCATATATAAATGTACACACACACACACACACACACACACACACACACACACACACACACACACACACACACACACACACACACACACACACA
>NW_005187437.1:797781-798991 GCF_000239375.1 Pundamilia nyererei | reverse complement strand
CACACACACACACACACACACACACACACACACACACACACACACACACACACACACACACACACACACACACACACACATATATTACTCTTTTGAGTTGAACTAAGTAAATGTGTGTTGCTACCCTATTTGCCCTGAACATTGTCATTTTTTATTTTAAGTGTTATAAAGTAAAAATTGACTCATTGCCTTTGCTGAGTATGACAGTAAATTCTGGTTTATCTCTGCAGGTAAATGTGACTAATTTATGATTAAACTGGAGTCACAACTATTGTTTCTTCTGTGCTCTTTGTTTCACTGACACCAGAGTTTTCTCTGTTTCAAGTTTGTACATTTCCGTTTCAGTTTGCCACATAACTGAAAACCTTCCTGTGCTGATTTCATAGAATTATAAAACTGATCAGTGCACATGTGCACTACAATTCTGGCTTAAAGACTATGTATTTGCAAATTTTAACTTTGCCAAACTTTAAGCATGCATTGCAATTTTTGTTTTCTTGTACTTTTCCAGCCCCTTGCATGCCCACATTTGGGAAGTCAGTCTGAGCTGCTTTTCAGATTGTTTCTGATTATTTCTATGATTTTCCCCCAAACTGACAATCTAACATTGGCACTCACTTCACACTGTAACTGGCCAGGTGTGTGTAGGTGAGAGGCGACAGAGATTGAGCTCAATCTTCTTGCGGCTCATTTTAGGTGACTGTTCCTGCAGCATTTCACATGAACACAGTGCAACATTTTCTTAACAGCGTGTTTAACTGGGGTCACAGTGGGAATAGAGCTTACACTGGCTGATAGGAACACTGGGGCTGATTCACACCCACATACTCACATCACAAGGGAACCTAGCATGCACGTCATTGGACTGCTACAGGTTGCTGGAGAAAGCTCACATGAACAAAGGGAGACTGTGAAGACACTATGGCTCAAACCCAGAACCCAACATCGCCCCGCTCACTGCTCCGTTAAGCAACACACTTACTTCACACATTTACTAAACTTCAGTACGAGCTCTTTGCACATTAGAGTCTTGTCACATTTTGCACCCCACCCAACAATTTCTTTTGCATTCTAATATCTGAAGTAGTTAGTACATACTCCTATCAATATCCCTTCCTATTGCAAAGTGGGAAGCAGATTTATCCGTCAGCTTAGACCAAAACTTCTGGTCTCAGGTATGCTTAAAAACCTTTAAATTGATTAAAAATCC
>NW_005187437.1:791875-792762 GCF_000239375.1 Pundamilia nyererei | reverse complement strand
AAATTTAGTATATTCTATATTCTATATCTGTACCACAGAAAATCCTGATTTGTGTACAAACTTGCCAATAAAAATGATTCTGATTATTTTTATGTTACTTTTAGATTTCTATATCCAAGATGGTCTACTTTTACCAGGGGTGGAGGAAAAAAAAGTCGAGACAACATACTTTTCAAATATTGTGTGTGGTGAGCCTGGTTCTGCTGGAGGTTTCTTCCCATTAAAGGGAGTTTTTTCTCCCCACTGTCGCCAAAGTGCTTGCTCATAGGGGGTCATATGATTGTTGGGTTTTTCACTCTACGTATTATTGTAGGGTCTACCTTACAATATAAAGCACCTTGAGGCGACTGTTGCTGTGATTTGGAGCTGTATAAATAAAATAAATTGAATTGAATTGAAAATATTGTATTGATGAAGGGACGCCAAATGTTGTTACTTTATTAAATAAATGAAAGTACTCTGGGAATAGTACTCATCTCATGCATAATGTTAGCGGAGCAGACTTACATTAAACTGACTCAATTGAAAAACCATCCATCCAACACTGGACACACTTAGCTTGACAGAGCTGCCAAGCTAATGGCTCAGTCACGCTCGTAAAAATAGGACAGCACCCTCCCTGCAGCTATAAACTCTATCTTATATCAACACTTATGGCAGGTTTTAGTGACAGTGTTGGTACTCTTGACAAGCTCAACAACAATTTTGCAAGAACAAAAGGAAAATGACTAAATTGAGATAACTTTATCTTATTGGATCAAACCAACAGAGACAAAGTTTAACTTTCAGGACAGATAGATAGATAGATAGATAGATAGATAGATAGATAGATAGATAGATAGATAGATAGATAGATAGATAGATAGATAGATAGATAGATAGATAGA
>NW_005187437.1:779481-791855 GCF_000239375.1 Pundamilia nyererei | reverse complement strand
ATAGATAGATAGATAGATAGATAGATAGATAGATAGATAGATAGATAGTGTTATTGCAATACTGCAATACTCTGCATACTGCAAAAAGTAAAAGAAATTGTGACTAAAGTACTGTGACAATATTGTGTCATGGGGTGCCTTTAATTTTTCCATCATCTCCCATTGCACTTCACATTTCCAGCAATGTCAGACAAAATGCTCCACCAGCGTGTTCCTTTTTAGCCCAACCTGGACCTTTGCTTCAGTGAACAGCTCTCCTGTCCACAAGGCGCTGTCCTTTCCTTCCTCAGATGTGTATGCACCTTTAGCAATCCTATAAAACATGCATACACACCTGAGGTTTCTGAGCCAGAGACGTGGAATTAGTTATTAGACTGAGCAGCATTACAAAGGCAGCCGTGCTTACGTGCAAACAAACTGTGCTCAGCATATTAATCATTAATCTAAACAGGAAACTCTTCTGAGACACACATGTACTATCAGAGTTTGTGGGTTTTGTACAGACAATAGTATGATAGTTTCAATTTAAACTTAATTAAAAAGGTGAAAGTGCATGATGTCTAAAGTTTCAGTGATGCTGGCTTTTCTGTTTGTTAGACAGGAGTAATTCTGTGAAGTGTGCTGTGTGTAAAGCTACAAGTAATAAAGCAGCAGGTATGACTGTTAACAAAAACATAAAATGTAGGTGCATTCAGTTTAGAGAAAGCACAACTACACTGATGTGGGTGAAATTCAGACCTATCCCTATCTGTTCTGATACATCCATTATTTTCTACTTATCCACAGTCATGCTGCAGGGAAATCCAGAGATCTCTCTCCCCACCACACCTTCCACTTCCCCCCGAGGGAGGCCAGATGAGAAATATAACCACTACAAGGCATTCTGGTTCTACCCCAGGGTCTCTTCTCAGAGTGCCAGGAACACCTCCAAAAACAGGCAACCAGGAATCATCCCATCCAGATGCCGGAAAAAGCTCAACTTAGAAAGCCGGAATGAAATGGAGCTGGTTGACCATGCCTGGAGCCAGGCCTCTTTCCCTGAAAGACACCACCCACAGGGGCAGGCACTGGGGTCATTAGCAACATGAGCAAGGCAGTAGGGGTCTGGGCATGTGGACTAGTTCTGGGGATGTGATCTTCGTTTTGATGTACACCAGAACTTGTTTATGGGCCTTTTTCACACATCACAGTAAGAAAGGTTGAATCCCATTTAACCGCATCAGTTTTAGGGTGCTGATATGACCGAAGCCACCTCGTTACTGAATAAAACAGAGCCACTATTACCAGAAATAAGATGGCCCGATCAAACTGAGCTGCGTCGTCCATGTAGCACACCTCATTACCCTCAAACAATAGACCAAACACGACTTCTCAATTTGAGCTGCAAATTTTCCCTGTGACGTGTGCGCCCGCTAAATCCACCCCTTCGTCATCCCTGCATCCACCTGCTGTATCTGAGGGTATTTTTTACACCATCATAACCACAAATATGATAGATGAGGAAAGTGTGGAGATCCAGTTAAAATTTCTATAGAGGGGAAGCCATCACCCAGAGATAGCACAACACAATAAAGTGAGCGTGTGCGTGTCGTTAGGGCACATCTCAAGGTTTAAAAGGCAGCAGTTTGCAATGAAAATGCATCTTGGAAGAGATCGTTAAATGCCCAACCCCACCTCCAATGTATAGATTCCTATATAGTCAATATATTTTTTAATTGCACCGATGATTCAACCAAGAGCGCTGCAGAGGTGCCTCTGTGTGAGTCATGAAGTCCTACCTACTGGAAAAAGGAAAATGAATGGGAGTTTTATGCTCAGAATAGCTGCTTCCACTTTACAACTGCATGACAAATGAAGATGTGTGCTGTGAAAAAGGCCTGCTATTGAGAATCATTGAAGATAGACGCTGTGACAGAAGGATTCTCATCTCAAATTGTAACACCAAGTGGATCTTTCCAAATTTTTAAATCTTTGGAGAGCTCACTGTGATGCTGCAGTCTTTATTTGCTTTTGCCTATAAGGTAAAAAGGACCTTCTTGAGACCTGAAAACCCTCTGTCCTTTGAAGCGCACCCCAACAGGGGGGTTTTTCTTCTTCTTTTTTTGATGTTCTGGTTTCAAGATGCTTTTTGGTAGAGTGCAGAAACAATTCTTCAAAGGTCTGTCTATTTGTGGCAATCTGTCGCTTCTTGAAATAATGTCAGGTGGCTTTTTTACTTGACAGGAGATGACTTTCAGCTCAGAGGATGATGGGTTTCTCAGGCACAAATCTCTTGTGAATCCTTACTTGGGAACACCCTGACCCCAAGTAAGGTGTAAGCTACCAACTTTCTAAAAAGCAGGGCTCCCTGACAAAACTACTTAATAGAACCATGAATAGCATTTTAGTTATGTGTGCAATTGTCTGCAATGGCTATTTAGAATGTGTGCTGGAAGATGGGTCTGTTTATAAGCATAGCTGGCAGAATATCAGAGCCCTAATGACTATTTAATAAGTGCTTCATTAAATGCAGGCGTGGTAGGAAGGTTAAACCACTTAAAGACGCTGAAAAGTGATTCCAGACCTTTGCATCGGTGCACTCCACTGAGTTGATGGTCCAGGATTGCCACATATGGCTGACCCAATTGAAGCTGGGTGACGGCTGACGATTACCCGTCACTATTTTTGTCAAACTGTGGGGTTTGGCCAAGGAGTAAGGTGATCATCTTTCTCTGCAAACATCAGTTAGACTGGAAGCGACGCCACACTTAAGGTAGAAGTGCAACAAGTTGCAACTTCTGTCTGCTATCAGGAAAAGTGAGCATAACAAGATCGAGTGTTACGCTTTTTACCCAGTGCAATCATGCATAAAAATATTGCGCACATTTCTCCGTTCGCTTAAGTAAACCCAGCATCAACAGCTCTCATTTTACACTACTTTGCGACGCAGCCTTGCAAAAGATCGCACGTTGCACGTTAGTTGAACTCCCCACTCTTGTACAGCACAGCATGTAATGATTAACTATAAGAGCGGCGGCACCTTCTTATACATCCTCCAATCTTGCTACCATAAAGTGAACACCCAAGGCGTCTTCTGATGCTGGTATTTGTGGTGACGCACAGCAGATAGCAGACAGGCTTCTTTCAATCTAGGCTGATAAGACTTAGAAAAAGTCTGCGCAACAATCATGCATGACTTACAAACGGCGCTATATCCCAAATCAAGTGGTTGATCTAAAATGATTGAAAAATGACGCAAATAGATCCTCGCAATAAATGCGACATAGGTCAGAATCAAGTCATGACCGACGTAATTTGTAAGAATAGTAATTACATGAAAGAAACGCTGCTGATAAAAATTAAGACTGTAAATTAGTCAGATGTCAATAAATGGCACGGTGACTTTTTTCTCTCTCCAAAGCCTCCCCTTCTTCTTCTCACCATTGTCAATTCTAATAAAGTGACAAGACAAATCTCATTTTTCTGTCAAACAGAGTGAGTCATACAGTTTCAGGCACAAGCTTTGTGATTCTGCTCAGATGAGGAGAGCAGGAGACAGCAGGATTAGCAGTGTGGCAGGCTGCCATCTAATGGATGCAGAGAGAACGGTCTCCCTCGGGGGGCTGTGCCTCCAGTCGCACAGCCCCCTAACTTTAGGGTCCGTGATTCAGGAGTCCTTAAGCAAGACGCTGAACTCCAAGCTGCTCTGGATGACTCCAGGTGGCACGGATCATTCTGCATTTTCTTCCTTGTTTATCTTTGTTTCTCAAACTGATGACACTGCAGGATTTCAAAAGTTTCCCATGGCAAAAAAACGGGTCTGACCGAACAAGAAGAAAACTGCAGAATTATGTAACCCGTTTGTGTGAATGAAAGCTCTGGGACAGAGAAAAACTCTCTCACATGTCACACTGGGGAGACCTTATCACTCCTGTTAATGGGTTGATGGAGGGAGGCTGAGAGAATCACTGCTGACCCACCAAAAACTCACCCCATCTCAAACATTCTCACAGAAATGGGGAAAAATGGAAGCGCACACGCCTTTATTGTTAAAAATCGGTTTTGTAAAGGTAGAGCATTTGTTTTATGGTGTTTAAAAGGGAAACATAAAACATACTCCAGTAGAGTTAAACGCGGGAAACATGAGTTTCTCTAAATACTCAGATATTTAGAAAAGTAATTTCTGATCTGTCATTCCTAATCGGTAACAGCTGTATGTATCTGTATGAGCATTTTCTATAACAATAACCCCAGTCTGTTTCAGGAATGTAATTATATTAGTACTTACAGGAAGGCAAATGCTGCAAAGTGGTAAACAAAGTACAAGCAATACAGCAGAGAAATAACAAATCACCCACATTTGCAAGATCCAATTAGAAGCTTAAGGCAAAGACAAGTGTGCATGCTGAGACATGAAGATGTCGAGACCGCTTTCCTTGTAACTCGTGGCTTGGAAACTATGCGTTTGCTTGTGAGAAAACAAGTCAGAAAGAAAAGGGAGATAACGACAAGGTGATGATCAGGCGAGATAGTATTTCAGCTGTTGCTGTCAGTTTTTTGGGTGAAAGCAAGAGAGACAGAAAGAAGGAAAGGAAGATCTGTGTGAAAATGAGGAAGACGCTCTGAGTGTCTGTGCGGGGGTCACACAGAGAGAGTGAAGGAAGCAGATATGGAGGAAGGAAGGAGATAAAGGTAGAAGGAGGGAACATTCCTTGTGGCTTTGCTGGGGAAGATGAATTATTCAGAAAGTTTAACGCACACAGTTGAAACTACCCCTCGAACTGCTTAATAAATCCTGTCGTTCAAAGTATTATTGACATGTAATAGAGCAGAACTATACCACTACAACAGAATCTTATCACGATTACAAGGAAGAACATCCATGGAAACATTTATGGAGTAGACGGTTTTTTATGTTTGCTTTTGTTTGTTTGCTTTTTTTACACAATGACTATTATTAGAAGTAGGTGAGTGTGTTATATATGATCAGATGTGACGTTACTTTCTTTATGATCGCTCTGAAATCAATGCTGAGTATCTGGGCAGGGTTCTGATCGCCACCGCAAGAGTGTGAAAAGGAAACTGGTGCTCTTCTAAATGTCCTCTCTCATGAGAAAACTGTCAGCGCTGAAGTCTTTAACGTCGGGTTACTCCGTTAAAAAGCTGTTTAGGAGTTACCCATCTGAGCGCATCTGAGGTGCAGGTTAGTCTGGAAGTTAAAGTCTTATTTCACACTCACCGCAGCGACCCGCCGTCGTGTCTCGTCTCGTCTGCCTTTACAGTGAAGTACTGCTCGAACTTGCTCAGGTAACGCTACTGCATTTATCCATTTTTATTGCTGCAAATTAGTCACTTACTTTTAGACTTCAAACTCTGCTGCATGCAGAGGTCCGTGCCCTTCCGTCACTGCGACGTCAGCCAGCGGATCACATGGCAGGAAGCGAAGCCGCGAGACGTAAACAAGCTCACTACGCCGGCCACGAGGTCTGTGGCAGGCCAGCTTCACGCCCGGTGCAGCTGAGTGCACCTAGCTGGCTGCTGAAGCGCCTTTGTACCTTTTTACTATTCGATTGATCTGGCACGTACACCTGATTCCGTTTGTTTTGTTTATCTGTCATTTATTTAGGTCACTTAAACTTATCGGCGGTGATATGGTTCTGTTTTTTCCTCCACGTTTTTGGTTAAAACTACGTTTTATGGACTGTCAGTCTGCGCTCACCTTGCTAGTACTGGATCTTTTGCATTAACACGTGTTCATAATTCAGTTAATACGTGGCATAGATTTATTTAGATTTATGAATATTTAATAATGTGATGGAGTCATTCCTGTGAGATTTTTGGTCCGTATTGACACGAGAGCGTCACACACGGTTGCTGCAGAACTGTCGGCTGCACGATCAAACCCTGGAGATGACTGCGTGGGAAAATCCCTGCAGATCAGCAGTTTCTGAAATACTGGGACCAGCCCATCTGACACCAACCATGTTCAAAGTCACTTAAATCACTTTTTTTTAACCTCATTCTTATGCTTAGTTTGAACTTCTGCAGGTTGTCATGAGCATGTAAACATGCTTAAATGTTGCTGCCATGTGATTGGCTAAATAGATATTTGTGGGGTACCTTAAAAAGTGGCCAGTGAGTGTATGCTACAGACCATCAGCCATCGTTGTGAATTTGTCTATGTTTGAGTCCAGTATTGAAAAAAAGTGGAAGATTTTACAAGAAAAAGAACAAAGTTTTAAATACTTGCTTGCGTTAAGACTACTAAATTTGTTTTGCGTTCCTTTTGTGCCCCTTCTCAGAATATTAGAGGAAATTTCTTTTCACAAAGTAACTTCATCAGCAGATTTGCATCATTATAAGATCAAAGTTTAAGAGATGCTCAAATAGTTCTTTCCCTGATATGCCATCTGACCTGATTGCAGTGCTTTTTTCCCCATCCTTATCTCAGCATTAACAATAAAACAAGAGCAGTGCAGTGGTATCTGAGGAATTTTACGAGAGCGATCTTTTAGCCAGTCCTAATTTGCCCTGTTTGTTTCCTTGCACGAGTCGCACACATAGTCTTTTTTCACTGAGTGTGTCTTTCTATCTGGAATTTAAACCTCTCTTTTACTTTCCACTGTCATCTTGTGCAACTCTTTAGATCCAGAAAAGTTCAGTTACACTCATAAAAGGTCTTGTGCTTTAACCAAACAAGGCTTTCATGTTAATGCCTCACATCTGAGATTCCCGCAGCTTGTTTTTGTGTCTCTCTTAAAGGGTTAAAGGGTTTCCTCACAAAATATGAATCATTCACAGTTCTAATACAAACAAAACCGCTTGAGTGGTCACACTTTCATGTAGCCCATTTATATTTTCATTGGCAGGATGTCTTGGTAATGAGGTCCCAGTCACATTCTTATCCAGACGCTCATTTGGTTTAGCCTCAATCTCCAGTCCTCTTAAATAGTCATGGCCTTTTTGGGTAATCCTCACCTTCGAGCCCTGGAGATGTTTCTCTTTATCTTTGGAGTGTGAGTCATGTGTCTGAGGAGCTCTGGCATGTTGGTACATAGCTGAAGACAACAGTTAGTAGGTTAAAGGAAGTTGCTGGTGGGGTTTTCCAGATAACCGGCTGGGTAAAAGGTTTACGTAATCTTAACCTGAGGTAGCAACAAGGGACACATTACAGGAAAGTGAAAAACACCACATCAATGTTTTTATTTTCATTAAAACATCCCAATTATGTACTTGGTACACAGCATGTGATCGTCCCGATTTACAAAACACTGACTTATTAAATCATTTTGTTGAAATGGCAGGAAAGCATTCAAGTCAGTGCAAAATTGAGTGTAGGATAGCAGATTTGCCACACAGACTCAGTGTGACAGCATTTCATGAAAAAAGTTACTTTGAGCCACAATTAAAATGTCTAGAAATATGACTTTTATCATTTTTGTGCAGGCTAGCTCAGGGATATTAATTATTAAGGCATTTAAAGCAGAAAGGATCCAATTCTATATTTGAATCTGTTTATAAGCATAAGCAAATCTGTTTACATTTATCAAGATTAGCAAGACAAAGTAGAATTGCACGTGTTTTTGTTGGAAATGAGTCCCGAGATTTTCCTGAACCTGGAAACATTTCTGATGTGACTAATGTGAATGGCCTGATATTAATTTTAGAGTGAACATAGAAATAATTAGCGGTACCTGTTTTAGTGCATACAAATATACAAGTTTTTTTTTATATCAGTAATAAGAACATGAGCCTATTGTTTAGTGTTTTTAGCCATAAAGATTCTGTCAGTGGCCCCACAGTTTTTCTGATATTTCCAGTGCATAACACATTTATTAGACTACCTGCTATTAGAAAAACAAAAGAAAAATATTTTTGAAATATGCCAAAAAGCTCATTTAAAACAAGTTTTTTAATACCCACACTGAGGATGTCTGTAGGAAGTCAGAAATTAATCAAGCATGACGTTCAAGCAGTAATTGTTCTGTTCAGGAATGCAAGTAAGTAACTGTAATTTAATCAAATTTAATTAAATCATAAACTAATGATGCCTTTACTCTTTTTATTCTATTTTTATAACAGTAAATTTGAAAATAATGCCAACAATATTTATATTTTAGCATTAAAAATATGATCTTAATTTAAGAGCACACGTTTAACTATTACAGAATCATTAAAGAATGATTTTGGTAAGTACCAGAACTGTTAATTTATAACAGCTATGGCATAAACCTTACACTGGCCGGTGGTCTAAAACATGTGCTCAGCACTGTGACTTTTTGCGTCTGAGCTTTGCTTGCACAGAAGACCTCATACCCCACAATTCATACGTCATATATGCCACTCCAGATAAGATCACATTTGTACACTTGTGCATTCCAGTTATGACTTTGTTAAAGCGTTATGTAAAATCGAAATCTGCACTCTTATTAAATCACCAGTGTAATTCTGAGTTGTAGTGCTTACAAGATTATACATGTCACCAGTTTAGCAAGCGTTATGTATGAAGGTTTACCTTTCAGGCTGATTTTCAGATTTTACTATGGAGGAAGCGACAGTTGTAGTTAGCTGATTACACTTAATTAAAACCAAAATGAATTAAGCAGGTCAAAGGCATTGAATAAAGTGCTACGTAAAGACGAGCCTGATGATGTCAGAGTCGTTCGGCAGGTTGGACCCGTCCCGGGCCTTCGGCGTCCACAAGCGCATTCTGTCATTTCGAGTAGTGGGCGAACGGAGACTCCTCATTCACTTTGCCCTGAGAGTTCACAGAAAACAAACAACCCATTCACAGTTAACCAGCAGTTAGCGTGGTGATAAAGTGCCTGCACTGAATGTCCAGTACCTGCTTTACCATCTGAACTAAAGTACAATGTGTTCTGTTTTTTCTTTTTTCTTTTATCCGATTACAGTGAATGCCTGCATTCTTTTTCCCGTTCAGATTAACAATAGGTGAAGTCTTCGCTGTCCTGCTTTAGGCATATTAATGTAATTAACGTTAAGGACTGACAATCAGCTGACGGAGTCAAGCGTCTAAAAAAATCGTCTTTTTACCCGTTTTAAATGTTAAATTAGTGAATGTCAGAAGGGATTACCATGTGAAGATGAGGTTGAGAAACTCCTGGGAAGGGAAGCTTAAATGTTTCATACTTATCTTATTCTCTTTTCTCATAATGTCAGGAATAATCAAAAGGAAATTGCTAAGAATGTGTGAAGAAAAAATTGCTAAGAATGTGGTCATGGACATTATCTAGATCATATTATCCGATTTCTACAGGGGATTGTTTGTCATTTATTAACCCTGCAAGTTATCATTAAGTCCCGACCTGCTCATTTTGGAGGATCAGTTGTTTTTCAGCCCATGTTGTCGGATATGTAGCTCGTACGGTATAAAGTACACTCCAGCACAATGCCCAGTCATGCAGCAATAAAGATTTACACTCGTAGAACACCTTTTAAAGAACACTGGTCCGTACAGCGCTGCAGGTCTTGTTTTGCAGCGGTTACCAGAATAGCAGTATTTTATTCTATTTCACACATATTGACAGCCTCATTGTGGGTCATCTGAAAAGTCTTTGTGATATTGTCTCTGCACACTAGATACATACATGAACTTGTAAGTGCTCCGTAAGTGTGAGAGAGAATGTTTGCTTTTCAGAAATCTCATTCTTGATTAGACCCTTGCTGCTGAGTTTGAGATATGCCAACAGTTTAAAACTATCTGGCGACGCACTGATACGGCTCTAATGATAGCTTCTCTTGAGAAATAGTCACCACACTTTTCACACACAATCCACTCACACTTCCTGTTCGTGTAAATGAGAAACCACTGTCCTCATTACTAAGGAGACAGGAACAAGAAGAAGACGACATTTAATGCTGGGAAACTTTTACGTGTTACTCATGGTGGGGGGCTGACAGTTAACATCCCCGTGAAGCAAAATCCTGGAACGTGTTGGCCTTGCTCCAAATCCATGTTACGGGCAAATCCATGTTTTCTACGTGTTAACCAGCACCTGCCTCCCCCTGCTGGGATGAGTAACCTACAGCAGGCAGAGCCTCATACTGTTACTCATGAATTATATTCTTGAAACAATATTCAAGAAGTTTGTCATTTTGTGTGTTTCAGTGTGATTTTTAAGAGGTATACCAGACCTACAGTAAGATTAAGATTAGGATTCACCCTCTGCAACTGTGAATATCTGTCACGTTTTCTATCTCACCATCGGCATATCTTCGAGCCTCTCAAAATTGGATCTCGGCGATCGGATACATTTCACTGTGAGTACCACGAGAACGAGGGCGAGGACGATACAGAAGATGCAAATGATAGCGACTAGGCCGGGGTTTGACGCCAGGTCATCTTTTTCCCAGTCGGGTGAAAAACCTGAGGGGGGACAAACAGAGAAACGATGAGATAAACAAATGCAATATTTGCTGGACACAGCTGAAATTATACTAATGTAAGAAGAAATCATATTTGCTTTGCACAAGTCACACCATTGGTTTTATGCCTCATTTATTAATTGACTTAAACTGCCCAGGCAGTTGTTTGTCACTTATGGATATAGTTGTTTTTCTCATCACAATGCTTATCCAGTTTATCACAAGCCAGTATTCTTTGTGTTATTGTTCTTTTCAATAGATGCAGCCTTCCAAAAACGTATAATCATGATAACAGCTGAGAAGTCAGGGACCTCCGTGAGAAGTTCAGAGCCTTCCGTTAATCCTGCAGCACTGACCCTGTTCATGCCTCTGGATTAGCCATTTAACAACATAGACGAGATGAACTGCAATGACCGGAGGCAAATAAAGCAATGGTAAGTTCTTAAAGATTGTGGGACTTTAGTAGCCCTGAACTTTAGAAATTGTCAAATTTGGTTAAACTGCTTAAAAATGGCCTTCTCCTGTATGTTCTGCTTGAATAGACACCAGCAGGCTATCGTTGGCAGATCCAACACATAGGAATAGAAATGCATTTCACTGCAAATAGTTTAGTTTATTCGTTTTATCTTTATAGGCTTTGAGCTTTTTAGCTAATGGCTCTTTGAGAATCAAAGTGAGGCAGCAGTTTGCTGATTTCTGCCTTGTGACTTTCATATTAATCAGCCTAGTAGTTTAGATGCTTTCTCCCTGCTGAAGACAATAGACAAGAGGTTATTCATATTTAAGCTCTAATTTGGCAGTTTTTTTCCTTCTTTTTGTGTTTGTTTGTGTCCTAGATGGCCTGACTCAGCGGGTGGGGGTAAACGCTGTTTCTGAGTTTGCCTTCGCCCAAGCAGTGCGTGCAGAAATGTCTCCGCTACCCTTCAGAAAACATGGGTGGTGCAGGATGCCCGATATCCAGTTTGATCCCCGAGTAAACTAAAAAAAATAAGTGACCTGTATCCAATACATGTAACAAAGAAACTTTTTTAAAAATATAATAAATTACTTTGTAATTGATACAGAGATGTCATTTTTATTACATAATGCCAGATGCTTCATTTTATAGGGATATTATTATGGACATGACAAATTGTAAGTCAATGTCCAGCATTTTATGGGTTTCCTATTTGTGGATCATATACAATTGTCTTTTTTGCAGGTTTAAGTATTGCTGGTAATTTGCAGCGGTTTTTTATTAATACAAATACCTTTTAAGTACTGATTTTTAATCATGACTTTATTGTTTCAATAGTAACCAAGGGTGCAAAAGTGATGGAAAATCGACATCAGAGTTCAACAGTGATTCAATATCAGAATCTGAGATTGTTTCAATATTAGAAAAGGGTGCAAAAGTGACGTTGGGTCAACGTCAGATTTCAACGTTGATTCAATAGAAGCACCTGATATTGAACCAATGTTTAGTCAATGTCTCCTTGCTATCTGGGTCTTGTCATCAAAATTTCATTGAAACCTGAGAAGAAATCCACCATAACATGCAAATGAATTCAATCTTCTGTGCACGCAAAAGCATTTTGTTTGCTTTAGGTCATAAAGTGTGGCACTGCTATGTATAAATTTGTCTATCTGTATTGTTTCTCACTGTCCTTGAACCCCCAAAAGTGCATTAATTTCTTTTAAAATGGCAAAAAAGAGCAGACTGGATGTTTTTTGACCTGTGTCGGTTGTGTTCACAGTGGTGGTTGCAGTGATGTTTGGTGATGCTGATGCAGATGGGAGCGTTGTTTCAGTTGGTAAAGCTGTCTCATTTGATGTCTGGTTGTTTGCTGTGGTTTGAGGAGGTGGGCTGGGGGTGGTGTCGTCTGTCTGCAGCGTTTTTGGTGAAGCTGAAGTGATGACGGTCGTGGACTGCACTGTCGTTTCAGCTGTAGTTGGATGTGTTGTCGTTTCAGCTGTAGTTGGATGTGTTGTCGTTTCAGCTGTAGTTGGATGTGTTGTCGTTTCAGCTG
>NW_005187437.1:769022-779431 GCF_000239375.1 Pundamilia nyererei | reverse complement strand
TAGTTGGATGTGTTGTCGTTTCAGCTGTAGTTGGATGTGTTGTCGTTTCAGCTGTAGTTGGATGTGTTGTCGTTTCAGCTGTAGTTGGATGTGTTATTCTTTCAGTGGTAGTCTGGAGTATTGTTGTTGGTGACTGTGGTTTGTTAGTGGTTGTTTGTGCAGTGGATGAGCTGGATGAAGTGGTGGTTTCTGCAGAGCAGCAAACAGCACATAAATATAAGATGCTGCATTCACACCTTATTGAGATAATGATCAAGTGGTTTGTTGGCATCTTAAAGGTGCCAACAAACCACAAAGAAAGTTTTAATTACATTTTTCCATACTTGCACTGGATGTTTTTAATGCATGAGAGCACTAATGCAGACAAGCATGGCTTAATGCTGTGCACTAACCCTAGCCCTTCCTATTGACAGAGCATGGTGTTGTTGTAATCATCAAAAAGTTCTGACACAAAATAATTGCTTTGTATGATTTTTTTCTATAACCAACTTTTAGATCATTGAATATCCCAGAGTTTGAATAGCAAAATACATATCTGATGTCTGACACAGACTAACAGAACGTTGCTGGTACTTAAATTTTTGGTAAACTCTATAATAAGGATATATTTCAGCTGCGTTTTACTCAAAATTATTGCTGAAAAATCTTTTTATTGAGTGCAAAATATAGTACAAAAATAAATCCCAGGTGATTCTGAAGTGGTCATGTAGGCTCTTATTTCACATTTGATTCGTTTTAATCAAGTAACCCTACCTTAACCTAAATATAAGCTTTATTATCACAGATTAGAAATTTTGAATGCTACACCTTTAAATTCACTATTCTGGAGTTTTGCCACTATTACTTAAGTCACACGTAATTAACATGATAGTAATGATGCATTACGCAAAGCTCACTTTCATCATGGAACTCTGTAAGTTTCATCTTCTAGTCACCGCCCACACCCACTCACACCACGTTTATCATAAAATCATGTTAAGGAAGCTACGTATGTTAGATTCACACCCCTGAGACAATAACAATCTATATGTGCATCATCTTTGTGGCCTCGGACTGTTTATGAAGACGGTTTTAGATTTCTTTACGGAGCTGTGTGGGATTGAAGTTTGGCAGGTGTTTGAGTGTAGGCACTTTAGGGTTCAGGTTGGGGTCCTCATCAACACTGTAGCTGCTCTACCTGTTACTGTTTTACCCCTAAAATCCGCTTTGTGTACAAAGAAAACACACCGGAAAACCTTCAAACTATGACGAAGCTGAGATTTTAAGTGGTAAATACATGAGCGTTTAGGAGCTTTAAATCACATAACTGTACTTGTACAATTATGCGATGTGGGCAAAGATCCAGAGGAGCTTAAGGTACGAATGCTGTGACAACTTTCTGAGGCAAGAAATGGCTTTAAACTTGACAAAAGAACAAAAACAAAGTAAATTTCAGAAAACTGCGACATGCTGCAAGTGTCTAAAAGCAGATTGTGTTGGCGCGTAGCAGTGGGTCAGGTAATATTAAAGCAATTGCAACGTGTGTTCAGTAAAGTGTTTGCCACAGGAGGCTCGACTTCAGCTCACTATCACTGATTAAATATTAGCCCCAGTCTACACCCAGGTGTGAACTTCCCCTTATGTTTTACAGATACACGCTTTACTTATGATATGAATTTTGTAGTAATGAACAGCAACAGAATGAATACAAATGTGTCTGTGACAACACACGGTTGCTTCTTATTACACTTAAAACAAGAGCCAGTGCCGCGCTGCCACAGGCAAACCGGCCGACTGTCTCTCACTGCACGAAGCTTCCTGTTTGCATAAATTTGCACTTCTACAAGACTTCAGCCTAACGTTCAAACATATAGAACACAAAATTTTGAGAAGCGAAAACTTGTTGAAAAATGCTGACTTACCACTGATGACTGTCGCTGTTAACAGGGACACCAGCAGAGTGAGGTGCATCGTTGCGGGCATGTTGAGAGGGGAAGTGGCTGCCAGTCATATCAGTGACATTCACAGACAAACGCACATGCACACACACACGCGGTAACTACATCCTTGACAGCAGGATGTGCTCCAAACACGGGCTGTTGCATATCAAGCATTAAACCCTTCACACTATCAGTCAATATTTAAACAAGGTTGTGTGTGTTTGCTTTTGCTTCTATTCCTGCTGCAGGCAGCTGCAGATTAGTTTTTACTTCTAAAATAGATTTTAAACATGAAAGTTGTCTCATGCTGCCAGCTGCAATGACCTATGCTATCCCAGGTCTTTTACTCTGCACTGTGCAGGCTGCTTATGCTGCAGCACAGAGCTGGACACTTTATTTTTGATGAAACAAGAAAATCATTTTGTCCACTGCACGTTTGACACTTTTGTTGAATCAGGTGCAGTGGAGCTTATTTCTGCATGTTATTCTTTTTAAGTTGAGTCTTCAACTTTACTTTCTTTCATTTTTATGCTGTTTTAAGGTTTTTGATATTGTGTACGTCACTGAAACTTTATACATACAGACCAGTCGTTGTGTAAATTTGACTTGTTGGCATCCATCCTTCCCCTGACACCATTTCTGATGAGGCCTCAGTGAACAGTAGTGAACAGTAGCTGAAGGGTCAGGTGTGTCTCTCAGGTCACGTTTCGGGTCTTTTCTGGATGTTTTCATTTTTCAAAACGACGTGACTTTCAGACATCGTTCATCTGCTGTAGATATTCAGTTGTCTCTTTGTTTTTCTTAGGTCACACTGCCATCCAGAGGTTCCCAGCTTAGAGCTCTTTAGGAACCTCCATGCTGGCACAACACAACATGCGGTGTTATCGTTGGCATATTTCAGACTCGGCCAAATAAATGGGAACAAATTATGCATTGTTGTGATGGGCTGCTAGCAACAACATGCCCTGCTAATGTTTCCTCTGAAAATGGTACAGAACAAGGACTGGAGTGAAAATGAGTAAAAAGGCAGTCAATGTCCAAAGGAAACAACTGAAAGAGATCTAGGGAACTATTGCTTAAAGCCACTTTAAAAATCCAAGAAAGTCTGGTTATTGTGAAGGAGAATATTTTAAAATGAGGGGTGGCTCAAGAATTTTGCACAGTATTAAAGAATACATTTTTAAAATGTCATTCATATGAGAATAACTGTAACATTGTCCCTAATATTTCCTGTTAAAACACTAACACAGTGACGGTAATAGCCTCCTCCATTATAAGGAGGGCAAACATCACCATATTTACTTTTGGGTTATAAAAATAAGGGGGGGGGGCTTTATCCCATTTAATTCTCAATTGCTTCAATATTGATAACATGTTGTAACATAATGTGTCCAAACTAAAGTATATGGATAATTAGGATAGAACCACAAAAGTGCCAAAAGAAAGATTTTTTTTATTTGATTTGAATTTATGTGAAAATAAATTCTTCAGCATTCAGAAATCTTAGCAGACTGCTGATACATGGCTTCTCAGTTCTTTTACACAGGTAGTACACCAATGATGCATTTTATGTGGAGAACTCTGGGAAAAAATTTCATATAATAAATACATTATACGAACACAGCAGCAGCGCCGAAGATGGTGTCGCTCCCCACCCTCACAGTGTTTATGCTAACACCATTTATACTGGTTTTTCTCCCCCCATCATCACATAAACTAAATCATCACTGGACCTGCCAAAGCTAAAAAATAAAAATCATCAATAAATTAAACTGGTAGAAATATACAGTCAGTTTTACAGTAACTAGTGAAAAACTACTGCACAGTTAAAAATTACTTATTTTCAACGGTTATTCTATGTGATATGACAAAATACAAATCGATCCATAATCATGCTTCATTTGACCTCAGAGGGTCAAGTTAAATGGAGTGATTGACATTAAAACAAACGCAGCACTGGATGATATATTAAGGCAATGTTCAAAGACATGGTTTGCTGCTGAAGCAGTTATGTAGTAGAGCTCTCTCACATCAATATTGATTGGGTTTTTTTTGGGTTTTTTTTTTATTAAATAAAGCATATTAAAAAAAAATAAAGTAAAAGCATTACTAGAATCAGATTTAAAATTTGGGTCCAATGACTTTTGGGACTTTTTAAACCTTCCCCTTAACAGCCGCTCAATTCACTCTGACAGTAAATGCTGTACCTGAGGGCAGTGAAACAGCTTCTCATCCATGCGCACATCATTCACACATAAACAGACACATTTAAACTCTTTGGGAGTTAAGAAGAAGTGTACCAGCACTTTAACTTCAAACTTCCCAGAGACGCATCAGTTTAAATCTGAGTGACCAACACAGGAACACACACTGTTGCATGAACACAACAGTCCGACAGCAGTTCCAAAGGGAGGAAGAGTATAAATGCATAAAAACAGCAACACGTATCTTCTCTATTGAGCTTCTTTAAGCCTTCTCCTCCAACGGTTCGGACTGTGGCAGCACTTCCTTTTGTACATCCGCAACGTTGCTGTCTAATGCCAGCTCAGCATGGGGGTCGTCTTTCTGTCAAGACAATACAAATCAGTGGATGCATTGACATGATCAACATCACTTCACTTTTGTACATAAGTGATTAGAAAAGTCAGAGATGCAATGAACCTCATGGGCAGCGCTGGTGAGTAAGAGTCCCAATATACCGTATTAATCCTTTTGAGCTCATACTGAGCCTTTGTAGAGCCCCTCAGTTCACCCACTGTCAGCCTCCTGCTTAAAGCAGCTTTCCTCCGACTGGCTGCCTGTATACTGGAACCTATGGTTCAGCAGGGATGGCGTTGGTAGTACAGGGATGGCCTGTCTATCTGCAGGGAGCTCTGCTGTATGATGGAGGCAGCATACAAAGTATGTGGTGCAACCCATCTGTAGATCATTCTCTCTTGTGCTGTTGTTGGTCAACCAGCCGTGGAGAGAGAGTTCATTTGACATTCAAAGAGCTGAAGTGAAACTGTTACAAACAATGAATAGTGTCCACTGTAGCTGCCTGCGTTTTCCATGCTGCTTTTCTTAATCTTTGAAATTTTCTTCTTCCATTCCTGGTGAACTCCACTGTCACACTCTTCCCTATTTCCGCCCACTTGTCAGCCAATCAGCATAGAGCAGAAACATACCATCTGCTACCAGTGACACACAGTTTCAGCTCCATTCGCCATCCCAGAGGAAATGTGTAAGCAGACAGAACACACACAGCTGGGAGGAGCTGCACACAGCACCGTACAGCTGTTAATTGGTAAAATAAGAGGTAACAAAACCAAAAACTTCCTGTGTGGTTGACTTACTCTGTGTTTGAGGTAAGAGAGGTAGGTGTCCCACCCTAAGGTGACAAAGTTGATGTACACGACGCGGAACTTGGGCGAGAGAAAGTAGAAGTTGATCATCTGAGCAGCGGGCCAAACACAGCAGTCTGCCTGTCAGCAAGAACAACACACATTAAGATAAACAAGCAGGTACTAATTACTCAGAGAAACAGACAAGAGGGGGGAAGTATGCTCCGTCTGCTCAGCAGGTTACCAGCTGAGACTGGGAGGTTTTATCTCCTCTGCTGGGTTTTTTTTTTTTTTTAACCTTCTGAGTAACAACAACCTCAAGATTTAAGACAGAAGAGCACAGAGCTAAATTGCTACATGTAACTTATAGTCGTAACTCGTAAAGTTCCTCCGTTTGCCGTGTAGAGCACAGTTATATTTTATGTTACTTAATGTTCAGTTACAGTTTAAACGCTAAATTCTCATCTTCTGTTAAAGACAAAGAAGAATTTCAGTTGGGATGAATGAAGAACAATTAATGTTCAACCTCCAGGTTAACTTACCTTGTAAAATTCCCAGAACTTGCCTCTAAACTCTGCCCATCCTTCGGATAAACTGCGCCCCTCCATGAGATCCATACCTGTGATAAACAGTTTTCTGTCAGACATGCGTCAACGCCACACTTTATTAAAACCACCCTCAGATAAGCGCTCTTATAAACATGAACTGCTAAACTTGAGCCTACTCGAAACAGATACCCTTTGAACCCCATATATGTCTTATACGCGGGGGTTTTCCTTACCCACATCTTTATGCGCAACCTTTGAACACGATCTCTCAAGTGTGCGTGTGTGTGTGCGCGTCACTGACAAACTGTTCATGTGCTCACACCCTGAACAATGTGTGAGAAGCAGGACTTAGTACCAGTAAATTCCTTCTCACCTAAAAAATACCACACGCCCAGGGTCGGGGAAGCAACCAGTTGGTCCACCACAACCTTCTTGACCAAGGTTTTGAGAGCTTTGCCCGCGTACACTTTGTCCAGCCAGATGTACCAGTAGTGCAGGAGAGGACCCATGGAGCAGCCCACGGCAAACATGCGAGCTTTGAAGCCAAACAGAGAACAGCCGTGCATGAAATAAATCATGATAGCCCAACATGAGATTATTACAAAATAGTAGGAGTTCCTTTTTATTTTGTAAGAATTGTTTTTTAAAAAGTGTTTAAGCATAATCCTGTTGGCAGAATCTTTACTGCTGACAACTACATTTGTTTTGCACATGTTCTTTGGCATGCTCTCCTCTGTATCCCCAAATCAAATGATAATTCTAACAACAATGCAGATGCTTTTGTCCAAAATTACTTGAGTTCATTATATTTTTATTTTAGAAACTGTACAGATCTGGAGCTCTCCTGCATATCAGCCAAAATAAGAAAATGGTGTATGACATTAAATGCATAAAACTCTGTGTCACCTGTTCGGCTCCAGTCTCTGATTTTGCCAGGATCCCTGTGTTTCTCCCGAGTCTGCTGTAGGATGTCTCCCAGAGACAGCATCACCCCTCCACTCATGATATTGGTGACCAGCAGGTAGCGGCCTTGGAAGAACGGCCTCCAGGAGAACCGTATCCGGACCAGAAACTCTTTACCCGCACGGGGAAGCATGATGTTCAGACAGGAGAAAGTACAGTCATCTGTGGAGAAGAAGGAAAAAGACAAACATTTAGGGTTCATGCACGGAAAGCCAGCGGATAGGTAGATTCATTGTACTAAACAAATTGTAATAAAAGGAGTAAAACAAATGACACAACTTGATCGTCCAACACAGGGAGAGAGGAAATATAATGCTAGCTGACACGTGGAGGCATGTTTGTTCACCTGTGAGTGTAAATGCACGTGCCTGTGTAAATTACCAGTCAAATACTAAAATATCGTGAGATTTAGCGAGAACACTACTTGGTCCCTATTAATTGTTGATTTTGCGCCGCACTGTTTTCTCACTTAAAACCTAAAACCAATTTTATGTGCACAACGTATATTATATATACACAAACTGCGAACCTCTGTGAGAAGAATACCACATACGTAGTTTAAACACCACTACAGACTTTATTAATCTCCGAAAGTGCTGAAAAAGCTGTAAAGCTCCGAGTTCAAAGTTCAACTATCCAGCTGCTGCTCGTTAGCTAGTTTCTGGTCTAACAGCTCAGAGACGAACACTTTATGTTTTCTGTTTAAAACAATCCAGTCCCGGTCGGCACTGACGTTTACATGAAATTTTACATTCGGTTTTACAATGATACCAGTGAACGCGACATGCAACAGATGAGGCGAACCTGAGCCGGTATGTGCGTTTCCGCGTAGATGATGCGTTTCCCTGACTTAACAACGCAACATTAATAAACCCACAGTCAAACACACTAACCCACCAGCAATGAAGAGCGAAACGACGATTAAAAACCTTACAGGAAAGAGATGTTTTTTTCTTGTATCCGCAGACTGCATCCACGACCTGACGTGCTCTTGGACGGGTGAGCAAATGTCTGATTAGCGCAGTGATGTGATGGCGACACCTGCTGGTCGGGAGGAACAACGGAAACTCGTTGTACAAAGAACACCCACCACCCACGTTCTTGGACACCCCACATTTCTTTATATTTTGCTTCCAAGAAGCCAGACTCTCGTGTAATTTTTTTTAAAGTGGTTGTGAGTAAACGTTTTCCAGACTTTATGATAGTCTTTAAAAGCTTTTCTTGGATATTGGCCGTGTTTTCACCCATTTTGAGTCTAGTCCTTGTTCCTGACCATTTTGAGAGGGATGCTGTTTGTTTGTTAAGCCAGTTAACACTGACATATAAATCACTGAGGCATAGAAGCTACTAGATTCAGTGGATGAACGAGTGCTGTGTCCACACAAGGAGGAATATTGGGACTTTATGTCAAACCAGTGATTTATGGCCCCCTGTCAAATCATTTATGACTTAGGACGGTAATAAAGGAAGTAATAAAAGTTAATGGCAGTAATATTTTTTATGAATATCATAAGATTATGATAGTTCATAATTCGGTAATAATCAATAATCACATGTCCCAAAAATATATGGTCATGAAAATATGGCGATGGAATAGGAAGATGAATATGCTTGAGATAAAAATTAAAACTATAGAACAATTTTTGTGCTGTTGTCAAGTTTACTTTTTTAATAAAAAATGCCACCTTGGCAGGACCCTGCCTTTGGGGACCTGTGTGTGTGTGTGTGTGTGTGTGTGTGTGTGTGTGTGTGTGTGTGTGTGTGTGTGAGAAAATGTGTTAAACCCTAGTAAAAAGGTTCTTTTTAATTAAACCGGTGCTTTTGTAACAGTGATGATGAGGAGATGGAACGTTTATTACATTTTATTTGCATTTGTTTAACCAAAAAAGGAAAATCAGTATCAAACTTAGACTTACAACTGTTCCACCTCAGCGGCCAGCGTCCTTCCTGGAGTGGCCAGCCAACTTTCCCAGATGGCGTCTTATCCGTCCAAAGGGCATTACAGGAAAGTAGGAACGAAAATTACGATCTATAGAACAGAAAAAACAAACAAACTGAGGAAGAGAAACTTCAACTAGAGGAGAAGTGCAAACAAATGGAGGCACAATATAAACGCCTGGAAGAAATGCACAACGAATTTCTCATGAACAGACAAGACCAACAAACTAACAATACGCAACGCCAGCTCAACATAAAGATTACTTATGAGGGCTGGGGAATCATGTTTGGTCAAGCACGAGAGCAGATGTGCCTGATTAAAGAAAACAGGAAAAAGAGCACTGGATTAAAAGAAATGTCTGACCAGCTTCAAGACAGGGAAGCTTTTATTAAGGAGATACAGTTGGATCTCCAAGGAATATGTACAGAAAGAATCAGGAGCTCCAAGGAAAGCTCGATGAAGGCCTGGAAAAACCCCCAAAGAAAATCAACAGGACATAAAACAGAAAGACATGCAGCGCAAACTCCAAGACACGGAGACAAAATGCAGAGTGCTGCAAATAAGGCTTGATAAAACACTGCACAGAAATGAAGAGTTTCTTCAAGAGAAAGAGCGAAAGGAATTAAAACCGAAAGAAATAGATTGCAAGCATCAGAACATCGAGAAACACAACGAAGGCTAGCAAATACACTGAAATGCAGGCGCAAAAGCAACAAAAAGAGAAAATACAGGAAGACCTGTATACTTCAAGAAATCCAGAGGAGAAATCAGTAGTTAGAAGGCATGCACAACAAAGTATTCTCGCTTTGTGTTTATCAAGTCTGTATGTCTCCACGGTGGTTTCCTGTTTTATTTTGACAGTCTCTTGTCCTGCTTGTGTTATGTTCAGTTTTGCTTTCCCTGTCATTTGTCTCAGTTTACCTGTGCCTTGTTTTGCCCAGCTGTGTTGCATCTTCCTAATTACCTGATTTGGATACAACAAGAAAAGTATGCATATTATGCACACACACAAAACACACATGTAGTTATTACCCATTTCTTGTTTTTATACTTAACATGAATTATTCTTGAATAAAGACAGTGATCTGACACATGTCAAATTTAGCCTTGTGTATATTGTCCCTGCCATCTCCCTAACCTGTGCTCTCAAAAGTGAACACAGGTTAGGGAGACAATGGAGGAAATGAAAAAAAACCCATCTTGCATAACATTCATTCATTCCCATTTCTTTAGTGGAATCCCCGAAAGTAAAAAGTCATTTTTATAGCATAAAATAGTATTATTATGCCTATAAGATGATTCTCAAATAATGATTAGCTGAAAGGTTGGCATATCTTGGCAGGCTCTGCAGGTTGGATCAAACTGGACAGACAAAAGAGGAAGCAGCAGGCCGAAAACTACATCCATTAAAACAGCACCTGAAAGTCATGCTCTTAAAAAATATGAAAAATTGTGACAGCAGTGCTATGTGTGGGCACTGAACGTGCACAAAAGACTGTCATTAATTTGGACCATCATTTTTCATAATGGCATCACTACAGCACTGCCAGTGCTATGAAAGCATAACTGGACAGAAAAATATGCAGTTATGAAGTCTTGATGTCTTGATGCATGTTCAATCATCCTGGTAAGGAAATCCCTTCAGTCACATGTCTATCTATCTATCTATCTATCTATCTATCTATCTATCTATCTATCTATCTATCTATCTATCTAT
>NW_005187437.1:767109-768813 GCF_000239375.1 Pundamilia nyererei | reverse complement strand
TGTATGTATAGATAGATAGATAGATAGATAGATAGATAGATAGATAGATAGATAGATAGATATACTGTTTTTCTATTTATGATTGCACATGTTTCAACTTCCAAAATAAATTAATTTTCTGTAAAGCAACTGTCCTGACACATGCCTTACAATTTACAGACAACAGTGGAAAAGCCTATACAGAAACAACAGTAGTATTTTATGTTTTTGTTTATTGAAAATGCTTTTAACTTTCCACATATTTTACATCTTGTGAAAAAATTGTTTAAGCACCACAATAAAAAACAAAACAAATGTGTTGTTAATATTCACACTTTGCAAAGCCATAGAGAACGGGAACCTTCTGGCCCTTATGTCTGACTCCACTGCTTTAGATAGCTTATATTTTATTATATGGTCTGATAGTGTTAGTAAAACACTTTATCAGCCTCTCCTTTACAACATACTACTGTTGCCCAGGCTGAATAAGCTGTGAAGAGTAAAACGTGTCTCTCAAGCTGCTCCCAGTTCTTTAAACAGCAGTGAATGGTTCTTGCATCACCTTATTCAAATGTCTGTGAGCCTCCACACAGGCCAATGGCCCCATTAAGTAAAGACACAACACTAACAAAGCCTTTTATTACACCATTATGCAAACATTTAAATCGCTATAATTCAACACTTGCAGGTGCAAACAGTAGCGATAAAAAACACATTAATATTTCACTCAGTCGTTACCAAGGATAGGACACTGTTTGAGTTCTCCAATTATGTTTATATAAATAAATAAAAATTGTGAAATGAAAGCCATATTTTGATCGCTGATGTAAACTACTTATTACTATTGTATTATTATATTACTATTATATAGACTACATGCTATATATATGATATTACTATTATATAGACTGCATGCTATATATATGATATTACTATTATATAGATTACATACAATAGCAAATAGATAAGTAAAGTGCAGGGTTTTTTTATAAAGCATTTTTCACAGACAAGCAGTCAGTTGACAACAAAATACAGTAAAATAAATGAGAACATTAGGTGTTAGGTTTAGATGAGGACGTGTAGCTTGTTGGGAAAAAACTGATTTGATGGTTGTGTCTAAATACAAAAACATGAAAATTACATACAATACATAAAGCAGTGAAACTTGACGATTAACTGCATTTTCACTTTGCTGAAAATCGTTTATGCAGTTGTTGCACAGCTGTCACTTAAAAGACGCGTTTGTCCGCTCAGGAACACTTGCAGTGTGTTTGTGGAATTTCATAAGGAAGAAAATAACAGCAACATAAGTGCATTAATACATGCTCATAAAAAGACACTGACCATAACACTGAATCGACTTTACAGCTGACCATGTTTCAGGCAGCAGGTCATCTCTAAACAGAATGTGGATACAAGTTGTTACTCCTCTCCAGCAAACAGGTTTTCCCAGTAAAATGCTGTCACCTGCTGACATAGTAACAGCACAGCAGAAACTGTGGCAGACAGCCGCAAGAATACTACAGTTTTTTTTTTAATGGTTTGGTACTATTTTCATAACTAAAGTGTGCATTTTGAAATCTCTCAGTACAAAACTCACATTTGATCACATTTGTAACATCACTAGTCATTCTTTCAAATCTGATGTCATGATTTCATTGTATTTGCACATATTTTCATTCCACTTAATCATTGTTGCAGAACATATGATCATTGTGATATATT
>NW_005187437.1:764298-766321 GCF_000239375.1 Pundamilia nyererei | reverse complement strand
TCTACAGCCTACCACACCATCTTCAGATATAGCTGCACACATTGAGATGTTCCCCCCACGTTGTCCAGGGACGTGGATGGTAGCCCAATAAGGTTACGTCCTCTGGGTCTAGTTTTTGCCAGATTGAAACCGGCCTCATCAACAAAAATATACTTGTGATGATTCACAGCAGCGTCCAGCTCCATCACCCTCTGTTACAGTAATTGCATGCCAGTTTGGTGTTGTACCTGAATATATTCTGAACGCAGTTGTTTCACCTGGACATTGTTCCTCTCAAAAGGAACTTACAAATGACCAGACAACCACCAGTCAAGTTGAAAATCCATGGACATAATGAATGATTCATTGATTAAACATTAAGATCGGTTGAATTAAATGACAGAAAAATGTATTAAACTGAATAATAAGGGATGCAAATCAAAAATTTTATAGTGATAACATTATGAAAGGCAGTAACTGTGAACGAAACATTTATTTAGATGAAACACTTATTTTGTGTAGTGAAAATGATATTTTGTCATTATGTGTATTGTACTAACACAATTGAAAATATGCTGAAATGTTTGAAAAAGGTGCACTTTTGATGATCTGTTGTGATATAAGTACTAAGAGTTTTGAAAATGTACCAATTGCTTGTGAAAACTGCGCCAAACCAATTAAAAAAAACTGTAACACGGTGCCTACAACTGTATTTTCTCTTGCCTTGGACACAGATAAAGGACTGTTGGGACTAAAACACAATTAGGTGACTATGTGGCATGCTATATGTACATATGCCTATTTTCATGACTAAAGGAAAGCAACATTTCTATTTTTTTTATCCTTATTATCCTTTTAAAAATGTTATTGTGTCTCATTTCAGCTCACTGGCTCATAAACGCAAACAGTTAAACACTAAGATAAAGAACGTTGCACTCTCTGTGGATACTAAGCATGATTAATAAGTTAAAAAACAAAACAAAAAAAATACTGAATGGCAATTGTTTAATTCCAGTGACATCATCATCACGTGCAATTTCCTACTAAATGTAGGCTATTCTTTAATAATCAGTGACATGCTTTCAGTATAAAAGATCCAGCTGTGCTTAAAATCAGTTTCTTGTTACTTTATAAAATCCGCTCTGCAGCGCTTACAGCTGCCTTATGAAACAGGCGTTGTACCTTACAGCGCATCCGTATGAAACGTATATGAGTGTGATGGTTTTGCAGTGCATTATGGGACCGGTGTCTTTTATTGGGTGGGAATGGACTCAGTGGTTACTGCTGACCCCGTAATCAATAATTCAGCCTCTCCGGCAGCTTTCATCAATAATAAAAGACCGCTTCAGTGTTTGAGGTGGAATATTTCAGGACGCTGATTACGGATCCGGATTCGTTAGACAGGACGTCAATCCTTCTCGTACCCCTAAACCCCGCCCATTTGTCATTCATTTATGTCGCCTTCACAACCCGAGTTACAAAACGACTGGAACTCGTTTTTTCCCTTTTCAAAATAAAAGCCAAGCTCAAAGAGGTTGTTTATTCAAAAAGACCCTAGATATCCGTTATTTATTTACCAATCGCTGGGATAACAACTGCGTGTATGAAACAGTTTTTTTCAACCGATGGACGCAGTTAAATGAGATAAGTTGGTTTTTGAGGCATTTCACTCGACTAAATAGTAAGTAACTATTTTCATAATCACGTGAGGTATAGGAATAAAAAAAAAGTAATATTTTAAAAACCAGCGCCGTGGCTTCTCATTTCTGTCAATTAATTTCGTTGTTTCATTATTATTTTCCTGCATCCTGACCTTTACTACTACAAGTACCTCATAACGCATACACACTTATGTAACAGTCTTAATGCAGAAAGCTGAGATATTTGCATGTGTAAAGGGTCTGAGTACTTTCCAACCCTGTTTAAGAAGTTCACCGGGTACCAGGTCTTGCAAAGGAAGAAAAGCATGTCGGTTCTGATGTAGGACTGTACGTTTTTTCTCTTCACATTACAAAGAATTGTCCATTTCGTTGTAAATTTTAAT
>NW_005187437.1:754617-762733 GCF_000239375.1 Pundamilia nyererei | reverse complement strand
ACACACACACATAAACACAATGTCTGAGAACAAAAGCTCTACCTAAGCAAAGTACAGCTCAGCAGATTTAGGGGGCGAGACTATTTTAATGACTGTAACAAGCTCTCAAAGATGTATCCAAATACAGCATCTTTCAGCATGAAGTGGGAAGAAGCATTTTCAATCAACATTATAAATTAAGCAATGCACTTGTGTACAAACACACATGACTACTTTTTAATGTCCCGGATTCACCTGCAGACTCTAGCCTCAAAAAGCGTCTCTCACATCCTGGCTGCTCTCATTGCTGCTTTCTGTTTTCTGTGCACGGGGGGTTGGGGTGGGGTGGAGAATGAAGTGATGATATTTTTAGCTTCCCCTCCTCTCATCTGCATCTCCACTCTTCCTAGAGAAAGGAGGCACGTGATTGGAGGAAAAAGGGGGGAGAAATGCTGTCTCAGGAAAACTAGGAGAGCCACAGCAGCGGAGTAACGCCACTGCTGTCCAGTTTCAGTAGGTTGTTAGTTATTGTTTCACACATAAGGCTGGTTAGTAGCTGTAAATGTTGCATCACATTGGTTTTAGTAAACATCAGTGTTTCTAGGCTGAGAAACACTGACAAGACACTGGATTTTTCTTTAACTGCCACTGCATCAAAAGCACCGCACAGAAAGACGGCGGTGCAGGAGGAAAGATGCAGACAGCAGCGTTTTGCTAAAGAGGTCAGAGGTGAAAAGGCTGCTGACTTCACTTTTAAATGGTGATCATCCAGCCAGATCACGCAGATTTGAGTTAAACAAGCCTCTTGGCCAGTGTGAACCGAGTCAGTGAAAGGAAAGAGTTCTGCTGCAGCATCCACACACCCATCGTACTGCATTCAGTCTAGTGCTGGATAAACACTGGAGCCATTTAATGCTTCTGCTCCTAGTTGTGAGTCTGGGGTGAAGATTATGGGTAAAAGTAGTAATGCTACATTAAAACAAGATCTTCTTTTATCAGTCAGTTTATAGATTTGACTTGATTTGACTATTGGGTCTATACGGAGCTGATTATGTGACTGTTTGTTGGATTCACAGCAATGTGTCAGTTTATAAATGCGTCATGCATTGTAATCTGAAAAGTAAGTAATGGAGAAATGTAGCTAAGTCATTAAGTGCAGCACTTGAGTAAATGTAATTCATTATTTTCCATCACTGTCTGTTTGTTCTAATAAAGGAAGGAAGGAGTTGCATTAGCTTGCCGTATTGCAGATATGGGGATCTCACCACTTTCATCAGGTTAAAGAGGAAGGTGGCATTGACCCCTTGATTAAGAAGTATTGATGGTGCCTTTTCAGGGTAATGTACTAGGACGAGAAGGAGAAGGATGCTGCAAGGTGGGGACTGCAGAGCAGGAGAGCAGATAAGAGTTTGATTTGAAGATTTGTTAAACATCGTCCCCACTATTGAAGTACCAGTCCAAACACAAAATGATCCAAATAACTGATTTATGAAGGAAAGCACCGTGAACCCTTAAACGAGACAATATTTTTACCCACCTGAGAAAATGTCCTCAATGAAAAAAGGTCAAAACCTTTAGCTTCATGGAGAAGTGACACGTATCCACTTCCTCGTCCTCATCTGCACAGCAGACGAAGATTGGAAAAACTCCAACAAAAACTGACATTTATGCTTCTGCCAAAGCCACAAATCAGAAACTGAATGGCATCCTTACAAGAACAATCACTCTGTGACACTCACAAAAATGTTCTAAACAAATGCAGCTTGATTCAGTTTGATGGAACAGAAATAAAACAAAGCAGGCGGCTATCAGTCAGAGCAGTGACACGTGGCTTCTTCGTTGAGCACTTGACAACCTTTGAAAAATGGAAGCCGTTTTTATAACAGATAGAACCTGTCCTGGTACAGGGACCTGCAGGGAGGACGACTTTTTTATTCTGTAAAAATCACAGACACTCTTAAGTTTCTGATTTAGTTATTTGTAATAAAATCTACTGGGGATGTTAGTTTCACATAACCGTCCTCTGATGTTGTTAAGAGATGTGAAAAACCTCTGAGTGAGTCATCTCAGTAACCATCTTAAAGCAGGAATGTGTTTAGGTGATCTGGGATCAGCTGTGGATTAGCTGTCCGTCTGCACTAAGCCAGCCAATCCTGATTAGATGAACCTGACTGGCTGGCTGCAGGAGCACTTAGCTCCTGCAGGGACATCAATCTCCTTTAGGTGGCAGGTTTAGAGGGGGAGCTCAGTGATGTCATTGTCCAGCAGTGAAACCTATAACTCTTAGTCCTGATTGGATTAGTGTGGAAAAAAAATGGAAAAGACTTTGCCTGTGGCGTTAAGGTGTAACTATTGACAAAGTGCTATTGAGCAAAGCAGAAAGACTCAGAAAACCAAGCTTCCCAGAGCTGTGACTTATAAAGATAGCTCATCCTCTTCCTTTATATCACAGTTTTCTTAGTGACTCATCCTGATCTTACATGTATATATATATATATACAAACAGAGACTTGAGCAGCCAATCTAATATTAAAACCAGAAGTCGCTGCGATAATAGATTTGGTTATTATTAGCCATCTCTGCCTGATAAAGCGTGCTTCCCTTCCTCCATCTTCCCTGCACTCTCCGCGATGGAGTTATCTTTGAACTCTGAAATCCTTTTTTCCTCCTGGCGTTTAGTCTCATCTCCTTTTTATTCGAGACCGAATGCCATTGCTACTTTTCGGATTGTGAGGGAAGATTTGGAAATTTCAGAGCCACTTTGATGGGACCCTAAATGTGCAAATGTACTGACCGTGTGGATCGGCATGCTATTGTAGTTTTCCATCAAAAGCACACTGTGTGAAGCCTTGACTTAGACTCAGATATTATTATATCCTACTTGATGCCATTTAGCTTCAAATTTCTGTTGATAATTATATATATGTCTATATTATTTAACAGATGATGCAGATGATGACTGTCATGTTAGACTGGATTGATCCCTGTGGGGAAATAGGGATGTGAGTCAGCATAATCAGCAGCTCAAAGAACATGCTCAAAAATTCAATATGAAATATTATTATACCAGGAAAAAAGGAAAGGGAACAGGAAGAGGGAAGGGATGCATGCGCTTAACAGATGTTGTCACCATCTTTCATCTCAATAACCTACATAAAGGTCAAAGTGAAGTTTTATTATTATTTATAGCTTTGTTTTTTTAATCAAAAGTGGCAGAAAAAAAGTTCCCGGTTCTCCAGCGTCTCCTATTTCTTTTAGTTTTCAGGCTGTTGCTGGATTGTTGGTCAAGACATGGATGACACTCTGGGCTGTAGAAGATATTGATTTCCTAAACAGGCGCAACAGATAATTGATGGTTCAGTATTAGGAGAAACTACAGCTGCAATAACAACAGGGGTCCCGGCATGGGCTTGTGAACCTTCAAGGGTTGAAATCCAAATATCCAGGCAGCTCTTACAGTGCACATACACCTGACTTGCTTGGAAGTTTGCTAGCAAAGCCAAAAGAAAGCAGCGGCATTCTGGAAGCTGAAAGGCATTTGCATAATGAGAATTTGTTAATTACTTTGAGATTAAACACAAAGGCCTCTCTCTATAAGCTTCTGTATCGAATTAGTGAAGGTTAAACCAACTCTCTTCTCTGCAGCTAATCTCAGAGACGCAGAGGAAAAGCAGCATAATCTCACCACACCGTCACAGAAAAGAAGCAAAAAGCCTGCGGTAGTGTTTGGCAAGACCTACACTTCCAGCATTGGTTGGTCATTTTTAAACTCCTGGAATCCTTGCTGTGAATACTGGAAACAACAACACCGCAAAAGAATCAATAAGAATTTAGGAGCCCAGATTTTATGAAAAGGTTCTAAAACAGGTTGCGAATCACAGCACTAGGATAAATGCAGCAAATGTTCCAGAGGGGGTTAAAAGAAATATGAGCGAATGTGGGTTTTCACAGTACAGAAAGTGGAAGGAAATATAGTAATGCATCTAAACTGACTCCAAGACCTGGATTCGAATGTTTTTAAGAGCAAAACTTTGTGTAATTGCCTGACGTACTGTCACTGTAACACTGCTGACTCGGCTCGGAGAAGCTCATCGATAACGAACACGTGGGCAGAAATATCTGCAGAGCTGAGCAGACCCTGTCGTGCAGCGGTAACAAGAGCAGATACATTTTTAATAAGGCTCGCCAAAGAGGAAATCAAACACCAAACCCTGACTGTGATCAAGTGCCATCTCACCTCCGGCTGGTTCACCGGAGCTTAGCCTAAAGATAACTGTTAAGTTATAGGTGTCAAATCTTAGACTCTTCCAACCTGACGCTGATATCATACAGCTCTGATCGGATGTGTCGGTAAGCATGTAGCCAGCATTTCTTTTTTTTGAGATAAAAAAAAAATACATGTAAAATGTAATGTTTTAAACCAGGAAGTCAATCAGTTTAGTCGGGGATGGTTAGTGTCAGTGCCAAATCATAATAAATACCATCTACTGTACCATAGTAAGAGTAAGATGAAATATATGCTGGATTGTAAAGACAAAAACTACCAAAAAAAGTCCACTTGTTGTCTCCGGGGAGTAAAAACTCAGGAATCAGGAAGAAAACCTCACACAGGTCCAGGATGGGGTCTTAATGCAAACTAGGCCACATAACAAAAAAGATCAAAGTAGTGACATATGGGCCAATCCTGAGGCGGAGCTTTGACTTAAGCCTGCAAATAATACCCAGTTTCCTCAAGAGCTAAGCAGAATTGCGTGCATAGCAAACAATATGAGCATGCAATTGTATGACAGATAAATAAATTAGATTTTTGGGGCTTTTCTCGCTCAGAGAAATTCACCGACACCACTCCGTAGAATGAAGTGCTGTTAGTTGTAGGTGTGTCTTCATTTAAATACTTTTGCAAGGAATTCTGAGATGGAAGCGTCTCCTGTTGTTTAGGTTGGACCTCCGTTTGTCAGGAAGGGACAGGAAAAGCAACACTAAACCAAACTGGTTGCAGATCAGTTAATCCAACACGCTGTTCATCCTCTTCAGCTGCACGTTTACTTTTTATTTTCTAATGTTTGTGTAGATTATGCTCATCACACTCAGTGAGTCACACTGCAGTGCCTTTGCTGTGACTGAAACTCCAACTATTGACCGTCAGCTGAGTGGGGTAGAGTTGAGCGGTATATGGTACAACTGCGCAGCATCAATCTCACCTGAAGTCAGCTGATCCCAGATTGAGTGAACAGGGTTGATTAAGCTGTAATAGTGATGATATCAGTGAACCCTAAACTACTTATTAGCTGTGAGCTTTTACAGAATAGAGTCCAAATGAAGAAATAGCTCTGAGTTCAATGTGCTTATGTGTCTATTTCAGTTTGAAAACAAACCTTTTTACGCAATTTTAAGGGGCAAAAATCAGTTTGACAAGTGAACTGAAGTGTTTACCTCTTTTGCTCCATATTCTTTGCAGTTTGTTTATTCAGTTAAATTGTCACCTTGTCTTTCCTGACTGCTATCTTTGTGTTTCTTTGTTTGGTGGCTTTTTGCCTTTTGTCTGATGTTCAGTAAGTGGGACTTTCATCGGATGATGGGCTTGTCAGTTGTTTGGAAAAGAAAAATATTCACTTTATTATGTTTTTGTGACTGTTTCTGGATATAGTCAGTCTGGATAAGATTTCTGGAGAAGTCTGACCATTTTAGCATTTTTTAAAGTTGTCTTGAGCTACAGGGCTTCAGGCTTTCTGAAGGTCTGTCTTTGGACACTGGCTGCTTTTTCACAGATTTTCAGTCCAGTCCTTGTACCTGACCAATTTCCAGTGAGTGTCTGGATCCTGGACTCATGCATATTAATATAAATACAAGCAAATGAAAACAATTGCATGCAGAGGTAAATAAAAAGAATGTAGAACTGATAAATATTGCACATTAAAAACACAGTCTATATGTTAGAGTTTTTTGAGTTCATTGTTCAGTATGGTTATGGTTGTAGGGTAAAAACATGGAGAAGGATCAGGAGAAAGGTAAAACACGGTGGAGGTTCTGTTATGGTTTGGGGCTGTTTCAGCCAGTACTGATTTTTCACTATGATAGTCAACCTAGAAATGCAGTAAAAGCAAACATGAATAGAGAAAACACACACAATGGAACCGCGTCAGTCATGGATTGGCCTTCCCAGAGCCCAGATCTCAACATTTTGTTGAGGCCAAAATCCAAAGTAGAGCTTTGAATGTCTTCAAAAAGCCTGGAGAACTATTGCTGAAGACTATTTAAGGAAATTAAAAGAAAGCTGACTAAGTTTGTGAAAATGTACAAAATCTTTTTTGCCATATGTTCTATATTTTCATGTGTTTCAATAAATCTCTGCACCCATTTCCTGTATCCCCAGCAAAATAGAAAGAAATGGTTGGCTGCTTCATGGTTTTGCACAATACTGTATGTTTTTAAAAGAAACCTTTAATATCTAAAGTAGTATTTTCAAAATATATACTGTAAGGTAAAAGTTTATATTTCTTTACTTGTTACTCAGTAAGTCTAAGTTAATCCTGCACATCCATAATTCTTATTGATTAGGTTCGGCTCTTTTGAAGAGTATGCATGTCTTATTTTTGCACACTCTTGAAGTATTCACAGATCCTCCGAGCTGTGAGGAACTGTTGACGTCACAGGCAGAACAGAAGCCATCAACTAAAAAGATACTGGCAGCCATGTGGCTGCTGCATTTTCCGATGCTCTCAATTTAGCAACCTGACTAAATCCTATTTACATGAAACAGCTTTATGAATGTTTATGAATGTTTTCTGTGATCCTCTGTGCAGCGTTCTCACAGTAGGTTTATCACATCTCGACCTACCTGCTCAGCCCTCGTTTGCATAACAGAATGTGTTGAGGAAGGGTCGGGGCTTCTCCATTATTTAACAAGCATCTCTGTGTTCCTGCGTGTAAGCCGATAGGCCCGAGCTGTGAGGACTGAGCACTTGTTTTCTTTGTTCTTTATTCTGTCTGAGTTCTAGTGTTCCGCTGCAGCCGAGTCGAGATAACAGTCTAAATATAGAGGCGGGTGAAGGGACTGAGTCCTGTGGGCTACAGTCATCGTGCTCTGAAGAGTCACTCACTCTGTTTTCTAAATCCTTTTAGGTCTCGTAGGTTTGAATCTTTGTAGTCCTGGACAGCTAATGCAGTAACGTAACGGCAGTGTGAGTTTCAGTGAAGCTGCTGTTGTTCTTTGGCTGACTGTTAGAGCAGATCTGCAGCCCAATTTAAAACACAGCAGTAGTTTGACCTTGCTGAATAAATATGTAGAACTAGCTAATGCAGTGCATAAGATTCATAAAAAGGTTCAATGTATAATAAGGAACTTTGAGGAAATTTTGGATTTTAAAGTAAGTGCTAGTCTTATATTTTTATGAGATTGTGTTCCTCAAAAGAAATATGGTCTCATTAATAACTGCATGTTACACCTTTAGATGGGTTTGAACCTAACACCTTATACTGGAAACCAAGAGAGTGGAGGTGTCTACAGTTCCTTAGGTTAGGCGCTAACTTAAACTGTGAGCTAACTATGATAGTAACCAGAATCATAGTTAGACCCCAATCTAAGGACTAGAGTAGATTATTTTCTTAATTAGGAATATCTGTGTCTAAACCCAACTAAACTTTGAGTGAAAAAGGAGGCAAACAGTGAATCAAAGTCTAAAAGTTGTCAGACACATCTGTCCCTGCATCCTTCGCCTGTCTGCATCCTAATGTGGACTTTTTTTTAATGCCTCTGTTAGTCATTTAAAAGAAGCTCGCACGGGCTCTTTCAGACAAAAGGAACAAAGGACCATTATGACTACATTTTTTTCATCCATCGTTTAAAGTAAAACACGGTATTTCAGTATTAGCAAATGCACCATACCAGATCCTATATTGGCTTTACAATGAAGTCAGGATGCTGAACAAGACTCGTTACAAGTGAGCTCGGTGCTCACTCGAGCTCACACCCTGCTACAGCTTTCCAAGAAATTAATTAAATCTGAAGTTTATCCCTTTGAACGTAAAGGTTTCATGCTGTACATAGTTCATGGTTAACATAGACGTAGAGTCCCTCAGAAATCTGTTTGAGGAAAATGGCTAACCATTCAATTCAATTCAATTCAATTTTATTTAT
>NW_005187437.1:736617-753244 GCF_000239375.1 Pundamilia nyererei | reverse complement strand
AATACCTACAGCATGTTCTAATCGCTCTAATAGGATATTATGGACAACAGTATTGAACGCTGCACTAAGGTCTAGCAGGACAAGCACAGAGATGAGTACACTGTCAGAGGATATAAGAAGATCATTTCATTCTTGTGCAGTGTGCTGTCATATGCTTACTCCTTAATGTTGCTGTTGGTGTAAATGTTAGGCTGGATTTTTAATAGAGTATAACTTTGATCAAACATGTTTTACATAAATAATTAAAATAGAAAATTGTGGACGGGACTGGCTTTAAACTACATGGCTAGCTAGTGGGTACAAAACTCTATGCTAGCATGAAGTTCATCCTCATATACCTCCATCCACCGATGAGAATATTGCAATATGTGGTTGTGATTAATGCCCATGAAGCAAATGTGCATTGTGTAAAGCATACCAGTTAATCACTATCCTCTGTTATGCTGAGTCTAACAGATGCTGACAACGTCGTTTGTCTTAACATGCATTAAACGTACGACCTCTTCTGTGTTAAACAGCTCCTCTGCTGTTGTTTCAGCAGCCTCTTCTGTGTGTGTTTAATGAAATCGATGCTCATTAATTTAGCGTAATGTCCTGGCTGACAGTAGAAGCTGCTAATGCGTCTTAATGAATGCCTGCATTTTTATTTACTAGTCTGTGTATCTTTCGGACCCAGAATGTAGCATTTAGAGCCTTCGCTAATTGGCAGTGCCCATCCTTGTTCTTATTGTCACTGTGGTTCTTTGCACTTTGTACTGTGCAGATGGATGCCCCACAGTTTGGGGGTCCATCTGCCATCACCAAGAAGGATGGCCACCCCGTTTCACATCTTACATGCAACTATTTTTAACATGTCATATATGGTTTTCTTATTAAAATGCTGGTAAAGGGAGAAATTCAAACTGGGGCTTTTGAGGTTTTGCCAGCAGCCCATTATCCTTTGGAAATAATAACTCTTTGGCATTTTTGCTTGAAACATTATTAAAGTCATTAAAGCTGATTAATTCCTTGTTAATTACCTAATCTCTGCATTTTCCTACTTCAAAGACGATACGCATTGTTTTCCCTAAATCTTCTACGCTGGTTTTCTAGTAACCCCAAGAAAATCTTATATTGGATATTATCCTGACTGCTGATATCCATCTTCTATTTTCATATCTACACCTACTTCATATCAATTTGTGCTCTTTCTTGTTCTGTTGCTCATGATTTGTGCACCATATCTGAACAGTGTGAATCTCTCTTACTCAGAAAGCTCAGTTTGTCACTCTACAGAGTATTTTAGAAATGGAAGAAACAGAAAAATGTCATTTCTATTTCAGAGAACATTTACTGTGATCTTACAGTGAGGCCACTGCAGGAGTTTGGTTAAAGACTTTCTCTGTTGTCTTTGTCCACAGATGGCTTCAGCAACAGCAACCTACGGGCAGAAGGAGTCCTCTGACCAAAACTTTGATTATATGTTCAAGATCCTCATCATCGGCAACAGCAGCGTTGGAAAAACCTCCTTCTTGTTCCGCTACGCCGACGACTCCTTCACGCCGGCCTTTGTCAGCACAGTTGGCATCGACTTTAAGGTGAAGACTATCTACAGGAATGACAAGAGGATTAAATTACAGATCTGGGTAAGATGACAAGAAAATAAAAAAAATGCTATGAACCAAAAAGTATACCTACTTTGCTTACTAGTATCTGGTTAGTTTATATTATACTGGTTGACAGGTGTAAAGAAAAAACTGAGGTTCACACATACACACTTATGAGGGAAAACATAGCATGGGGAGACGTAAGTGATGAGACCCCAGCTAAAGCCAGGAGGAAGTTAAACCTAACATAAGACACAGTGAGCAACTTCTGTCAAAATAAAACAGGAAGTAACTAAACATGGAATCGTTAGCAGAGAGGAATTTTCACTTCATTTTAATTCAAACAGTCACAAACAGTCACCTCGAGGCCCTTTATATTGTAAGGTAAAGAAAGTACAATGATACACAGAAAGTCCCAACAATCAGATGTTCGCTTAACAGCAAGCGCTTGGCGACAGTGGGAAGGAAAAACTCGCTTTTAGCAGGAAGAAATCTCCTATAGGACAAGGCTCATGGAGGAGCAGCCATCATGGGGATGAAGCCATAGAGAAGGCTAGATTAACGGAACTCAGAACATAAACAGTACTAAATACTGACAGAAGCCAGATAACAAAGGTAACAAGAACTAAAGACTATATCAAGTTTTTTTAAAGATATAAAATATCTCTAAAAACAAACAAGGATTCAGAGCCCAGACACACCAAAGCCCAGGATGATGACAGATAATTTCTTTCACGTTGTTTTCAAAGTCTGCCCATAATTAGTACGACTATATGAATTTTTGAAAGTCAATGCATCTGGTTTGCTTTTGGTATTTGGTATATTTGGTGGTGTTGATTTGATCACTTCCTTGAGTTATTTCAAACTAGGACACACAGATGCTGTCCAATGAGAGGTTAACTTAGCAACACCAAGGAAATGCACCTGAAGTGTGTGTGTTTGTGGTGAGGAATGAGCTAATGCAAGAAGCACTGCACTTCATCACACGTTTCACACACATTTGTTGGTCAAAGCATTTATGCTTCCTTTTCTCCGCTTAGCTTTTCTGCACAGCAAATGCCCAGATGGGCTTACAGACAAGCATGAAATGTTTCCTCTGCACTGACATGTGAAATACATAAACAGGGTGTGTGGATGTGAGAAATAAAGCTGGGTTTCAGTTCCTTGTAAGTCTTTTTTTTCTCCATTCTCCCAACTATTTTTGAAAGCAAGTGCAATGCCACAAATACCTTCCAGGAAGGATCGTCCTGCATGCACACACTTTTCAGACCATTTCGCCCCTGTCTATGACGTCAGGATTTTAACCTTGCCTTTAAAAATATTGTCATTGTCAGATTAAGGAATGTAGATATTCATGTTTTCCAATGGATTCTCATAATTGAGCAAATAAAAATAAAAAACAGGAGTTGTAAGCCCCTGCCCCGTGGTGCTGTTTTATTATGCAAAGTCAGATTCCAGTGAACACACAGATTTGCACACACCGGTGCCTTCGCTGCAGCCTGCACGTGCAGATGAACACCAACAGAGCAGAATACATTAGACGGTTACGGTGACACGTCCCCGGGAGCAAACAATAAGGTGTTTCCTCAGATGTGCGTTTGCTTCTACGGGCGCGAGGGTTAAAGACAGCTGAAGCTCTAAACTGCTCTAAACTCTTTGGTTTGAGCTGCAGGAAACTGGTGTTTAGGTGCCATGCTGTAGACAATTACATCATTTCCACCTTCACACCAAAGTTCTGCAGCAACCAGAGCTGTGATGGTGAGCAGAGCATTGAATTTGTGTGGCTGTGCACACGTGGATCTGTTTTGTGTGTAAGGCTGCCTCTGTTGTCAGCCTTTCCCAGGTCTTGCCTCTGGTAAGAAAGATACAATCGGAGAAGAATAAACCTAAGACTGGGTGATGCTCTCCCCTCCCCCATTACTACACATCTCAGAAGATGCCCCCCTCCCTTTCGTTTCTGTCTCACGCACACAGACACACACACACGCACACACACTTCCTCCCCCACTGCTCAGCTAGCAGAGTAAAAATGAAAATGTTGGCATGAGCGCACAGTGCGTATATTTGTGCCACAGTGTGCAGTTATTCCAGTGTATGTTGATTTGTGCAGACCCGTGACATATACTTAGATGTCATACATGTTGTTTAAATGGCCACGTTTGAGAACACGTCACGTTGCAGATAAAACTGAAGGCCTGAGAGGCCGTGTGGAGCTGCTTTCACAGCGCTCATGACAGCTGCAGTCCAAAGTAAAGACTTCTGGTTAAACGCGACCAATCAAAAAATAAAATAAAATAGAGCTTCAGAATTACCAGATTTATAAAGGTAGACAGATAGGATGAACTATGATGACACTAATATAATCTGTTAGCTGACATCCAGTAAGACAGACATATACACACCGGCCAGTGCTCAGACCCTCCTTTGTTGGAGCTCCTCCATTAGATGTCTCTAGGCTCACACACACAAGGGGAAAACAGCAGAGATGATAATGTTGCAGCTAGTAACAAAAAATGATCCGTTCTCTTCTCCATTAAAATGCTATAGGCTACATTATCTCTTGCCAGTTGGAAAGATTATCATTTTATATTCCGTAGTAAGCCCTTAACTCTAAATTTGATGCTTAGCTCAAATATGAATAGTCCAGTGTTCATTATATAACACCACTCAGTGCTACCTACACTGACATTTTAGGTATAGAGCTGATGCACTTATCCAGAACAACTTGCAGCACACACTTAGTGGGTGAGCAAAAATAGGGTGCAAGCTGCAGTTGCAGAACATTATACAGTAACCATCAGTTTGGAAAGCATAGATCAAAGCGACAGCTCTCTGAAAATGCAATTTTCTAGTGACCCGAGTGTGATAATGTATGACTGAGTGAATAGATATATTCATGTCACGCACACACACACACACACACACACACACGTACTCATCAGTTTTTTGTGCACATGATGCTTTTTTTGTGTGTATGTATCTGGTTATCAGGACTTTTATTAAAAATGTGTTCTTGAAATTGAATTTTTCAACAGATTATTGAAAGGTAGGCATTTAGTTTATAGGAGCGTGTGTGATAAAATGTACCTATAGCAGTAATGATTTAGCTAAAAGTACGAGTTCTTTTGACACAATTTCAGCTTCTTCCATAGCTGATTGTTGAGATTATCTTTGTCTTTCCTTCAAGTAAACCCTTAAAATGACTTAATAAGGATTATAAGGGTTTACTTAAAAGATTAATTCACTTTTTTCTTTCACTCTCTAATTAAATCTTGGCTGAGAAGTCTGACACTACTATCATATCTTTAGCTGAAGCTTCAGGTAGCAGCTGGTTAGCTTAGCATAGTGAGAAAAAACAGATGAAAACAGCTAGCTCTGCTCTGTTTGAAGGTAACTGTTGCAGGTTTGACAGCTCTTTTTGGATTGGCTGAGGCTCAGGAAGAAAGGTTGGTGGTTTGAGCCCTGTCATCTCCACTCAGCATGCCAAATGTCCTTTGGCCAAATGTTCAAACTCCACTCTTCGATGCATCCATCAGAGTATGATTGTGTGTTAATGTTAGAAAGAAAACACTTAAATCGGAAAAAGCTCACCTGTTAGCATGATTTAAGTTATTCTATCTACAAACCCCCTCAACTTATAAAACCTTTGAGATATGATTTATATCTGTGCTAAGTTATCAGCTACAGCTAGCAAACGTAACATAGGTAACACATGTATCTGAATATCAGTACTAACTAACAGACAGGTGTAAGGACTCAAAGCAGACTCTACAGGCTGTTCAACAAACAGCTCATGTTTAATAGTGTAAGAAACAACAATTCAAGATAGAATAGAAAAAAATCCAAATTTGTCAAATACATAGGGAGGAACAACAGGAAGATAAACAGTCATCACAACAAAGACAAGCTGAAGCCATTAAATACACAGGTGGAATAATCAGAGACAAAGGAAGTACAACTAAATACAAGGAAGAAAAGACAAACCAAAACAGGAAGTAACATAAGAACCACTTAGAAACTTGACAATGAGACACAGGAGGCAGGAAAACCAAAGTCTAAGAAATTTACGTATGTGACAATACAGCGTTAACTATAGCTACAAAGAAAACTGGATCTGAAAACTAAAAGAGATTGTAGGCAAAGCTAACAATACAATCATAAAGAAACCAAATATATACTTTGTTAAATAGAACACAAAACCCAAAGAACACTGTAAATATGAGAAATCAATAAGTAAGTACAAAAACTCAGGGTCCATGACACTGTGCCACATGTTATTTGTCAGATAATTAAAAATGTCCATAAGGAACAATACTACAAACACAGTTTGGTCATTTTTACTGGGAGTGGCGCCTGGCAGATAGTGACCAGCTACAGCCTGCAGTGACAGCCCGAAATTTAAGCCTTAGGTTGAACTTCTGGTTGAGCCATAAAAAATGTGCCCATAGTACAACTGTTACCCAGAGAGAAACTACCCATAAAGGCCAAAGCCGACAGGGGGAAAGAAAAACTCCTATTTAGCAGGAAGAAATCTCCTGTAGAACCAGACTCATGGTCAATAGGCCAAATATGTCTTCATTTAAGTGTGTAATGGTTAAGCTCACAGAGGGAACTTTTAATTTTTGGGTTAAGTCAGTGTTTAGTTAGTGAAGTTGTAACCTGACCAAATACAGCATTTGTCTGGCTAATAACCCTTCACCATAACCCAACAGGCAAGAGAGAGGCATTGGTCACCTTAACTGACTCTTGGCAAGAAACTAAATAAGCACATTTCCCAAAATGCCATATGTGTGCTTGCAGAAGAAAAAAACCCCACACACATCTCTGATTGTGTGCACTGGCTGTATGACTATCCAAATGGTTTTGAATGCCAGTGTCAAACAAAGAGTTCATCCTGTGAAGTGTAAACCAGCATGAGACTTTTTTTAATCTCTGCACCGACAGCTGAGGGATGCTGTTGGAACAGAAGCCGCTCAGCTTACAAGGTGAGGCAGGGTGTTGGCTAGCTGTAACACTGTGCTTTAATTCCCTGAGCAATAATCAGGGTAATGCTTGTATTACCTGCAAAAGTGACTGATTACATTAAATTAAACCTTTAAAACACAGTTATGTACTTGCCCGATGTGTCAAAGCTGTAAGTAAAGATAGGTTTTCTAATACTTTCTGCTCTGAATCGTCAGCACCTTTCCAACAGCAGCGAGGGCTGTAGATAAACTCCCCAATTACACCAACACACACGGAGCTGCTGTTTGCTTTTTCTACTGCTTTTTCTACTTCTACTCACAGTGCTGTGGGAGCGCACTGTGACATTAAAACACACACCTGAGCGATACACTGTGTCACATTGTCAGCAGGATTCTGGCACTGCTTATTCAGCAATATAGATGATGTAATTGTATTGCATGTTATCAGCTTTTCATTACCTGATTTAAACTGCTGTGTGAAGTATGAGGAAATATAATTCACATTTCTGCTCCTGGGTAACCAAATTGTTTCTTTAATTCTTCTTTTTTCAGCTGCCACAGTGGATCCTCTGTCTCCATTGTACCCTATCTATCTTACTCTGCCATCTTCTTCAGTCACACCAACCTTCTGCATGTCCTTCTTTATTACATCCCTAAATTTCCTCTGTAGCGTTCCTCTTTTTTCTCCTGTCTAGCAGCTCCGTCTTTAACACTGATTGCCCAATATGTCCACTATCTGTCCTCTCCACATGTCTAAAACCAATCTTAATCTCCAGACTCTCTTTGTTTGAGCCACTCTGCAGTAACATGATAAAAACATGTAATTAAATTGCTCTTTTCTTTCCTCAGGACACGGCTGGCCAGGAACGTTACCGCACCATTACCACAGCTTACTACCGAGGAGCCATGGGCTTCATTCTCATGTATGACATTACCAACGAGGATTCCTTCAACGCTGTCCAGGACTGGTATGTCATTGGCTGGGGTAGTGCTGATGATAAGGGGGACTACAACATATAAGCAAGTAGGATAAACACCACTAAAAAAATTATTATTTGGATGCTGTATCCTGTGTAAAACAGTGCTGTTATGTTCTTTTTAAGTTTCTGTTTGGTGCGGTTTAGGCACCAAAAATCACCTTCTATCGCTGTTTTTCTGGTGAGACAAAGAGTTGTGCGGATGATGAATGAAACTGCATCTAGAGATTTAGTATCTCTCTAGAAATAGATGCAGGGATACAGGGGGATAGAAGAACAGAGCCACTGATCCGGTTCAGGTTTCTGTCTATTTTAATAGACCACAGTATGAGCTTTCTGTCTCTGCAGAGTAATGAGATGCGATCGTGATATCTTTTCCTTTTTGTTGTGCTATATAACCTGACCAGCACATCACAGAGGACCATTCCATTTATTTTCCACCTACTCGGTCATACCTTGTTGTTGATATTGCCTGTGTTTATGGGCAATTCAGTCTTTAAGTTTCAGTACGGACTTACAGTAAAATCAAATAAATCACACTGATCCTTTGATTTTTATTGTGTGCGTGCACAATTTGAGAGTTTTTAGATTCAGATTCATTTTTTTACCTCTTCAATCAGTGCGATCCTGAATTTTGGGGGAAAAAAACCCTTTAATGTTGCATTCAGACGTCCCAGCCTTTGACTTTCCTCTCTGACCCCGCCCTCAGGTCGACTCAGATTAAGACGTACTCATGGGACAATGCCCAGGTGCTGCTGGTAGGAAACAAGTGTGACATGGAGGATGAGCGAGTGGTGAACTCAGAGAGAGGTCGTCAGCTGTCCGAACACCTCGGTGAGTTCATGCTGAACACACACACGCACAAAATTCAACCTTGCGAGTTTACAAGATATGTAACTTTTTATATTCAAATGGCTCTTTTGCAGACTAATAGTGCTTGTGATGTTTTAGGAACATGAGTGGAGTCTTCTCTGAGGCTGGTACCGCCTGATAAGCCAGGAAGGAGTTTGCAGTTTGCACTTTATCTGCCCCTTTGGGTTCAAACCTATCGGCCAGCTGTTGCTTTTCTGTGCAGAGTTTGCATGTTACTCCCTGTTCCCGTGTTGGTTTTCTCTGGCTGTTCTGGCTTCCTCCCGCAGTCCAAAGGCAAATACGCTAGGTCAAATTGTTGTAAAAGGTTATCTGTCTCTGTGTGTTAACTTTGTGAGTCACTGGAATGATCTGCAACCGCACCACCAAATGTAATCTGCCCGGCAGATAGCAAGGTGTATCCCTTGTTGCTTGACAGACCGAACACAGCTCGGCGACCTCTCTCATGCTCTGTTTCTCCTCCAGGTTTCGAGTTCTTCGAGGCCAGTGCCAAGGACAACATCAATGTGAAGCAGACCTTTGAGCGCCTGGTCGACATCATCTGTGAAAAGATGTCTGAGAGTCTGGACGCCGGCGATCCCGCTGTCACAGGGGCCAAACAGGGGCCCCAGCTGACAGAGCAGCCCGCTCCTCCTCACCAGGACTGTGCATGTTAAAGCTGACTCCTTTCCAAAACCCTTTTCCACTGTCTTTCTCCTTGTCCTCCTTTCAGCTGGACCCCAGGTCCTTGGGTCTGTACTTCATCACCTGTTTTACTCCTTTTCCTGCTCGTCTCTGTAGGAAGATTGGCTAAAGGTCACAAGAATCAAGCTGAAAAGTGTCTGAAAAGTGTCTGAATTGGTGTTTTTACTGTGGTTGCTCCTGGTTTCTCTGCACAAATGAGCTAAAAGGTCATTGAAAAAGTGCAGGTGCTGGTATGATGCCAAAGCACCTTAAATTAAGCTGCAGTTTCAGACTCTTTGCAGCCTGGTTCTTGAAGCTTTTCAACCCGTCGTATGTTGTTTCCCTGATCCTCGGTGTGGTTTTACAAGAAGGATTTGACGGCGTAACGTACACCCTCAGAGTGCCATTAAAATCCTTCCCATGTTTACAGTTCTTTGTTTCATGTCAGTTGAATATCTTGGAAAAGATGCCAGCCTTGGATTTGGTGACCAAGAGGGCCACACTGCTCAGTTCGGTAGGAGTGGTGATCCAGCTGAGATCTGCTCGGTATCAATGTAATGCATTTCATATATGTCATTAAATGTCTCTTTTGTTGTCTCACCAAGTTTCAGAACAGATAGCAAGCGTTCTGTCTTTCCGTTGTTCATCTGACTATTTCGCCTTTTTTCATTTTTTACATTTCTTTTTGTACTTTGCCCCCCCCCCTTTTTTTTCCCCCCTACAGCAAAACACTTAGGGGGGTGAGAGGGATGCGAACAAATTATAACTAAGTAAAAAAATAGCAAAAAATGAAGAGACACATTTTATTTAATTATATTTATTTCAAATGTACATATAAATGTTGTGCAATATATATATCTATATACATAACATCTACAGGTATGCATTTCTGGATAGGTATAAAGACGGTACGAAGCTCTGTGAGGACAGTATCTGGTATAAAAGGCCTGTTTGTTTGGAGGTTGTGTCGAAGCGTGTCTCCTGCGAGCCGCTGAATTTCACTCTTGTTTATGTCTCGTGCTACTTTCAGAAATAATGCACCATCATAAATCGAAACTTTCTGCTAAATTACTAACAAGTCTAAATCCGTCTGGTGTGGTTTTCACTGCTGTGACACGTAGCATCGTTGCGTAAGTTCTATTTTAGAGGAAGGAGATGCATTTCTTTTTCAGAATAATCTTAAAGCCATTTAGGTTCTCAGTGTTTGTATAATAGAAAAGGTTTTAATGTGTCTTTGTCTTTGTCACTGGAAGATAAAGGGAAAAATAGGAGGCTGTCTAAAAAGCATCTTTGTGCAACACAGTTGAAAGTTTTCATCAGGTGGAAAAAATTCTGCAGATACCTTTTTTTGTAAAATACTGAAGTTGAGGTCATGTAACAGCTAAAACCTTCAGACTTCAGGCTTTCATCTCTTTGATTGCTGTCCTCAAATATAAAGACACTGAAACATTTCATCAATCTTTGAAGGACAAGAGCGATGTTACTTTTTTGATATTCCAGGGTATTTTGCTTTCTGTTGGTAGCTTGCCTGCAAGCAGTGAAAGAAACATCAGGATAGATTAGGATGATTCCCAAAACGGCCAGATTGGAGTTTGTTGTGGTTACTTGGCAGATCTACTGATCTTTGACCTCTAGGTGAGTACAGTATGCTGGCATGCTTTCAAAATCATTCGACAACTACAGTCCTGAGCTTCTGTCTTGCTGGTTGAGACTTACAGAGAGTAGAGATCATGCTGACACATGGTACAGCACCGTAGCGAGATTCAAGACAGGAAAAACATGTATGGCAACATGTGTGGGGTGTAATCCCTATATATATGTGTTTGATTGCATTATTCTGAAAGAGAACTCGTTTCTTTTCTGGACGGAGACAGCGTATCAAAGAACATGTTGACTCCTCGTGTTTATCTGCTTAATAAAAAAACACTACGCGATTAATACCACTAACACCTCAGTATTACAGATAAATGTGGGCTCTTGTGTGGGCGTCGGTTTATTTGTGTGTTTGCGTTTGATCTCAGTCTTCAGGTAAATTATGGACCGCACTGTTTAAATACGAAGCAAGCGTAAAGCAGCTGAAGGCTCGAGCCAATGCAGGAGTTAAATATTCAGTACTGGGAAAGTATTTGCACTTTGGTTTTATTACAGTTTTAACGGTTAAAACTGGCTTACTGAGTATTCCTTCTTTATACTTCACCAAAGATTGCTTAAGAAGCAGCTCGCTGTTTTTGCTGTGGGGTGCCAGGTCGAGGAGTGTAACCAATTCTAAACGTTTAAACAAGTAATAAAACAAGTTCCTCACAGGGAAATATTGTGAGTCCTGTTCATATCAAAAGGATTTCATATCAAAAGGATTTCATATCAGCGTTAACCCATATTGATGAATGGGATGACATCTATGGACTGAAAGGGCAAAGCGCTACTGGATGAAAATCAGTAATGAATGACTTTGTAAAGCTCGTGTCTCATGTTTGGCAGGAACTTCAATACTATAAAAAACTGAGTCTCCATTCAGAGTGGTGTTATTAGAACAGGAAGTGATTTGGCCAGTAAATATGACTATAAACTGCGGAGATGATTTTGATCCTGCATACATTTTACTTCTTACTGGTTGTGACTGTTTCCTTTCTGGTAAAATCCAAAACTTTGAACTGTTCTCCTTTCTAATATGTCTTCCTCTCCATATAAACCCTGTCTGTAAATACTCTACCTTTGAGTCATATGTGTGGATTGTGTTGTATTGACTCAGGCTTGCATTGAAAAAAGAAGAAGAAAAAAAAGACCTGAAATCCCCCAAAGAGCCATGTTGTACTGTACCCTGCATTCATTTCTAGGCCTGCTTGTGAATGAATGTGTCACTCAGCTACGAAGCAATACACACTACAGTATGTACACAAAAACAAACGCCATCCAGCTTGGTAGAGGTTGCCGACTGTAGAGCTTCTACTAGCACGCAGAAATAACATGTGACTTGATTTGGTCTTGTATCACTGCCTCTTCAGTTCCCTCTCAGTTTGGGCCATTTAAAGTGAGAGAATATGCTGTGGATGTTTTTATCTGTACTTTGTGGTAAAACAATAATTAAAAAAAAGTTGCTAACATTCAGTTTACTGTGGTTTTTGAAGTGTTTCTGCCCTCAGTGAATGCTTTTACCTGGCGCTTCTTCAACATCCAGTGAGGTTTTTACTCTGAACCTAAGATTCAGATTAGTTTAAAATAATAACATATGACAGATGCTTGAGTCACCAGGATTTAGCATGAAATTGTCATTTTGGTGGCAAATATCTAGCTGCTAGTAGCTTCAACATCCTCAGGATGTCACTCTTTCACTTTTCATTTTTGAAAGAAATTTGAAGAAAATCTCAGAAACTAGTCAGTGTCTGTCAAAGACCCAGAGACAGAGAGAGAAGGGCATTTAAATTTTAAACAACTCACCTGCCACTTTATTAGGTACATTTGTTCAATTGTTTGGTAACATATATGTGCAATCATCCAATCACATAGAACCAACTCAATGCATTTTAGGCATACAGTTCAAACCAGACATCTGAACGGGGAAGAAAGGTAATATAAGTCACTGTAAATGCAGCTGATAGGCGGGCCTCATGTATTTCAGAGACTGTTGAGCTATTGAGATTTTGCCATGCAGCCTTCTTTTGGAGAATGGTCTCCAAAAGAGCAGCAGTTCTCTTATCAAAAAGCCTTAATGATAACTGAGATGAGAGGGCAACAGCAATTAAAATGATTACATCTTAAACAACCAAGGTATGCAGAGGAGCATCTCTGAGTGCACAACACACTGAGTCCTGAAGCAGATGGGCTACAGCAGCAGAAGATTGCAGTTCAGTCAGCTAGAAACATTAAACTGAAGCTATAATTCACCCAGGCTCACAAAAACTGGACAGCAGAAGATTACAAAAAATGTTCTCTGGTCTACTGAGACTCAGTTTCTGCTGCAAGATTGAGAGGATTATACTGATGGCTCATTTAAACACCACAGCCTACCTGAGCATTGTTTCTGACCATCTATCCCCTTATCACCACAGTGAACTCATCTTCTGATGGCTGCTTTTAGCAGGATAACACATCGTGTGACAAAGGTCAAATCATCTTAAGCTGCTTTCTTGAACATTACAGAACATGGCCTCATAACAGTCACTGGAAGCATCTGTGGGCGTGGGAGATTCTTATAATTTCAGAATAAAATATTGGTACAAATATCTACAAAACAGCTGGTTGAGTTCTGCTCGGAGTTGACAACATCCAAATAAGTGATTCAGGCAGCTGTCATGATTTGGAGCTATCAAAATAAAACTGAATTAAACTGAACTGAATAGATGTGCTGGATGAATCTCGTCCACTGCCACGAAGGTCAGAAACATTTTGTCCTAAAATGCTCTTGTTTCATTTGTAATTGCACAAATAACCAGCAGAGGGGGAAATCCTCCAGCCTCATGCTTTTATACAGAAATCTAAACAACAGATGAAATTATACTGCCAAAATGTGTTAATGCAACACTGAATCACTAATTCTGAACAGCAAGATAAAATTACACTCCTTAAAGGGATCATTTCCATAAAGTGGCAGAGAAAAAAATAACAGGTAAACAACAGGTAGTTTCACAATCATTCGAAAACTAATCTTAATGTAACTGCCCTTCATGAAACTGACCATGAAGCCTGACCTGTTTAACACCTTATTTACTGTAGACTACATGTGACCTTCATTACGTGCAGGTAAAACCCCCCCAATAAAAACAGCGAGGCTGGCTAAAATATGGAGGAAACAGTGTTTATTGCCCAGCAGCATTTATTTCAAACACAACCGCATAAAGCCGAATAACTGTAGGCTAGAGGTGATCGCAACAGTCAGCGCAAACAGAAAGATTACACTCTTCTTCACATTTAAAACAAGAACACATTTGCAGTAAAGACTCGGTAGAGTATTAAAAAAAGAAAGAAAGAAAGAAAGAGAAATACACAAGTGTGCAGGTTACAGATAATAAACACTGATTAATTCCTCATGTGAACCCAGCAGCGGGCGACATTCCAGTTTGTCAGCAACATGCAAATTGTTCCCTACAGAAATCCACAGCATGTAGGCTATAAGTGTAGATCAGATCTCATGTATCAAATATGGGTGTGGTTGGCGTTTTCCCTTCTTCTTTTTACAACCAAATCCCTCATATTTTAAGAATCAGAATCATAAATGTGTATATTATCGTAGAAACACTGTCTGTCTGTTTGGTCCAGCTGACGACTGCATATAAGCAGTCAGTAAACACGTATACGCGACTCTTTCTCCCATTAGGAAAGCCCATGGCATCATTTCATTGAAAATACTGGCAGTTTAAAGCTGCCTTGTTCAACAGTAAACATACATAGAATTAGTTATGTAGAATATATTAGAGGCAAATGCCCTTCATTTCGGCACCAAAATAAATACACCAATTTGACTTAAAAATCAAATACATCATATTGATTTGTTCTCCCCGCCAAGTGGGGGCGAGTTTGAACAAATGGTCGAGGAACGCAAACACAGTTTGACTTGCTGCTGGCTGGTATCCGCGCTGAGGTCCATGTGTTGATGTATTTTGTGCCAGGTGTGTTTTACGTTTGATCAATCATAAAAGTTCAGTTTTCTTTTCGATTTTTTTTTTTTTTTGTTAAACAGACGAACATGAATGTACAGTTTTGGCCTACGTGGCCTGGCATTCATCCCCTGCGCGTAACGGCACACATCTGGGCTACGAGACACACGGAAACCCCAACATTAACAAAGTCCAAGGAGCTTATAAGCTGGTCAGTGGCCCAACAGCAGGTTAGTCCCTCCGACTAGTGCACTTGAACCTCGTGTGGCAGCAGCTGGCAACCGCTGTTCACATGGGTGAGCACCTTCTGCTTCAGCTGGGCCACTTGCTCCCTCAGCAGGCTAGCTGTCGAGGCCAGGTCGGTGTTTTGGGTTTTCAGCGATTTGACCTTGTCCTCCAGCCTGGAGATGCGCTCCAGTTTGCGCCTCCGACACTTGGAGGCTGCGATTCGGTTCCTGAGCCTCTTCCTCTCGGCTTTGATGCGCTCCTGAGAGTCCATGTCGATCGGAGACAGCGGCGGGCTCTCTCCGAAGCTCTGAACGTCGGGGACCGTCTGAGGCTCCTCCTTCAGCGGCTGGACCCGAGACAGCTCTGGCTGCGGCGGGGCTGCCCCTAAATGATGTGACGGAGGAGGCGGGAAAGGGACCGTGTCCGTGGTGTAGTTGACAGTGGTTCCCAGCGGCCCACTGCCGTAACTGTTCAGGTTCGTGTACACCGGTAGATCCGGCTGCACGGTGACTGGGGCGATGTTAGCCCCGAGATCCAGGGTGCTGCTGGGCGGCGCGCCTCCGTTCAGCTGGTTCTGCTTGTGTAAATCCTCCAGTGCCTTCACGAAGCCCTCGGCGAACTCCTGCTCGTCCGTCACCGTCTTCGGGTAGAGGAACTGGGAGCTGGTCGGAGTCGTGGTGACCATTCCGTTGGACTGGATGATTAGCCTTTCCAGCTCTGGAGAGGCCAGCTTGAGCAGCCCAAGGTCCGGGGAGCTGAGGATGCTCTCAGCGTCGCGGAGGTGCGGTTTCAGGTCTGCGTCGTCCGCCAAGCTCAAGTTAATATCCTTCTTCATCATTATTTCCGTGGGTACAATGACAAGTGGCGCTGCTCGACACTCCCTCAGAACTGTGTCCTGCCCATAACCTCACAGAGACGAACCGCGCCGGGAATGATCTGCTCTTAAAATGAATACAACACTTGCAACACTTGTGTGAACACCCCGTGTCGCTCTTCTCCTCTCCTACAGGATCTGAATACACGCCCGCGCGCACCGCCCCGAGCTTTTCTAGCCTGGCACGTTCCATTATGTCACGCCGGAGCGCGCGTATTGGGTAGAAATTACGTTTTCCAGTCTTATATTTGAATAAAAGGACGAGCCGAGCAGAGGATGCAGACAGAGGTCTCACTCTGCGTTGGTTTACTGCTTCAATAGTTTCTCTCCCACCCTGGTTATTTAGTCTCCACTTTGATTTATGAGTCATCCAGTTTAAATCGAGCATTACGCACACCTAAAAGCAGATCACTAATAAAAGTGGCTCAGAAATGTGTGCCGTGGACAGACTGAGTCACCCTGTTAAAAGTGAAGTAGTTTGTAATTACAGTTAGATCGATAAGATAAAGGCACACTCTTTTATAGTTGTGCACTTGTCCACCACCACAGTGGATTATTAAATCAAATGATCAATATAAGACTGAAGAGCAGACTTTCAGCTCTAACTTGAGGGATTAAAAAATCTTACTTTAACTGCATTTTATAGCTTTTTGTTGATTGTAATTTTAGATATAAGGACCAAAGTCAGAAAAGTCTGGATAAGGCTGAAAAACAAATAAACTAACAAACTATTTGGTTTACTATTGTCAAAAAGGAATGCACTGACCAACCTGGCTTTATATGTATGTATGTATGTATGTATGTATGTATGTATGTATGTATGTATATATATATATATATATATATATATATACATACATGATCCAGGTCTGGT
>NW_005187437.1:734448-736597 GCF_000239375.1 Pundamilia nyererei | reverse complement strand
TATATATATATACCAGCGGTTGTAAAGAACAGGAAGGCCAGATCAAACCAAACTTTTTAGACGAAGAGCCTGCACAGTTCTATAAACATGACAGATGAAACCAGAGTTAAATTGGACAAAAATGATGGGAAGAGAAAAGAAACAGCTCATGATCAGGGGAGTAACACATTATCTGTCAAACACTGTGGACATAGTATTAAGGATATCAAATGGTTAATGTCTCAAAGCATACTGCAAGAGCAACCCAAGAGTTGCTCAAGGAAAAGAAATGAGATATTCTTCGATGGCCAAGTCAGTCACCTGATCACAACCCAACATGCTTTTCAGTTATTAAATACAAAACTGAAAGTACAAAAACCCACAACCAATCAGCAAAAAAGTGGCTGCAATGAAGGCCTGACAGAGCACCTCAAGGGAGGACAGAATTTTCATCCACGCACTGAAAACAATCCTTATATTTAAAATCATGTTAAGTTGTTGAATGAATGGTGAGCCTGTGATAACAAGGGACCTGTGTGTAAAAATGGCTTTAATTCCAAAACAGTATTTTTTTTGTAAAACTTCTCAAATAGCTGAAAGTCTACAAACTGTAAACGTTGATTGATTGATTGTTTTTTCTTTCTTTCTGTTTTTTAACTCAGTCTTCAAGAGAAACAGTAGAATATGTTAAGCCTTATATAATATTCCAGATTTTCTGTATGCTGTTAAACATGTAGTGCTTTTACTCTCATTCTACCACAAACTCCAGTCACAGCGAGGGACAAAGTCAACTTATGTGATTAAACATGTGAACCATGAGTTTGTTGGGGTTTTACAGAAACCCTGCTGTCCACAAGTGATCATGCCACATTATTTTTTAACACTTGGATTAAATGTTATTGCAATTGTTGCTGTTTATTGCTGTAGAAAGGAAGCTGGACAGGCCTTTAAACCACTCACTGAGCAAAGGGGTTTAGTGGGTTTTCCCAAAACACAGCAACAGTGGCAATAACAGAGTGCACGTCATTCCTCTTGCATGTGAAACGAAGTCAACAAAAACACAACATGTACCATGGTAAATAACAAATATTGTAACTTGACGATAGCTGCACTTCAAGCTTAATATGATCTAAACTTTAATCAAATTTAAAACAAACCCAGTAATGATTAAAGATCGTGTTGTACCAGGTTCATTTTCTATCAAATATATTTAAAAAAAATGATAACAGCAACACTGCACATTAAAATGGAAATGTCCCTTTGCACAATTCTGGATACGAGTTGTGGTGATCCATTGGTGAATCTGTGTGCTCAGACTTAATACTTTTCTCAGAAAAGAGCGTTCACTTCTGTTTTGTGCTCTCAGTCAGCGATTTTAGGACATATCAATTAGGGGAAGTTGAATCTGAAACTGGTTCAATTTCAACATTTCCTCTGGTCAGTGAACAGTTTCCCGCTTTTGGTTTTGGTCTCGCATTTTGTTCATTTCTTCTCTACTTTGGAGTTTCCATTTTCTGACACACATTCCCCAATTTTCTTTTTTTTCATTTGTAAAGATATTTTTAAAGTCAGACAGTTTTTAAACATCTCCATAAAATCAATGTTGTATACAGCAACAACACTTCAAACAACAGTGCTGCCACTTCAACAGCAACTGAAAACGACGCAATAAATTAGTTTGAGTAATCATGGCTTGAAGAAGCCTGTATTGTTTGCCCTCCTTTTCATGTGGTAGATATGATTATTTCTGCTTTGTACATAAAAACACAGAGGGGCGACTGAACCGACCATGATTTAGTCAGCTGATGAAGAAACCCTGGTTTCACTCATCGGCAGTTGTCTGGCTTTTAAAGGGTTACAGAAAGTGGGTATGTGCGTCACCGGTAGGCCCCATCCATCACTGCAACGCTCTGTGCGGGTGGATCACATGATGGGCCCTGTGATGTCAGATCTCTTAACTTGGCGGAAATGGAGGTGGGGGGGAGTAAACCAACAGAGGAGAGATATTTTTGTGTATGAAAGAAGTGAGTGGGGGTGTTGAGACTGGAGGCTCTAGCTGGGAAAGGATGTACCTCTCTCTCTCTAGCTTGCTCTCTCTTTCACACACACACACACACACACACACACACACACACACACACACACACACACACACACACACACACACACA
>NW_005187437.1:719215-734428 GCF_000239375.1 Pundamilia nyererei | reverse complement strand
TGTTTTCATATCTTAGTGAGGACAAAAATGAATGCCTAACCCTCACTCTCAGCCTAGGAGTAACCCTGACAATAAAACCACATTTTGAGTCTCAAAAATGCCTTCAAACCCATGGGGATGGGCATCAGTGTGTTTAGCTGTTCTCTGGTGAACAATGGGCTTGGACGTCAGTTCCTTAATCATTAATATGCAAATCCTCATGACCATAAATCAACTATCCCTGATCAAAGCTCACTGATCAAAAACCACTGATCAATGGCCATGAGTACCATTCACAGAGAGTTGGGGAATGGCTGCAATCACAGGATTGTAAGATGGTGAAAGATGTACCCTCCTCAATTCAGAGATGGTCTTTCCCTTTTCATGTAAATGGCCTCCTTGATTCCCTGCTCAAACCGGCATTCCTCCCTGTCCAGGATGTGTACATCCTCATCCTTGAAAGAGTGTCCACTGGCCTGTAGGTGTAAATAGACTGTGGAGTCCTGGCCTGAAGAGGTAGCTCTTCTGTGTTGTGCCAGCCGCTTCACCAGAGGTTGTTTGGTTTCCCTGATGTATAAATCATGGCAATCCTCCTGGCACTGAACTGCATACACTATATTACTCTGTTTGTGTCAGGGGATCCGATCCTTGGGGCGGCATTGTGCGCAATAATTACTAAAATCTCACATGTATTATAGGAGGAGCACCGTCTGTCCTCAAGTTGTCCTGGACATACGGATTGGCGTCGGCTACCTGGTTTGATAAAACTGGTTTAATAATTGTTGAGCTCAAAGTCACTTGGTTTCTCCTGCTGAAAACAGTACGTCCAGATAAGGAGCATCGACTTTCTGCCATGTGGAAGTCAGTAGGTAGGAAATTGATCTGAAAAAAATTAAAAATTAGAAAAAAATATATATATATAGTGTCGACTAAACCATAAACGAGTAGATAAATACATGCAGGATCCAGGATCCAATCTCATATTGATTTACACACTAACCGCATTCTGACACAGATTCCTCACATCTCATTGGAAAGTATTCCAGTAAACAGAACTTGGCTAAGAGCCTTTTTACTGTAATACATGCTTGTCATGTGATTTCTGAATGCTCTGGAGTGTTTCAGCATGAGTCAACAAAGACGCTGTGGAGCAAACTCAGGTGTCCAAGAATAATTTTCAAGGCTGCATGTTAAGGCAAACCACTATGAGCAGTCAGGAATGCTTGGTATTATTTATTGTAATGATTCTTCTGTGCTCCAAAGAGCTCATTGGTGCATTGAGCAAAGTTGATGTGTGGTTTGCATTTTAAATATTAAATGTGAATAAAGGAGTAGAGTAGCATGGATATGAGCCCTTTGAAGGTCTTACAAGAAATCTGTGTTGATCTCCTGTTTTCAACAACTCCTTCATTTAAGTGCTGTAAAGTTTGAATAAATGAAAACATATGTGATTCTGCTGGAAAAACTTAACTGAAATGTTATTAAACGATGCACACGTTTGTATTTGTAGTTGCTCGTGCTGATCTCTGTAAGTGAGACACTGCCTGCGTTGCATCGTTGCATGTGACACTGTGGGCATCTGTGTTCAAAAATAAAACAGATGTTTAAAAAAAAACATATCTCAGATCTCATTTCCTTTTGTAGCACTTATCTTTCATGCGTAATCATTCTGGTTTCATAGAAATATACTGTACTAGTATCTGTGGTACTGTGACAGCATTTGCCTTCCTCCTACATAAATGTCAGAATTGGCAGGCATTTTAATTTCCAGCAACCATCAAATATACCGTTCCCCTTCATTCGGCATTGAGCCAGGCATGTGGAGGTGAACAGTTAGCAGGATTCAAGCTTATCACATATGCTTTGTTTCATTTTTTTAAATCATAGATTTGAAGTATTTTACACTTAAACAGAAACAAAGGTTCAGTGTGTTGGGAAGCGGTTAGCACTAATGCTTAACAACACCAAGGTTCCTGGTATAAACCTCCTGATTAACTAGAACTTTTCTGTGTGGAGTTTGCATGTTTTCACAGTACCCGTGTTAGTTTCCTCCCCCAGTCCAATAATCTGTTACGTATGCAATATAAACATCACGTTTTCCCCTATAAACACGGCGATAAGCTCCAGCTCTCCATGACCCAAAGTTAGAGAAGTGGTTAAGAATTGTATATTGACTTTTTTCTGTTCCCTACTGAAGTGCCTGGGATTTTAAATGTGATTAAAAGCATCTTAAAGATTCGCTTCCAGTATTTCCTGAAATAAACTCATCTATTTAGTGTCTAATTAGTATTAATTCAGCATTAGATGGAGTTCAGTAACAATCCTTAATAATACAGACACACATGCAAGTTCCACTAAGCTGCTCCTCTGAACCTACTGACGTAGTTTCAAAGTGTAGGTGAAGTTCCACACTCACGGGGGATGTAGGAACTGTGTGCGTGCGTCTGTAACGCTGCTCGGCATAAAACACACCGGCATCCACAAAAACACGCTCTGACAATTTCAAGCAGGTAACCACAAAACCTCACGGGCCCACACCTTTTCATAGTTATGCATTAGGTGATGAAGAAAAAGGTAGCATTTGATATTTGATTATTATTATTTTCCACTACATGCTACTGTTTTCCAGTGGATGTTTTTTCTGCTATGAGGGAACAAAACATTTAACCCCAAAACCAGTCATATTTTTCAGTTCTTATTGGGTTCAACCTTTTAGTTTAACGGTCCAATCTGATACCTATTACATTATGTTTCTGGTACAGCATTACTGTTTTTCTCAATGATGCTTCCCTTAGTAGCGGTAAGGTGTTCACAAAGAGTCTCAGTGATCTCAGACAGAGATTTCCATCCATTTTCCAGATCAGCTTTGAAACTGAAAAATGTAAATTGCATTCTGTGAAAAAAAGAATCTAAGGCTGAGGCTTTTAATCAAAACTTTTATGCTGAATGTCAGCCCAAAGACATTTAGCGCTTTCTAAAAATAACAGCCACAGGTTTTGCTCCACACGTCTTTATCGTGATTGCCTTTAAAGATCATTAAAGCCTCGAGAACAACAGTAGGACGATAACAGGTTGTCTCTCACGCGTGAACAGAAACTCAACTGCTCAGTGGTAGTGGCTCAGTGGTTGATACTGCCACCTCACAACAAGAAAGCATTGGGTTTGAGAATCGGTCCAGATGGTTTCTGTGTTTCGGCATCTCATGTGGGTTTCCTTCACAATCCACAGACATGCAGGTCAGGTGATATGACTACTTTAAGTCGCCCACAGGCTGGCACATATAGGTTCACATCACAGTGCATCACGAAAGTAGTTACATCCTCCCACTCTCTGCCAGAATCAGCCTACAATAAATTTCCCGGTCCATGTTCTTCTTTTGTCAATAAACTCAACCTGAAGTGACGATTTGCTGTGTGTGTTTTGCTTTTTTTTTTTTTTTTTAAATCTGTTGATTCAGTATGTCACTCCTCAATATACACAGCTTCTTAAAAATAATGCCTATTATTTCCAATATGTAGCCTATCTATGCCTTTAGTTGTCTTTACAGACAGTATAACCGGCCCGATCCATTTAGCATAGGCCTTTCATAGGAGTCTATTGTAGCAGTTTAGCAAACCCCCCAAGGCCCACCATCCATCCTCCAGTTGGCTAACTGTTATTCATTGAAACTGATAATATATTATGAGTTATTTGCTGTGATGCTATAGGGCTGCAGGCTTGCCTTGGCACATTTGTTCAATCATAACGTGGTATTAGCATGACAGTAGCTTTAATCAATCAGTTTTCTCTCATTACTGTACGGCAGCTCTGCTAGACATGATAACAGCCTGTAGTGGGAGTGGACTGCTGTTCATCAGGTGTGACAACATCATGACATTTAGGGGGTGTTGTTTCAACTCTTGGATTTTAAAGTCAAGTTCTCAGCAACAAATGAGAGCGATAACAGTAAAGCTTCCCTCTGGCAGAAGTTGCATGTTTTTTCTGTTTATATTAATTATATCTTAGTTTCATGTTGTTTGTGGTTTTGACAAATTTTCCTTTTAGTATTGTGATAAAACGGTCTGGAATTGACTTGATCAGAGGAGCTGACTTGAGGTCCCTGATATTTGTTGCAAACAGTAAATTTGATTTAACTTTAACTCAAATATCTAAAAATGCAGAAAAGCAAATCCTCAAAAATTTTATCAGTGATATTTTCGTTCACTTGTATGTATTTATTTCTGTTATTGAAGGTCACGTTTTTATGCTCAGATGTTTGGCAGGATTCAGTGAGTGAATCTAATCAGCATCATTACAAATATTAAGTAATGTCAACTGTACCCTCATACACACAATAATAACATGGACTGAACCACCACTCACAACCACTAGCACTTTATATAGCCTCTGTAGAAATTATCCACATATCTCACTTATCTTAACTGCACTACTGCATAATTCTGTGTAATTAATTAATTAATTCTACAACTGTTTATAACCTGCATAGTTCCCATTTCTGTATAGCTGTATATCTCATATTTCTGTATAGTTTTTTTTATTTCATATTCTGTATAGTTTTTCATATTTATATCCTGTTCATAGCCTGTACACAGCTTGTACTCACTACAGCCTGTACATACTTATAGTTATAGCATATTCATAACATGCCTTCATACCGTGTACATTATAACATACCATTATAGACCCATTTCTGTAATATACTTACATATCTATATTATTGCTAATATATATTGTAATATATCTATATCATGCCTAAAGTACTTCTGGATGGATGGAAACTGCATTTCGTTGCCTTGTACCTGTGACATGTGCAATGACAATAAAGTTGAATTCAATTCTATTCTATTCTAATGTCTGCTATTACGTATGTCTAACATACTGGATGACTGTAAACTTTATCACAGTACTGTAACCTAACCACTAACCACTATCTTCATGGAGACTTTGGTATACTTAAATTTTTTTTTCTTCACAAAAACAACATCAGACAGGAAAATGGCATGTATAGATCCAAAATCAGATTTAAAAAAACTAAAGTGAATGTGAACCTTAGGTTTAATATTTTAATTTCCATTTTATAAAAGTTTCTTCCGAAGTAGTGTGAACATTCTCGAGCATCTGCCACCTCTCTCTCTTACAGTCCCACATTATTAAAATGTGTGACTAAAAAAATTAGTCAAAAACAGCAGCTGTACATTTTGCTTTTAACATTTTGTGACAAACTGCACAGAAGCAGCTTCTGTGCTGGGTGATGTTTGTTAGGCTGTTTATTTACTGCATTTATGCTCACTCCCTTTAAGTAGTTCGCTAAGTACTACAACAACCACAAATTTACATCTGCACTGTGAACAAATCACAGGGATGAGAAGTGCAAAGGAATGTGGTGAAGTCAGCTATGAGCAGTGTTGGGTAAGTTACTTTAAATTAGTAACTTAGTTACATTACTAGTTACTTCTATCAAAAGTAACTCAGTTACTTCAAGTTACTCGTTACTTTCAAAGTAATTAGTTACTAGGCAAAGTAACTTTGGATTTACTCTGAATTCTCTTATTAATGTGTTGCTTCCCTAACTGGATACCCAGCAAGATTGCCAGTCTTCGAGCTTGCTTACACGTTAGCACTATCCTGCCACAAGTGCACTGTGCCACCTACCAACAGAAAGGAAAAAATAATGTGCATATTTCCACAAGAGAAATCCCACGCCTGGACCGTCGTCGACTGCCGGCATGATTCTAGCCTACGTCACAGCATCATGTGCGCTTTTTACATCCAACACAAAAACTGCAGTTGTGGTGCTTTCGATTGTACTCAGAACTCGGAAATTCTGCCTTTCGAGTAGGAAGATGTAGGTAACACCAGACTGCCAATAAGCTTGTGTCTTTTTTTTTCATTGTAGCTGAAGTGCGGTTCCTTTTCAGCTCAATACAAAAGGCGTAATATTTTCTCTGAGATGATTCCGATTTTTTACAGCACAGCTGGCAACTCTAATAACTAACCTTATGAACAAAATAAAGTTCAATATCAGTAACATCATAGCACCCGCCCAGCAGTATAGAAAGTCCGTCATGCTAGCTAGTAGACAGTACGAGTTATTGTAACTGACTGTAAAAAGTCAGCACAACGAAAATAAACTCCACCTAAACTTGGTTTATATCTGACCCAGATAGACTGCAGGTCATAACTTCTTACCTGAAGTTCAGTTCACCTGACACTCGGACCGGTGGCCGCCTCGGCTCTCTCCTCCTCCCCACCATCGGCCCACCGAATCCAGCTATGGCTGCATATGTGTTAAGTAGTAATTTCTTTTTATAGAGGGCTAGCAAAACAACCGTTTTCGAGGGCATTGCCATATTGGAATCCCGACTTCTCTGACGAGACTAACCAGAATGCCGTTTACTCGAGGGTCTGTGTTCCGATTTCTGAGGTAGGTCGAACGAAACACACAAAGTAACGAATAATGACCCTATCGAAATCCCAGTAACGATTAACGCGTTCCTGATTTTGGCATAATAACTAGTTACCGTGCTTGTTACCACAATAATAACGTAGTTATTGTAACGCGTTACTTAATAACGTAGTTACCGTAACGCGTTAGTCTCTACACTGGCTATGAGATGCCATTATTTTCTTGTTATTGAGCAAGTAGAGTTCAGTAATAATGAAAACAACATCAGACTGGAGCATATTATGAAATAAAGCCCCGATCAAAAGTTTAAGACCGCTTTTTGCATGGCTGGATCTTAACAAGGTTCCAAGTAGAGCTTCAACATGCAATAAGAAGAACTGTGAGTAAGACCAAACATTTTTTTGAGCATGCAGTTTATTGAAAACAACGCTTAAACTGAAACAGGCTGTTTTACAGCTGATCAAAAGTTTAGGACCACACCTCCAAAAAAACCCATAAATCCCCAAAATATAAATCAAAGTTCCAAACATGAACTCAGTAATGAGTAGCGCCACCATTATTGTTGATCACTTCAAAAATAGGTTTCCATGAGGTGAGTTTGAACATTTCCCCAAGTGGTGAAGATGCCTGCACGAAGGGCATCTACTGTCTGGACTGTTGTCCATTTTTGTATACTTCCCTTGCCATCCATCCCCAAAGGTTCTCAATTGGATTTAAACAGGGGAACACGCAGGATGGTCCTAAAGAGTGATGTTATTCTCCTGGGAGAAGTTCCTTGTCCTGCAAGTATTGTGTACTGCAGCATTGTCCTGTTGAAAAACCCAGTCGGTACCACAAAGATGAGGCCCCTCAGTCATGAGTGATGCTCTCTGCAACATCTGGACATATCCAGCGGCCGTTTGACGCCCATGCACCTCCTGAAGCTCCATTGTTCCAATGAAGGAAAAAACACCCCAGACCATTATGGCCCCCGTCCACTGTGCCGCATAGAAAACATCCCAGGTGGGATCTGCTTGCCATGCCAGTAACGTTGGAAACCATCAGGACCATCATGGTTAAAGTTTTTCTCATCAGAGAATAAAACTTTCTTCCACCTTTCAATGTCCCAAGTTTGGTGCTCTCTTGCAAAGTCCAAATGGTCAGTTCTGTGGCGTTCAAGGACACGAGGCCTTTGCAGACGTTTTTTGTTTTTGAAGCTCTTCAGTCTCAGATGCCGTCGGAGTTAATGCTTATGCATTTCAACAATCCAACCATGTTCAAGGAAAAGTTGTATTCTTTTGCCTTTGCCATCAGAACATCATGACAGTGTGACTACCTGACAGAAGATGACAATGAATTCACATTTTTGCACAGATTTGGCCTTTTAAAGGCATGTGGTACTAAACTTTTTATCAGGACTGTAAATAATTCAGTAGTAATTTGTACAAAACCTACCTATCAGATTTAACAATTTATTAACTGGAGTTACTTGAATGCTGTGCCAGATCTTTCCAGCTGACTTTGACCCCTGTATGTGTAAATATGTATATATATCAGAAGGGAAAGAACCATTTAAAGAGGAACATAACTGCTCTGATCTGTGGGGCATACAGCACTACATTATTAAAGTTTATCCTACAGATGCTTACAATTTGTTTATTTCTTGTATTTTAATTCTAAACATGTACACAGGATAGCTTTTACCTGACCAGCATGTGCAGTATGGATGATCGTGGCTGTGGCAGATGCTTCAGGCCCATCCAAAAAGGTCACAACAGTATAGGGCACTGATAGCTCAGTAGGTAGAGTGGAAGCCCCGTGCTCAGAAGGTTGGGGGTTCAAATCCACTGAATGGTCACCTTGAGGTACGCCGGGCACTAGATTGCTGACTGCCTACTGCTTCCCTGAGTGAAAGGGGTAAATCCAGTAAGGAATTTCCCCATGGGGATCAACAAAGTATACATTATTACAGTGCCCCTCAGATTTTTCTAGTGTACTTTTACAAATACCAATTCAATTTAAGTCACGCAACTTAATAATTAAAATATTAAATAGCCAAAACGATACTGTAGGAACAGCCAAGCATGTATTAATTATTCAGTTAATAATAGCTTACCGATTATACCAACATGACTGATTTTAGTGCACAGTGGACTTTAGTGGGAAGTTAGCTACTGAAAAAGGTCATCATTAGCACATGAGGCAGACTTAAAAGCATTTCACTTGAAATTTGCAAAACAAATTTGCTATAATTATTTCGTACATTTGAATACCGGTTCTCTTGGTTTCCCATGAGCTTCTTTATACTTGGATTTTTTTGTGTAGGCTGTAGAGATAGCAGCATTGATTTGTCTTGGGTGGGTTGACCTTATCTAAATTTAGTAACCAACATTTGTTAGCAACCCACTGATGTAGGTAGGTAGTTAGCTATAAAACGTAAATAAATAAATAAAGACTTTACACGGGCCTATGCTGGTTTAAACTTATCATTTTGAAGGAGTTAAAGGAATCATCTAAAAATACTGATGAAGTCCTTACATGTGGATTGCCTTTGAAGCAGTGTAGATCTTGTCCAGACCAAGACCAGGTTATCACAGAAAGACCACAGCAGGCGAGCAGGATCAAAGGACACAATTACAATACACAAATAAATTAGACAGTCTGAGGTGATACATATTCTCTGTACTGATACACACCCAAGATACACACATCAATACTTTCCATTTTCCTTTTCTGTTATTTGTAGATTTGACATCACCTTAATTTAAAATATTCTGTAACATATTTTTTATCATCCAATACCTGCTCATTGTTTTCTTCTTAAATTTGCCAGCATAGCATAACAATAACTAAATTATGCTGTGAGTATAATTGTATAGTATAGTATATTCTTCAGTTTAATCAGTGCTTAGCTTTTCAACTATTAAACCACACAGGAGAAAATGGAGCAAACACAGACTCATTATTTTGTAGTAAAATCAAAGGAACTCTGCATAAACATGATGCTAGGGTTCCTCTTTCAGGTGTTCGCCTACTATGGAAACTATTGCTCATAAAAGCGTTACTTGTCATTTGCGAAGAATGTCAGGGTGTGTCCTTTGTAACAGGAATCATGTCTATACCATAATCAGAGCGACCACAATTGATAACATTTGCCAGTTACTGTTGTTGGGAGACTAAACAAATAAAAGTGTTAAATGATTAACTTCGCCCTGGGTTTAGGGTGTGCACACTAGCTATTGTTGCTACATAAGATAAACAGAAAGATGCGGTATGTGGCTGTGTCAGGGACCAAGCAGTAAAGCATAAAGGACACAGGTGGTTTTAATTCAAAAAAGGGGTTTTATTGACCCAAAAATATATTTAACAAAGCCAAAACTTAAACAGGCAGAACAATAAAAGAGGTCAACTCAATAGACTAAACTCAAGATAATAATTAACAAAACCTCAAACAAATATATGATAAACTGACCTGCTGAAATGACACATGGGGAACTTAAATACTGGTTTAGCTAAACCAAATGACACACACGGGGGAAAACAAGATGGCTGCCATATAACCAACTGATACAGAACAATTAAACAAACATGAAACACCCCCCAGGCATGTGGTGCTATCCAATTAGGCTGTCAGTGGTACTTCAGGTCTCCCAGCCCTTTGCCACACCTTTTGCCAGACAGGAGGAGAAGCCAACCCTCAGGTAACTCAAACAAAGAAAGATGTATTAATATAACATAAAACAGAACTTTGACCTTGCAAGGTTAATATGTGTGCACGCCATATAAACATTGGAAGGTGTGATGGAAAAATAAACACATTTAATAAAGAAAAAATATTGAACAATAAGTAGAATATTTTAAAGTAGTGACTGTAAATTTAACTAAGGTGAATCAACCGGTGGTGAGGTGTGGAGCTGCTTTGACTTTTTTCATTTTTGCATCCATCATGTCCTTGATTTGTGGTATTTTTGTAACATTTTCTAATCCCACTCACCTTTATCTCCTCACATCATTATTTCAGTTCTTCCACTAAAACTAACCGCATAAACTGCCTCCTGGTTTCAAAATGACTTCTAGGTTTCCTTCACAGTTATCCTTCCTATCACAACAAATAGGAAGTTATTAAGCTAAAGTGACCTTGAGCAAAACAGAAGATTGGAGCTCTACTGACCCCTGATTTTCATCACATCTCAGTCTCATAGATAAAGAACAGATATTCTAACAAGATCACTCAAAACCCTCACAGGTACTGTCACCTCAGCTCAAGCGGAAAACTGTGCCTTGAAAGGAACAGCTTTTCTGAGAGATGAATGGAGCGAGAGAGAGAGAGAGAGAGAGCGTGGGGAGAGATGTTTCCTGGCAGGCTGGGATTAGATGCGCTTCCATAAATATGCTGGGCAGCTTGGTATACTTTGTGCCCACTGGTAAAAATAGGCCTTCTTCCCAAGGGAAGTGATGACGTTTGCAGCCTGCCTGCATCACCAGCCACGAGTCGGCTTCATCTTCATACTGGAACAGCACAGACACATTTGTGGGGGGGAGGGAGCATCAGTGATCACCATGGCAACACATGCAGAGTGACGCAGGTAAAGGCAATAGAAAGGAAAAGAGGTAGTGATTGGCTAGCAACTGCTGTGGTGTGTTTATGTGTGTATGTGTGGGTGGTAAAGAAGAGGAGGAGGACTCAGTAGCCCAGAATTGAGATTAGCATGCACACACACACACACACACACACTCTCTCACACACTCAGTGTCCAAGTCTGTTAGCACGGTCAACAATTCAGCCTAGGAATGAGATGATGTGATTTAACACGCTGCTTGAGCAGTGACTTCAGAGGCAGAGGAAAATTGTGTTATTTGCCTCTCTCACAAACACCATCCTGGATATCATGCATGCATACATTTAGGAAGAAATATTCCCCTCACTCTGATTAAATGCTCTCAAACTATGCAGATGTTCTATTTCAGTCCTCCTAAATTACACCTTGTTGACAATATGGTTAGTTTTACAAAGCTTTGTGTCACATTCTTTGCTGTCCTTTCTTGTAGAATAGCCTCATTTTTGTCATTTTCATTACAGTCTAATATAAATATGCTTTTAATGTTAATGTGTTAGACATATAACTGAATTTACAAATTATCAACACTGTTGCCAAAAAGCTGAACATTGTGACATTTGCAATGATGTGTCATTTTTGTTTTTATATTCTTAGCATTTAATAAAACAAAGAAGGTAACAAGTCACTCCAGAATGCTCTGCAGTAGTTTGGTACTGTGTTGGGAAAGAGTTTTAGCTTGCAAATAAAAATGAAATATTAAAATGTTTGAAGATGAGGTAGGCTAAGTGATCATTTCTGGGGGGTTTTTGTTTTGTTTTGTTTAGCTGAAATTGCAGTTCTTGATCAGCTGCAGTTAATATGTATGTATATTCAACTATTTGTGCAATGTAACTTTAACTGCTCATGACAGCTGAATATGAACGCTTTTATGTTTTACACAGTTGAGGGGGATTTTAGATTGATCAATACTGCCACCTAATGGCCACAGTTGAAAATGTCTGCAGACAGCTGGAGAATTTTTCTCTAAATGCATGAAAAAAAACATTGCTGTAATTGATGTTAACTTTCCATATAATTTCAAGTTGAAATGCAGGGGTATTCAAGTCTGACCTAAGTCTTATGTCTGAAAGACTGCAGCAGTGCTGCAGTTGGTTTAATGTCCTACTGAAACATCGGTTACATCAAATTGCTTGTCAATCTTAATACAAATTCAGTGCAGCCATGACTGAACACAGTAGAGTCATAGATAACTATAAAACAACCACAATAACGTCACTATATCAGCACAAGAGGTCACTATACACCATACATTTTCTTCCATAGCACACGCCTTACAACTTTTCTCTGCAACAGCAGAGGGAGATATTTCATTTCAATTCAACTAAACTAAAAGCCTAAACCGTTTTAGGATGTAAAGCAATTTACATAAAGTGTAGCACTATTTGATTTGATGCATTTCTATAAAAAAAAAAACCCTGAAAACTGATCAAGTATTTCAGATTAATCAATATCGTCACCTACCTAATACCCACAACTGAAAATGTCTGCATGTGTTGTTACTTTAATTCTTAACATTGACTGAAATAATCTTCGATTGGTTTTACAGGTGAGAATGAATTAGCAGTTATGTTAATGAAAGATTAATAGTTTAGAAACAAGAACTGAACAATATCCTTCCTTCCACGGTTTTTTTCATTGCAACTGTAGATGTCTGTTGTGAAAAACAGCCGCACCCTTTACCGTAAATGAAAATGAAAGTAATTATTTGACTGAGTAAAGAACAAACACACATAGCAGTTCAAATATTCAATGACAACTATGTAAGGAAGAAGCGCAAACGAGGTAGGTCATCTACCGATTACCTTTACTGATAATAATATTGCATTATGCTGCTTTTAAGATTCAAGTATGCAGTATTAAATATTAGGTTACATATCCTCAATGTGTTAATCTTTCATAGCATTAAGCGTTACACTACTAACTGAAACGTAAGGTCTCCCCTTTCATCCTGTCCTATATTCTAGTTGAGAAATAAATAGGAATATGTTAGCGAGGCAAAATTTATATAAATCAGTCATGTTTAACTGTTACAGTGTTTCTATATACAAAATATCGGATGACCTAAATTCATTTGTAAAATATAAAAAAAATACAATTGTAAATAAACAAGAGAAAAAGCTAATGAATTTGTTGGAAGAGTAAACACTGTAAACCAAAAAATGGAATTTAAATTTTTTAAATCAGCTACACTATTACAGGAAGTGAAAGCGAAAGTAAAACTTAGTGTAACCACTAAGTTTTGTAATATCAGTCCTCGATATCGGCAGCTGCTTTTTGCAAAGCCTTAGAGCAGGGGCGATTCTAGAATCAGAGCTTTGGGGGTGCTGAGCATCTAGAGAGCTGCCCAGCCAGGCAAGATAAACCTGTCTCTGTCAGTCCCTGCATCCTTAAATGTTGTCCCGAGTTTTCTCTGACTGTCACTTTGGTGCATTTAAACCCCTGTTCCTCCCTGTCCTCATCGTCTGTTGTCTTCATCTCCGTTATCAGTCATCATAATTTTACCATCTCTGTGCAAGTCTGCAAATTTCTTTATTAAATCATAAGATTCTTAAATTCATCAAGTCTCTCTGTGCCTGGGTCCTCGTCACGATACATGACATCACAGTTTTTACATTTTAATACAATTGAATCCCCACATTTGTGAAACAAAAGAAAAACACTTTTTTGAAAAGTCTGTAACAAAACCATCAAATCTGATAAAGGTTATGTAAATGCTGCTAAAGAAGAATGGATTGGAATAAAAAACAAACAAACATATCCTAACCTTAATTACTGGGGAGAATAATGAATGATGCTCATAGTGATTAAAACTGAGTGCATTTTTTGGACAGAGATTCACTTTTAATGTGTATTTATAATATAATACAGACACATAAAAACACTCCTAAAACAGAATAAATTATTACAAATAAATTATTACATAATATTAATATACTATTAATATATTAAAATTAGTACAGATACTAATTTTACTAATTTAACAATACTAATTTTGTGTTGTAAGATTTATGACTTTCGTGCTTTCATAGTGGTACTTAGGAGAGCTTGACATTTTATCAGGTGGTCCACACTGTAAAAAGTTTGAGAAACACTGATAAGTGTATGCGTCCTTTTGGAAAACATTTAAAGCTGCAGTACAGAATCTTTGAAACAAGCTTAAAACATTTTTAGAATATAAACAGAGCACTCTGCTTCTCTTTACAGCTCCTCACTCCACCAGGGCTGTTTGGCACTTTCTGATAGTGTGCAAATGTGATGTATGTACTGCAGCAGTCATACAGACAACTGGATGGTCCAAAAGTTGGCCTACCTATTACTGGCTGAGGTTTTAGTAGAGTTGTGGCTGAACCACATAAAAATATATCATTAATGTCGCTTATTTTACTACAGAGTAGGACAGATTGTAGAGTAGCAAACATCGTCGGAAAACACGTTTTCAACACTGCAGGTTACCTGGTATAATGTTTTTCAGCTAAAAAGAAACATGGTCTGACTCCTACCTAACTATATAAAGAGTAACTGAAGGTTAAATGCAGCTAATATGTCCTGTTTTAAGCCAGGCACTTACAACTCCGCTCCGCTGCGTCTCAGCCACCATCGCTCTGGCAGCAAGAGCACCAGAGCCAGAGCAGGGGAGAGCTGGAACAAACCATTTTGGGAGGGGGGGTAATCTATACTTTTGTTGTTAAAATGTTACGTCTCAAACAAGTACAGTACTGTATGCTTTTTATATTTTAGTAGTGTGTCACACAAACAGCAAATATTGTTGGGGGTGCTTTGATTCATTTTGATGATCTAAAATCGCCCCTGCCTTAGAGTCGTCTCAGATTATTCGTTTCTGTGTTTTAAAAGCTTTTTAGGTGTAATTCATTACAATATATATATATATGTGTCTTAAATACTAAAAAATATGCCATATTAATGGCATATTTATCTTATCTTATCAATCTATAATGAAAAAGTATTATTATTGATAAGGACAGACCATAAAAATCTATTTAGTAGTAGCAGTAAGCCATTTCATTTATCTTCTTTTCCACCTTTCAAATGTGAAGATTTGGGTGGGCAGAGCAAACAAGTAAATTAAAAAAAAATCAGAGAAAGTTTAGATTCTGTGTGAGAATTGGAAAGCTGAAGCAGACGCTCAAAGTCTTTCCCTCTTTTGTAGCTTTTACAAGAGTCCAGAACAACACCACTTGAAATGATGACCTCAATAATTAAAATGTTACA
>NW_005187437.1:715264-719092 GCF_000239375.1 Pundamilia nyererei | reverse complement strand
TCAACACTTGCAAGTTATATGTCATGAAAAGCACACACACACACACACACACACACACACACACACACACACACACACACACACACACACACACTCACACACACACACACACTTGTGTGACCTTTAAAAACTATAAAATCGGAATTCAAGCTCTGACTTTAAAATCCATGATTACCGCCACCTAGTTAAGTTAGGATGACATGAATATTTGCATTCATGTTTGACATAGCTGAATTCTACTTTTAATATTTTAAAAGTAAAATAAAATGCCCTCTCATTTATGATGTTGTATTTTGAAACAGGCACATCATGGCTTGCCCTCAATGTGGAACTAAACTCGAAGGGTCATTTAACATCTGTCCTAAATGTGGCTTCAAGTTATCTGCCCTGACTGAAAAAAGTGCTCAAGGTAGGTGTCATATCATAACAGTAAAAATTATATTAACGCTAGTCCAAGGAGTTCATTTGTGGTACCACAGGTGAATATTTAACAGGTGAGAAAACTTACTGGACATAAAACATAAGTGTATCTTTTCCACTATCAATAAAGACTTTATGAATATTTTCCCTCCACAGTATTCTAGTTTGGGTTGCTATAAAAATGTAAATGATTGTCTTGTCTTATCTATATATATTTGCATAGTAAAAAAAACCCAACAACAACTTTTGCCAAATTCACGGTTGTTTGATATATGTAACTAACCAAGCAATAATGGTTAAACAGATGGTGCCACATCAGCACATCCAATTTCAACCACTGCTGAGGAGAAAAATCAAAAGGAAGATCAAGACCATGCTGTTAAAGAAAGCACTACTCAAATACAGGTGACAAGGCTGAGAAATACATGTTATATTTGTGAAGTTACATATGTAATAGGTAATTTATCCAGCAATTTTGATTGAGAAATAAAAATAAAAATCCTCTTTTTGAAAGTGAAACCAAGGTTTCATACCAAAGTGATCAACTGCAGTAAACAAGCTCTTAAAAACAGAGTAACCAGTTTCTGCAGTCCTTCCACACTCACGCAAATATTTCTTGTTCAGACAGTGTGCTAACTTACACGTTTCACTAAGGTATGAGACTGCAAAGATGAACCTTATGTTTGACATAAAAAGTGGGACAGCTTTTTATGTGTATTAGATTATTTGTATTAAATAAAAAGATGTTTAATTTCTGCCTCCAGAGAAAACTAAGATATACTTATCAATTTGAAAATGGTTTTTGATGAACTAACAATGTAGCTTTTTTTTCAGGAACAGTTGGCCACTGGTGAATCAGAACCAACCAGAGAGGATGCTACATCATCAGATATCATTACAGGCTCAGCCACAGCAGAAAGTGGAATCACATCCTCATCTCTCCATATGACACATTTGGAAAGTGAATTAGCTGCTCCCCCTCAAATTACAGATACTTGCAAAGAGAAAAATATGCTAATTGCTGTAACTGCTGAAAGTAATTCTGAATCATGCAATAAGCCAACAACACATGAAACCAACTTGTCTGTTTCCACAATACTGCCATCCCCTGGAACTGCAGGTGGCAAAATACCAGCACATGAAGCAGAGAATGCATTGAGTAACAAAGACGACAGACCAGATGAACATCAAACTGCTGCTGACAAGGTAAGTGGCATTCATTCTGGATTCGTGTCAGAAATAATGGATTGCATTTATATAGCGCTTTTCGGGGCCCTCAAAGCGCTTTACAATACCACTATTCATTCACTCTCACATTCACACACTGGTGGAGGCAGCTACAGTTGTAGCCACAGCTGCCCTGGGGCAAAGTAGTCAAAGACAAGAAATGTTATTCAGATGATCAAAATATCCAGAAAAGACAGAAATCTACAAGCCTCAGCCTACCAACAAAGGGAACTATCAAAAGGACCAATTGTAAAGTCAAACAGAGTTTTAACCCTCAAACTAAATTTTGCACAGAAACGCAATATCATAATAAGTATATGTTATCATGTTTTTTTTATTATACATAATATAACAATGAATATGTCATTTATCTACCGATGTTTATGAAACTTCCTCTTTCTGAATATGAAAAACTGTTTTGTTCTCTTTTTACACCAAGTTTATCCATTTCAGTCAGGCCAGTTTGGGTTGCCATAAAGCTGTAAATACTTTTCCGTTATCATGTACATTTGTATGCTCAAAAAAGTGGTTAAAGATGTAAGCTACCATGACAATAATCAGCACATCAAATTTTAACCACAGCCGAGAAGAAAACCCAGTAAGTCGATCAAGATCAGGCTTCAAAATATGTTAAAGAAAAAAAAGGAAACATCGCCCAACAAAACTAAGGTATTATAAATTCAAATAAATTGTTCTAACTCTTAAACTGAATTTGTACAAAATGCAAAATCACAACATCAGTAAAAACATTTTTTTTCTTTTATTATAGTCATGTAATGATTTTGCCAGTGTGAAATCAGTTTTAATTGTGTAATATTAATTAATGGTCCATTTTGATATACAAATAAAAGTGAGTGAGAGAGAGAAAAGAGGACAGTTAGAGAATCAGGAAGTGCAGAGTATCGGTAAGGGTTAGTAATGAGAGCTATGATACCTGTAGAGGTATGGAAATGTCTAGGAAAGAGGACATTGGACTTTTTGAACAGACTGTTTAACACACTCTTGAAGAGTGGGGGATGCTTGAGGGCTGGACAAGAAGTGTACAAGGAGTTGAGAGATGAATGACAGATGGATTCATAGTGGGAGTGTGATTACATCAGGAATCAGGTGGAAGAGAGCTTGGAGAGGTTGAGATATGCTCTGGAGAAAAGAGGAATTAAAGTCAGTTGAAGCAAGACGGAACACCTGTGCATCAATGAGAGGGAGACAGGTACCAGTAAAGCTGCAAAGAGTTAGAGGTACTGACGATATCATGAGGAATTCTAAACCAGGTTATTATGTTTTGACCTTCTATTTTAAGGACAGTGACTTTACTTAAAGTAAAATGTGCTATATAAATCAAATTGCAGTTTGAGTGGCAAGGCTGAGATTGTGCAGAGGAGAGATAGTGAATATTTTGAACAAAGGATGTTGAAGATGGAGCAGCCAGACCAAAGGAAAAGATGAAGACCACAGAGAAAGTTGATGGATGTAGTGAAGGAGGACATGTAGAGTGTTGGTGTGACTATGACTAACCATCTGATTCCTGTATGACTTTTAGAACGTGATTTTCTTTCACTGTATATGTATACATTATGGTATATAAAATAATGAAAAATATATTCTACTTAGTACTTTTTACTTATTAACTTTCGCTTTTTCAAAGGTTGCTGATATTAATTCAGACGAGGAGACAGATTCAGAACTGACAGAGACAAGGGAACCAGGAAATGAAGATATAGGTATCTACAGGCAAAAAACTTCACCCTGCCTTTCTGGACCTCAAGTGGAAGAGAATATCTTGATGCCATCCAGTAAATTTCAGATACCAGAAGAGTAAGTGACAGGACTACAGTATGTATTTGACATTATTTGACATATTAAACTATGAAATTAACATTATTGCCATTTTTTCCTCCTTTTTTCCAGTTCATCAATCAATGAAGAAATACTGGTGTACTTTCATGCTGTCATTTCTAAAGAATTTCATTTGGAACCCAAGAAAGACATGGTTGTCTTAAAATCTGAAGTGTTGTTTGGAAGCTGGGATGGTTTTATTGAAATGGTCCCCAGGTATAGCTTAATAGTTTTTTATAACTAAAAAAAACAACAGAGAGAGAGAGAGACAGAAAGAGTTTTACAAATTCTACACTGAGAATCAAAGAGAGTGAATTTAGACTGCAATTATTTTTAATCATATTC
>NW_005187437.1:712499-715189 GCF_000239375.1 Pundamilia nyererei | reverse complement strand
ATGTTCCATCTCTAACAAGAGTGGTTTCTGTTTAATAGCCATCTTGGGGACAACCAATATCTTATTGAAGTACAGTATCGGGTTCCCAAGGAAAAAATTCAAGAGAGCATTCCCTACAAATATGCAGTTTGCAAAAAGGAGTATGGCTTTATCTATGAGACCATCATCCGGAAAGAGAAAAATGACCTCATCAACAGGTGCCTAACCATCAATCCAGAGCTTTTAACAGCAGAAGGTATTTTGAATTTTATTGACGCAAATGTTCACATATTGGTTTACTACATTTGCACAACAGCACAGTGTGCTATCAATCGAAAAATCTAGTAAATGAAAAAATACCATGTTTGGTATGTTACCCTCTTTCATCCTCATCCCTGCCAATCACTACTTGAAAAAGTAATCAGTGTAGTATTCCTTGATAGTTTGTCATCTACAGGGAAGATGCATTTTTGTTCATCAAATGGACAGTTTGATAAATTTAGAGCAGCAATTAAAAATAAAAATGAATATACCACTCCACTAGCTCAGTTTATACACTGGCCTGGTCCCGGACAGGGGGATGGGGGTCATATTTTGTTAGACCTGTCATCGATTTGGCAGTGATTTTTCAGACGTGTTTTTAGCTGAGGTATCATGTTATCTCCAGTAAACACGAACTCTATATAAGAGGTGTTCACAATTGAGTTACTGAAATGTTCTTTTGGTTTGTTTTTTTGTTTGGTTTTCTTTTAAAGGTGAGTGGCACCAATATGATGATATGATCCATCCCAAACCAAAGAGTAATTGGCTTTGGAATTCTACAGAAAAAACTGTGATAGAAGGGAGAAACTTTGCTGGCAGGGAAATGTTACAAATAATCTTTGATCATCTCAAAACTTGGAATGAACAGAAAGTGGGAGAATTCTTTTCCCTACTGGAGCAGTTCTTTTATACATACAGTGGTCCTCTGCTTCATGATGGTAGAGAAAGACGATGGGGATTACCATATGATTCAAATCAGGTAAACAAATTTTATACTACAACAGGTAGCATTCCAAGATTCAATAATGCAAAAATTAAAAGTATTGAATAGTGTTTTCCATACTCCACTGTGTATTGGCATTAGTCCTAACATTTCTCCTTTGCTTTTTCCAGGTGAAATACCTTCTTAAACATTTTCTGGAGAAACACTTCAGTTTTGATGCTATAAAGAAGACAGCAAGAATACCACCTCTCCATGCGGGGATTATTGGTTTGCTTGTTTACAACAAGTATCTGAAGGACAGCATGACAAATCAACTTTCTAGTTTATGCAATCTTCTTTGCCTGCCTAAAATGCCAAAGCATCATTTTCTTTCTTTCTGGAAAGACTTTGTAAAAGCTTTGCCATATGAAAACAGGTAACTTAAATATAATTTTATTTTTCTTATAAAATTAAAGGCGAAATTATAATAGATAAAAGATTCTAAAAAATTTTTTTCATAGACAATAGTTACAAAGTAGTATGGTATCATCAATCTTGATTCTCATTGTCCATATCTGATCAAATATTTGTGTAAAAATGTTGTGAGTTTTCCAGTGTAGTTTGGCATACTAGCATGTGAATTTGTCAATGACTTGTCTGACCACTGACATATTTTATTTATATAAAAGATTGGTTGCAGATGCAGTTGAGACCCTTTGCCATACCGCTATGACATGCCGCATTGAGAAGTGGGTGTTGGTCATCCCTTTGGTTCATCTACTGAGAGGAGAAAGCAAACCATATGAGCCAGTCCCACCTGTCTTGAATCCACAGTTTGACTCCTGGACAGGCTTGAAGAGAATCACAAGAATAGATTCATATGGTGCTAGTCATATGTATGCACTTATCTTTTATAAATACACCAAAATTCAGTTTAATTCATCTGCCCCCAATAATCAGCTCTCATTTTTAATTAGGAATCTGATCCAGATCATGGAAGAACATGACTACCTGATAGACATTGATCATCTTCTTGTGCACTCTTGGATGTCTCTGATGGGAGTTGGTTACCTAATGAAGGACAAATTGATTATGCGTGTTGAACTTCGAGACATTCTTCAATATTTGCAGTTCATTGTCAGTTCTGGCAACCGTGAACACATGTGCATGGTATGTATTCTTAACAGTGGTATTTTGTTAGGACAGAGTGTCAAATATTAAAATGAAAAGTATTTATTTATACAATAATGTTAAATAGAGATTGATTGAGATTAATGTTAGTTTTATTTTGGTCCAGTTAATTATCGTTAATCATCTGCTGCACAAATTAACTTTATTTGGTTGTTGTTTTCAGTAACAATCAAGAAAACTTTAACTCATGGGTATTCTTAATGTGAATGGACTGATACTTATATCCCACTTTTCTACTCTCCTGGAGCACTCAAAGTGCTTTACACAACATGCAGATCCACACAAGTACTTTCTTCTATGCTTATAAGTGCTTTCTAAATAACATTCACACTCTAATGGATGCATCAGCGAACAACTTGGGGTTAGTATCTTGCCCAAGGGTATTTTGCATGCATACAGGGGGAGCTTGAATCACAAACCTTCTGATCAGTAGATGACCTGCACTACCTCCTAAGCTACAGACACCCCAAATGTAGGATGATGTGGAGGTAAGCATCAACGACACAGCTCTCAGTTCTCACTCCTTCTTTATTCGTCTCCAACATCAACTGCGCAT
>NW_005187437.1:693673-702298 GCF_000239375.1 Pundamilia nyererei | reverse complement strand
GTCTTGCTGAGTTGTCGACCGCTCAACGGGAAGACCCCGGCATAGGACAAGTGTGGACAGCTCTGAGTAATGGGAATAGTAACCAAGTTGACAAGACCAAGCAACCAACTTGCTCTTTGCTGTTGAGAGAGTGGGACAGGTTAAAGATGCAGAAAGGAGTGATGTATCGCATTGTAACTCCTCCAGGAAAATCACGCTGTTCTCAGTTGGTACTACCAGAAAAGTATAGAGTCCCTGTACTGAAATCACTGCACGATGACTCAGGCCATTTGGGCCTCGACAAGACATACGGCTTGGTAAGAAACCGGTTCTACTGGCCTCGGATGAAGTCAGAGATTGAAGAGTATTGCAAGTCTTGTGAGAGGTGTATAAAGAGAAAGACTCTACCCAAGAGAGCTGCACCTTTGTCGCATTTGCAAAGTGATGGACCGTTCGACCTCGTTTGTATGGACTTTCTGTCCATAGAGCCTGATTCGAGCAGCAAAGAAAATGTTCTGGTCATTACCGATCACTACACTCGTTATGCTCAAGCTTTTCCAACAAAAGACCAGAGAGCCTCTACGGTTGCAAAGGTGTTGCTGGAGAAGTATTTCGTTCATTACGGACTGCCACGGAGGATGCACAGTGATCAGGGCAGAGATTTTGAAAGTCGTCTTGTTCATGAAGTGTTGAGTTCGCTTGGAGTTGAAAAGTCAAGAACGACGCCCTATCATCCTCAAGGAGACCCTCAACCCGAGAGATTTAATAGGACGTTGTTGGACATGTTGGGGACCCTGGAACTGAACAGAAAGAAAAAATGGAGTCAGCACGTCGTTCATTTGGTTCATGCTTATAATTGCACTCCAAATGAAGCTACAGGTTTCTCTCCTTATTTCCTTATGTTTGGGCGTGAAGCTAGGTTACCTGTGGATTTGTGTTTCGAGACTTCTAGTGATGGCACACCACAGAAAACTTACCTCAAGTACGTTTCTGACCTGAGGAAGGAGTTAAAGGCTGCCTATGAACTAGCAGAGTCCATCGCTGCCAAACAGAATGAGAACAATAAGCAGCGGTATGACAAAAGAATCAGGTTCGCACAGCTGCTACCAGGAGACAGAGTCTTGCTACGAAACCTCGGGTTGCAAGGGAAGCATAAACTGGCCGACCGCTGGGCGTCAAAACCATATGTTGTGGAAAGTAAGATGCCGAACCTATCAGTGTTCCGGTTGAAACCTGAAGATGGTGATGGACCAATCAAGATCCTCCATCGAAATCACTTACTGCCTCTTGGGGAGAGGATATGTCTAGACTCTGCATCCCATACGGATCTCACCCCTACAAGGAGAGTCTTGCGACGGAGGAAACAGAAAGAAGGCACAGACAAGCCTGGAAAGGAAAAGACACTATCGCAGAGAACGGCAGATAAAGACTCTGAAAGGGAAGGAGTCACACCCGGTGATAAAGATGAGAAAGAGTACACTGACTCCGAAGATGAGGATTTTGGACTTTGGTGTGATCTGACTGTTGAACCTCTCAGGTGCAACATGGATAGTGATACTCTGGAACCATTCAGTCTGGATTTGGGTATTTCCTTAAGCGACGGAGCTGAACAACCAAAAACAGTTGGGCTGGGAGTAACACAGGAATGTGTAGAGGAACCTGAGACGGACAGTGTAGAGGACTCTGAGTCTATTGAGACAACCGAAACGAACTACCAGAGACTGGCGAGAATCGCGAAGAGACTGGCAAAGACAAAACACTGCCTGAAGACACTCTCTTGCAAGAAGAAGATACTGGACTTAACTCTGAGACTAATCCTGATGTTGACATTAAGGCCAGACCTCAGAGGTTAAAGAGGGCTCCTTTGAGGTTAACTTATGATGAACCAGGTCATCCCAGTGTGGTAGCCGCCACTACAATGAAATATGTCTCTTGTTTGTATAAGTGGATAGGAACACCCATCTTTGCTTAGTTGTGTGTTTTACTCACCTGTTGTGCCATAATGGTTTATGTTTTCAAGGTACAAAGTCATGAGGGCATGCTTTTCTTTGGTGGGGGGAGAGTGTAATACTCTGATAAATATCAGTGGTATTTATTTTGTTTTCATGAGAATAAGTTAAAGAGAAAATAATTGTTCATGGTGAGGTTAAGAGTGGTATAAATATGTGATATAAATGTTTGTATTAAAATGCATAAATAGTGTTACTTTATAATCAGTTACTTTAAAAAACCATAATTTCATGGAATGTGAAAGTCTGTTAAAAGAGAAGAAGTGTAACTTGTTTTGTATGCTACGTCACGAGAGGTCATGACTTGCAGATGACTTCTGGGGGCTCGAGCCAGGATTGTATGTAATTTTGTTATGACTGACCTGGTTTTCCGTTATTCACCAAAGAGAGGGAACTAATTTTTTTTTAGATTGCTAAGGAAATTATTTTCATTGTCAAGTGTGGTTACATTTATTGTGAGATCTCTTACTGTTTGAGCTAAAAAAAAAAAAAGAAAAAGAAAAATGGAAGCGGTTGAAATTGAAGCTTGGTGCAAAAGGAAGCAGTTAGCTTATGGACATGCAGTTGTTTTGAGTGAAGTGAACCCTAGACTGATATTTATTTTTCGAGATGTATCTTTTATCACAGAATGTTTAAGTAGAGTCAAGACTGCACCCGAGGGCATAAGGGGGGAGTCTTGTCACACGAGCCGGTGGTAAAAGTGTTACACAAAACACTGGGAAACTATGGACGGCGACCTCAGGGAGCACAAGAGAAGAGACACACACAGATGAGGGGACGACACGACACTGACAAAGAGAAACACAGGGCTAAAATACACTGAGGGATAACGAGGGCATGGGACACAGCTGGGAGGAATCACACTTGACGAGACCAAGGGGGCAAGGGACCGTCAATGTAAAATGGCATGAAAACAATGGGAGCACAGAGAACACACAAATAACAAAAACCCAGAAAACTCTAAAAAGTTATAAACGCAAAACATAAACATGAAGTCACTAGACTCTAGACCGTGACAGAAAACAATACGAGGAGCAAGTGTTTAGGTCTTTCCTAGACTACGCTGATTTATAATAGGCTGAAAGGTTATTTTAGATTTTATGTTCATGTATTCTAAGTACAATAAATACATGTTGCCTACCCCATCTTTAACGATTTTGTGTTTTTCTATTAAATGTGTTCTGTTATTTTGCTGACAGGTTGTGAGACGTTTGACATCTTATCTGATCAAGAAAGAGAGCAATCACAAGAAAAGGTAAAATGAAAAGGAAAACAAAGGTGCCTGAGAATATAATCCAAGATCCCTGAAGAAGAATTTCAGTGTATTATTGCTAGCAGTCTTGTGCATATACAACAATAATATTAATATTTTCTTCCCATAGTTTTGATGACAGAGATGGAGAGTGCTGCCTGAAAACTGCAGTAATGCTTCTTGGTTCTGTCTGCTGTATTACAAAAGACACAGAGTTCGGGGATCTTCCTCTTCAGTTCCTTGATCTAGTCTGTGTGATTGCCGAGGCATATGGCCTCACTGATTCCCAGGTGTGACTTACTTGTCCAAGTTCTCACTTTAAGACACACATATGTATATATATATACAGAATAAGTTGACATGGTGTGATAAGTTTTTTTTTTCATAATATCTTCATTAATTTACAGACAAGAAAGATAATTCATGAAGAGTCAGTCAGGGGCACATTACAAACAATGAGGGTATGGCAGGCAAATACCTTCCCCAACAAACTGCTTAATAAGCAGTCCGTTTTGCAGTCTTCTCTACCCAGTGAAATACAGGTAAGCAGAAATTAATGTTAGTAATATCTTATTATCTTTTATGGTTTAGTGTACATATTGTTCTTCTGACATCAATTAAGTAGCTACTAATAGAAGGGGGAGGGGAAGTAGCTCATTTTACTTACAAATTAAGGAATCTGTCTAGCAACCAGTTCAGATAACATAAGTCCACCTTTCCATCTGTCTTTTTAACCACCACAACTCAAAACTAATGATTTTCAGGAGCTTGACAAAATAAAAAGTAAGACTGAACTTTTTACATTCGGCCATGTGTTTACGCATTATCATAATTCATTTCATAATATAATTAAGGACAAAAATGCACCTTTTACAATCATGTACAATATATTAAGCTTGGTAGATACTTTTTAGTAGGCTGGTTGAACACCAAGAGATAAACACTGGAAGTTTGGTGTTAAAAAATATTTTGTACCATATTTTTTTTGAAGGTAAGTAGATTCATAAACTCACTCTTTCTTTGTCTCAACAAGAACACTGAATGAGTTTGCAAAGAACCTAATTGATTCTGGGATACAAACAATTATGCCATTAGGTTAGTACTCCCTAAAGTCTGTAACTACATTTAAGATTATGTCCAATGGCCAACCTTCATTTATCTCAAAAATTCTTGAAAGAGTAGTTGTAATACAGCTAACAGATCATCTACTGAGGAACAGCTTATTTGAAGAGTTTCAGTCAGGTTTCAGAGCTCATCACAGTACAGAAACAGCATCAAAGAAGTTTACACTTATGATCTCTGTTAGTAGGGATGGGTATCGTTTAGGTTTTATCCGATACCAGTACCAAACCGGTACTTTTGAAACAGTGCCGGTGCTTAAACGGTGCTCGAACTGGTGCTTAAAGAATGGAGAACACAAAATTGGTCCAAAAACCTCTCATGTTCAGCTGTTTTTTTTTGTAAAAAGATAACAATGTTAGCCTTTTCTGCAGCTACTGGGGATTTATGGCATCACTCTTGGCTGGAAGCAGTACTTAATCAATGGAAAAAACACAAACTTTGTCCAAAAACCTCTCATGTTTAACTGTTTTCCACATTTTCATTGGTCATTTTAGCCTTTTTGGCCAGGGTGAAGGGAGTATCTGCCATCAAACAAGAAGGCAGCCGCATGTAACTACGACTGTGTTTACTAGTTCACCTTACATGCATTAATGTAATAATGTGGTTAGCCTACTCAACCTAAAGTACACACGAACAACATTAAGCTACTCACGCAGAGAAGAACGGCTGCTGCTGCATCATCATCCGTCATCATTTCTGCTACACTGGCAGGGCTAGGGGCCAGGACTCTCCTCTTCGGGTTTTTGGGGGATGTTGCTAACTCCGGGTCCGATAACAGGCAACCCATCCACAGTAGATGTGCCCGGTGTGAGGTCTCGCAGCGAACTATCAAATACGGTGCATTTCTCGGCTTTTAACAAAATGCTATACGTCGCCAGGTGTTTCATCAGATTCGAGGTTTTACCTCCTTTGCACAGTATCACCTTAAAGCACTTGTTGCAGGCTGCTGAGTTTACATCTTTTGCTGTGAAGTACAGCCAGACTTTGACCACTTCGCCCTGGGCATTTTTAATCTGTAGCTTTGCTCTAAAAGAACGTACGTACCTGGGGCCCCTACGACAGTGGGAAGGAAAAACTCCCTTTTAACAACAGGAAGAAATCTCCAGCAGAACCAGGCTCAGGGAGGGGCGGCCATCTGCTGCGACCAGTTCGGTGACAGAAGGAAGACAGTACAGAAGACATGCTGTGGAAGAGAGCCAGAATTAATAACAAGTGTGATTCAGTGCAGAGAGTTCATAGTGTGTCAAAAAGGTGGCTGAAAAGGAAAAACTCAATGCATCATGGGAGTTCCCCGGCAGCCTATGCCTATTGCAGCATAACTAAGGGATAGGGTTGTTTTTTTTTAAATTGCTCTTTCTCTGGATGGGTTAGGGGGATGGATTTTATGACCTAGGGAGTCACCTACACCCACAGTGTTTTAACTGTCACGCACACACATCCACACGCACACTCACTCATGTGCACTCACACATACACACAGGTATGCGTACACAGTCACACACGAGCACTCACGTAGACACGTGGGAATGCGTACATGTAGGCATTCATGTGCTCGTGCACATAGATACAGACACAGAGTTTGCTGCACACCGTGGGGAGTTTTATGATGGGGACACCTCTATAAAGCTGGCTGTAACTAACAAAGGGGTGAAGATTTGCAGAGGGACACCGGCCTGGCAAGTCTTCCCTTCTAGAAGATGCATGCTTAAATGAGGATAAATGAAGAAGAGTAAAGATAAATGAAGATGAGTAAAGATGAATAAAGGTTTTGTGAAAATGACTACTGAGTCCGGTGCCATCTCTGGATGCTCGAGGAATAAAAAGAACCAAGGTAAAACTGATTTCACAACACAGCCTAAGCAGAAAAGTCACGACCTCCCCCTCCCCAGCCACCTCCGCTAGCTTATCTGGGGGAACACCAAGGCGTCCCCAGGCCAGCAGAGAGATATAATCTCTCCAGCATGTCCTGGGTCTGCCCCGGGGCCTCCTCCCGGTGGGACATGCCCAGAACACCTCACCCACGAGGCGCCCAGGAAGCATCCTTGTCAGATGCCCCGAACCACCTCAGCTGGCTCCTTTCGATAGAACTTTTAAGCTCAGCTCTCTCGTCACCACAACGGAACGGTGCAGCGTCCGCATCGCTAATCCGTCTGTCGATCTCCGGCTCCCTTCTCCCATCACTCGTGAACAAGGCCCCGAGATACTTGAACTCCTCCACTTGGGGCAGAAACTCATCCCCGACCTGGAGTGGGCACTCCACCCAGATTGAATGTTAAAAATAAATATGAGTCAGTGGCCACTGGTGGTAAGAGAAATGGTAAGCAAGTAATACGAAATGCCATGACCTCGAATGATGGATTTTCAAGGTAATCTTATATTGGTCATCTTTCTTTTTATACTAGTCTTAAAATACCATTAACAAATGTATTACCTGCAGCAAATTTGGGGAAACTGGAGACATTTTAACATCTTGATCGCTTCAATTTTAATTTCAGATATTTTAAAACTTGACCTGCAGGTTAGACACGGCCCGTGTTTATTAAAATCCTCATTTTTCTTTTAGGCATGGAGCAAATTACTTTCAATATCTTTTAATTATGAGGAACACACTTCATTATGGAGAACCACATTCATGGATGATTTTCAAGACAAACTGAGAGAGGTAAGACTGCATTATGTTTATATTTTCATGGTAATGTAAAACTGGAAAATATAGTGAGGCTCTGTGCTTGTGTGCTAGGAACATCCTGAGGATCAAATTGGAATATACTGTACCAAGATGGGCGAGATGAGCAAGGAAAGTCCATTGTTGTGCAGCATAATGGAGAACTGTGCAATGGAGGCTGCTGCACATATTTGCCAGGTATGATTTTAATCAATGACAAATGGTTAGTAATGTCGTGTAATATAACTGTAAGTCCCATGTAAGCAACAATATTTTCACACTCTTGGGGTGCAGAGGACAATTGCCTTGCAGGGGATATTATCCATGTTTCTTTTTTCTTATTCCGTCCATCCATCTAGTTTCTTCTGCTTATCCGGGGCCGGGTTGGGGGGCAGCAGCCCAGCAGCCCAGCATCCCTCTTCCCGGCCAACTCCTCCATTTTGTCTGGCTCCTACCTCAACTGGCACCTTTCGATGTGGAGGAGTAGCAACTCTACTCTGAGCCCTTCTCAGATGGCAAAACTCCTCACCCTGTCTCTAAGGGAGAGGTTAGCCACCCTTTGAAGAAAGCCCATTTCCACCGCTTGTATCCACAATCTTGTTCTTTCAGTCATTACCCAATGCTTGTGATTGTAGGTGCAGGTACAGACGTAGATCGACTGGTAAACAAGGGCTTTTACACTCAGCTCTCTTTTCATCACGACGGACCAGTACAACATCCGCATCACTGTAGCAGCAGTACAAAGCCATCTGTTGACCTCCCACTACCCTGACTTGTGAACAAGACCCTTAAATACTTAAACTCCTCCACCTGGGGTTGCATCTCGTCTCTGACCTGGAGTGGGCACCACCCTTTTCTGACTGAAGCCTCAGACTTAGTGATGTTAGTTCTCATTCCTGCTGCTTCACACTCCCCTATATATATTAATCACCATCTGTGGGTGGATAGCAAAGAAAGAACATTGTACAGAGAAATGCCCTTTCTCTTGTGACACATGACAATAAACACTTTGAATCTTGAACCACTTGAACCACTCTGGTGTGAGTTGGAGGCCACCACCTAAAGAAACCAACAGAACCACATTATCTGCAAAAAGCAGAGATGAGTTTCTGAGGCACCTCATGTCTAGAAGACCTCACCTAGAAGGCATCCAGGAGGCAGATGCCTAAAACACCTTAATTGGCTCCTGTCAGTGTGGAGGAGCAGCGGCTCTACTCTTAGCCCCTCTCAAATGGCCAAAATCCTACACCTTTCGCTAAGGAAGAGCACAGTCAACCTCAGAGGAACCTGATTTTTGACAGTGTTGCTTTCAAGCTCGCTCTTCTCCAAACCAGACCAGTGCAGCACCCATACCACTGCTGCTGCTTCATCCAGCTGTCAGTCTCCTGTATGCCCACCCCTGCTCGCAGACTCACCATTGCTCTCCAGATGGAAAACACTTATCGACTGCTTGTGATTAAACTTGTGATTAGGGATGGGTACCGGTGTCCGGTGCCATGATGGCACCGGTTCTGACATAAACGGTAGTAACCAGACCGAAAAGCAGCGCACATTTCGGTGCTTTATTTCGGTGCTTTTTTTTCCTGAGCTGTGATACA
>NW_005187437.1:679446-692599 GCF_000239375.1 Pundamilia nyererei | reverse complement strand
CGTGTTCAGCAGTCTGATGGCCTGGTGAACCAGCTGAACATGAGAGGTTTTTGGACCAATTTTGTGTTCTCCATTCTTTAAGCACCGGTTTGAGCACCGTTTAAGCACCGGCACTGTTTCAAAAGTACCGATTTGGCACCGGTATCGGATAAAACCTAAACGATACCCATCCCTACTTGTGATTGATCAGGGTCATAACTGTTGATTTAGTTTCAGTTGAATTTAATTTCACAACATTAAGTGAAATAAATATTTGATTTTAAAGCAAACCATGACTTGATGGAGAAACCCTTGGCACGTTGATAAGACATTTCTTAAAGTTGGTTATCAAGATTCCACTTATCTGAGGAAGGGTATCGGCCAACTCCACTTAAAAGAAACTCTAACTCTAACTCTTCCTTAACTTAATATGGCTCTTCTTAAGCCACTGGAGGACCCAGCCACAACCCAACTTCCATTGTTTTGGTTAAGGAAAGGAGGTTCTTGTCTAAGGTTTTACAGTACATGGCTCTGTCCATTGGCCCCTCAGTGTGGTGAAGTCATCCTTTATATTCAGCAAAAAAAATGTTTCCACCTCCATCCTAGACAGTGGAGATAATGTTCTTTGGGTCATACTCAGCATTTCTGTTCATCCAAATATTGAAGGTTGAGTTGAAAGTTCTGCAAAATTTCCATCCATTACAATGTAGTATGTGACCAGTTGTGTTTTTGATCACTCTGGTCCCAACTGCCTTCACATCTTTAAAATAGCTAAATTTGGAGCTGATCCACCACCTTTCTCATGGTGATCCTGACCACATGAGACAAGCTCTTTTGAGCATGGAGCTCCAGACTGAGGGACACTGATGATCATTCTATATTTCTTCTCTTTTCAAATAATGACAGTAACAGTTGTTACCTTCTTGCCAAGCTTCTTGCTGATGGTAGCTCATTCCAGCCTTGTGCAGTTCTACAATCGTCTCCTTTGACGACTCTTTGGTCTTGTGCATGGCGGTGAAGAGGAAGAGAACTACCAACATACCTGACGTGGGTCTGTGGGTCTTTTGAAAGTTGTCTACATCTACAAGTATTTTCCTTTTTCTCTCTCTTTTTATCAACATGAAAGCTGTGAAGAGTAAAATCATTTCACTTGTTTTCTTACAAATGGAAATTATAACCAACACCAATAGTTTGCCCTTTTTCCACATTTTTTCCAACTGTTGCTTTTAAATTCATATTGCATTTTTAATTAATTAGTATTTATGACAAATGCAAAACACACTTAGTTTTAATTGCAATTACTTATTTCTGTACAGTAAAATTATCATTACAGGCACACTTTGCAAGAGTTGATAAATTAATCTTTAAGATGTTTCTGCTTGTCTTATTTTTATTTTTCCTTTTCTTTCCACTCAGGATACATCAGCTATGTCAAAACTCATGAAAAGATATGATTTCACAAAATCTTTAAAACTAATGTCAGTTGTTGTGATGGAGTCATGGCCCAAAGATGAAAACGGACATGAGATACAAGATGAAGACTTGGTATTTGACTACCTCATGAGTTGGCCCATGGCCAAAACCATCCTCAAAATTGCAGGTAAACTGTGAAATAAAAAAAGAACATAACATGAATACACCTTGAATGCTCTTTAGTAATGTCTAGGGTATACATTAGCTTTCAATTTTGTATATTACCGTACTCATTTTGAAGGAACATATTCATTGGAAACATGAATGCACTTTTGAGACAAATTCAGAATGTGAGGACTGTTTGCAACTTAACTGGAGGGTGCCTGTTTAAAAATTTAATCAAACGGAGATGAACAGGTTTTTGTAGTTGTTGTTGTTGTTTTTTTAAATTTAAAATAAAAATCTGTAAGATGCTTTATGGGTTTGTTTGTTTTTTTTTCTTTTCAGGTGCTGGAGAAGGATTGACTGACAAACTGTCAGATGAAGTACTTTCCAAGATAGATTTGGGAAGGTCAGCCTTTAAATCTGTTTCAAAGAAGTTCCTCAGTGGAGAGATACAAATTAAAGGCTTACTTCAAATTCTCCAGAGAAAAGAAGAATTTCTTGATTTCCTAAAGATAGGTGAATACAACTATCTGTTTTTTCCTTCCGTTTCTCACGTGTTTCTTTGCTTTCTCTCTTTAAAAAAAGAATCTTCAAACTATACATTTTGTATGTGCACCATTTTTTCTACTTTTTTCATTTATAATTTCAACTTCCCAAAAAAATCACAAACTACAAATTCAATTCCAAGCAAGTTAGCTTGTTGTGTGAAATGTAAAAACAGAATGCAATGACTTGATTAAAAGCCAACAAGACAGTGAAAAAAGACCACAAGTAAACACACTGTCTGTGCTTATTTTCTCTTTTATTGTAGTGACACTCTACTGACAGTTTCTCTCTCGACTTTTGGTTCAGCACCCACACATGCAGCTTTCTAGATGCACTCCGACACTTCTCTCACACACTCCACTCTGGCCTCACTAAATCTGTTGCAGCCCTGTTGCAACACTGTTAAAATGTGTTTTGTTTGTTGATGATATCTTTCTGTATTGCTCAGGTAAAAACCTAGAACAGCTTCTGACTACTGTGGAAAAAGAGTTAAATATACTGAAAAATTGATGTGACATAAATAAGTTATCATTAAATATAAACAATTTTTTTTAATTAATTTTGGCACCAGACAAATGGAAAAATGTGGCTAAAATCAGGGCTAATGGATTTGAAATTGAAATAGTGTATGAAAATAAATTTCTTGGAGTGATAATTGATGATACGTTTTTTGGAAGTCTCATATAAACCATGTCAAAATGAAAATGTCAAAAACCATTGCTATTCTCCACAAAACAAAGGATGTCCTGAACAAGAAATCATTATACACACTTTATTGTTTTCTGTGGCTTCCATATATGACTTACTGCCTAGAGATATGGGGCAATACATATAAACCCAATACTCTTCCTATTTTTAAGTTGCAAAAAAGAACTATGAGAATTATACATCAATCGAACTATATAGAACCAACTAACATTTTGTTTATTAATTTGAATACCCTGAAATTTTAGGATCTAGTCGAATATACAGGGAGTGCAGAATTATTAGGCAAGTTGTATTTTTGAGGAATAATTTTATTATTGAACAACAACCATGTTCTCAATGAACCCAAAAAACTCATTAATATCAAAGCTGAATGTTTTTGGAAGTAGTTTTTAGTTTGTTTTTAGTTTTAGCTATTTTAGGGGGATATCTGTGTGTGCAGGTGACTATTACTGTGCATAATTATTAGGCAACTTAACAAAAAACAAATATATACCCATTTCAATTATTTATTTTTACCAGTGAAACCAATATAACATCTCCACATTCACAAATATACATTTCTGACATTCAAAAACAAAACAAAAACAAATCAGCGACCAATATAGCCACCTTTCTTTGCAAGGACACTCAAAAGCCTGCCATCCATGGATTCTGTCAGTGTTTTGATCTGTTCACCATCAACATTGCGTGCAGCAGCAACCACAGCCTCCCAGACACTGTTCAGAGAGGTGTACTGTTCTCCCTCCTTGTAAATCTCACATTTGATGATGGACCACAGGTTCTCAATGGGGTTCAGATCAGGTGAACAAGGAGGCCATGTCATTAGTTTTTCTTCTTTTATACCCTTTCTTGCCAGCCACGCTGTGGAGTACTTGGACGCGTGTGATGGAGCATTGTCCTGCATGAAAATCATGTTTTTCTTGAAGGATGCAGACTTCTTCCTGTACCACTGCTTGAAGAAGGTGTCTTCCAGAAACTGGCAGTAGGACTGGGAGTTGAGCTTGACTTCATCCTCAACCCGAAAAGGCCCCACAAGCTCATCTTTGATGATACCAGCCCAAACCAGTACTCCACCTCCACCTTGCTGGCGTCTGAGTCGGACTGGAGCTCTCTGCCCTTTACCAATCCAGCCACGGGCCCATCCATCTGGCCCATCAAGACTCACTCTCATTTCATCAGTCCATAAAACCTTAGAAAAACCAGTCTTGAGATATTTCTTGGCCCAGTCTTGACGTTTCAGCTTGTGTGTCTTGTTCAGTGGTGGTCGTCTTTCAGCCTTTCTTACCTTGGCCATGTCTCTGAGTATTGCACACCTTGTGCTTTTGGGCACTCCAGTGATGTTGCAGCTCTGAAATATGGCCAAACTGGTGGCAAGTGGCATTTTGGCAGCTGCACGCTTGACTTTTCTCAGTTCATGGGCAGTTATTTGGCGCCTTGGTTTTTCCACACGCTTCTTGCGACCCTGTTGACTATTTTGAATGAAACGCTTGATTGTTCGATGATCACGCTTCAGAAGCTTTGCAATTTTGAGACTGCTGCATCCCTCTGCAAGATATCTCACTATTTTTGACTTTTCTGAGCCTGTCAAGTCCTTCTTTTGACCCATTTTGCCAAAGGAAAGGACGTTGCCTAATAATTATGCACACCTGATATAGGGTGTTGATGTCATTAGACCACACCCCTTCTCATTACAGAGATGCACATCACCTAATATGCTTAATTGGTAGTAGGCTTTCGAGCCTATACAGCTTGGAGTAAGACAAAATGCATGAAGAGGATGATGTGGACAAAATACTCATTTGCCTAATAATTCTGCACTCCCTGTAAATGGCACAGATAATGTACAAAACACAAAATAAAATGTTTTGCTGCAGTACTCAGAAGCTGTTTGAAGTCAGAGAGAGTCAATTCGATTTGAGGGGAACAGATTTTTTTTCTGAAACTCTTGGTTGTTTTGCTTGGATGATTGTTGTGAAATTTAAATTAATGATGATGATATGATGATAAATTATGTCATGATCTGTGAGTCAAATTGTGTGGAGAAGAGAGGAGTGTGGCCCCAAAAGCAGGCACTGATGACTGACTTACTGAGTGAGAGCTTTATTTACAATGGGAGGTGACATACAAACAAAATCAGAGAATGCCCTTGACTTAAACTAAGAAAAACCTAAAGTGGGAAAAACGCAACCACAGACAAAGAACTAGGAACAACAGCAGAACGAAAGCAGATGAAACACTTGCACAAGCATTATGTTTTGCAACAATAATGTTGCAAGTATCTTGAGAGAGCTCATTGGTTTTACCCATCATAAGATGTTTCTTGTGTTACACCTTGGTATTGAGACACCTTTTTGTAGACCATCAGTTAATATTAATTTGCCCTATGTGACAGGATTGCTCTCTAATTACTGATAAATTATAAGTTGGTATCATGACTTTCCAAGCCTTTTTGCATTTCCCTTTCTTTATGAGTTCAATACTTTTTTGCTGTGTCATTTCTCATTATTACACATAAGCTAATTTATGGAAATCTCTGGTTTGATTTCTTTGCATGTGTAGATTGGATGAGTTGTTACCGACAGCTGGTGAAAATCTGTGTCAATAGCACCCTTAGTAAATATATTTACTCAGAAAATTGGAGACATTATCAATACTTATTTTACCCAGTGCATTTCAGTCTTATTCTTTATGATCAACAAATTTGATTTGGCAAAGAAGTATATGAATATATAGAATTATATATACTTGAAATTTTTATTTTTAATTCAGACTTCATAATTTTTTATACTTAGACATTTGTGGCATTTTCTTTATATTCCTCCAGATGGCCTGTGTGATGACGGTCGTTGTAAAGATGAGAGTAACATGAAAATACTACTGAGACAAAGAGAAGATGAAACAGAAGCTGTGAATTATGAGAAAGAACTGGTCAAAACTCTTCTGCAAATCTGCCAGGAGGTTCCAGAACACGTGAAAGGTAGGTAATGCTAAGATATACATATATAGCACATATATTTTTATTTATATATTTGTTCTGGTATTAGGTTAGACAGGATGGTAGTACAAATATTGTCACTGACCACTCATCTCAAAGCAAGAAAGACTTTGAACGTCCTGTTCGTTAGTGAGTTTTCTGTGTGCAGTTTGCCTGTTCTCCCTATGTCTATTGTTAGGTACATTTTTGAGAAAGGGAAGACAAATATGCTCATACTGTTTTATTAAGCAGTTGAAGGTTCAAGTCAAAAAACTGCTGCCATGTCTCTTTGCTCCCTGGGGAAATCCAAACGAACAAAAAGCAGCACACCCATATAGTAAATGCTTTTTATTATGTGTGATAAACCAGACACTAAGGTGATTGGTCAAAAGAGTTTAGGGTGGCCTTAGGTCTGATGTCGGCTCAGGTTTCTTCTGCAACTTTCTGGCACTTCTTATGTTTAGATGCCACCTCACCCATTATCATGGCAACCACCTCTTACCCTCCTCTGACCTGCATAAAGACAGAGCTACGGTGCATTCCATAAGGGCAGATTTATGACAGAAGCCCCATTAATGTGAAGGATCTTAGTCTGTTAGTATCTGTTAGAGTGACAGTCTACTTCTAAAACTTCTCCACAGTACATTGTGTGCAGAAAAAGACAAAACACAAATATGTGATGGTAATTATGAGATGGATCGCTACCTTATAGTGGTGGAGAGCAATGTTCCCTCTAAGCTGCGCGCGCAATTGCGCACTGCTGGCACGGTCTCTGCGCACAGAAAATCTGCGTTGCGCACAAAAAAAAAAAACTACTTGAATTGAAATTAAAATTAATACTTTAACAATTCTGTTTTACAGTGTTAGTCAGTGAGTGACTGGCGGCTCCCATTATTGGCTGGACTTATCCCATAGTCCAGCCAATAATGCGATTCACATTCGTATATACGCAGCTAATCAATGTCGTTGACAGGGTATGACAGTGTGCTTATGTGGGAGTGGGAGATTAACAGCTGGGGCAGGCTCCACTCCTTGGGCCTTTTTTGAGACCTTGGCAAAGTGGTGACACATCCAAATAACTTGTTTTGAATTGATGATCTTGGAGCATTGGTCAGTCCACAGCTGTGCGCTGACAAAGAAATCCTTTATATGATGGCAAAAAGAAATTCTCGGTCACAGTCAATCATGACTACTAATATAATGCCTTGCCAAATTAATTAGGACATTGTAGAACCATCCCCCACCTTTTTTTGCGCCACGGACCAGTTTATGTCAAACAATATTTTCACGAACCAACCTTTAAGGTGTTGTGGATAAATACAACAAAATAAAACCAGTACTGGTATTACAAAAACAGTACTGGGTTGGGGACCACTGTTGTAGAACCTTTAACACCGCTTGTGCCCACTCTTTGTGCTTACTGTGATCATGAATTCAGGTAATAATTGATATACTTTTGAAGTCAGAAGATTATTTTCTGCAGCATTACTTAGTGTTGCATTTTACTGTCACACATTTATGATCTTTATAGATTTCTATGAATTCTTGTTGTCATGGGAGGCACATCTAGTTATTAGGTTTAAGGAACAATTACTCTTCACATAAGGCCTGGTAGGTTTGTATAACTTTTTTCCTCTGATAAATGAAAGCATCATTTAAAAATACTTTTGGCCACTAGTGCTACCCCTCAGCTTCCTAGCAGATTTGTATGGCATAATTTTGAAGATCCATAGTGAAACTGGTATTCAAACTCTTTTTTTTTTTTTGGTATATGCACGAATGGTAAGAAATTGAATATCCTCATCCTCATTCATTGTCACCAAGAAGTCTTTTACATCTAAAACTGAATTTTGTATTTGCTCTGGTTAGTTTTTTTTGTCTAATATTAAAACTTCTTTGAGCATCTTAAATATGCAAGTTTGAAAATAGGGTGACATTTTTTTTGCAGCACTGCACCTATTTGTATCTCTGAAAAGATTTGGTTCTGAAGAAAACTTTAGTAGATACATAAAAATTCTGTATAAATTGCCAAAAGTTAGAATTAGAATCACATCTTTCAGAATATAAATTTAGAGAGGGCATGGTAAGAAGGATGCTTTCTTAGCCCTGGACCCTATACGACTAAACAGGCGACTCTGAATCCTCCCTTAGTTATGCTGCAACAGGCTGCTGGAGGCTTTTCATGATGCACTGAGTATTTCTTCTTCAGTCACCTTTCTCACTCACTATGTGTTAATAGACCTTTCTACATTGACTCATACTTGTTATTAATTTCTGGGTCTCTTTAATCCTGTCTTCCTTCTCTCACCCCGACCGGTTGCGGCAGATGGCCGCCCCTCCCAGAGCCTGGTTCTGCCAGGGCGTTCTTCCTGTTAAAAGGGAGTTTTTCCTTCCCACTGTTACCAAAGTGCTCGCTCATAGCACGTTTGCTCATTGCTCACAACACAAACCACAACCCCCACAACAATCATATGATACCAACAAATATTCCAACAGGGGTCTCAAAGCCATGGGCCACTGCTGGCACTGTCATGCCATTATAGGGCCACTCTATTGTTCAAGTAGTACAAACATAAGTGTACATATTAGTTTTTGACTGCTGGTGAAAATTGTTTTCTTTACAAATAACTCTCTCACTGAACTAACACAGCGATTCCCTCAACATGTTTGTACTTTCTGCTCATAATGCCTTCATATTAAACTTTTTTTTGCTTTTTAAAGAAGGTATTTAACATTGCACTGTTAAATATCAACACTTCACCGAGTTCTTTTGATTCCTCAGAGGCATCCGATGGAAGACAAAACACTGCTCAGTACCATTTAACACTTTATTTCTCTTTCAAAATACTTCTAGAAAGGATATGCGTCCTGCATGAAAATGGTGGTGTGTATCTCAGTAACTTTCCACTAGAGATGGTTCCCTCTTATCTATTTTTTCCCAGGCAAGTGTGAGCAAGTCTACAGCTTTCTACTCCCCAGTGACACATAGTCTAATGCCTTTATTTTTCAGGGCTGTGTCCACTAAATACTATATTATATGACTTTATAACACTTACTAATAAAAAAAAAGCATAGCATTATTGAGGCACTGCAAATGATTTAATCCCAACAGCACTCAACAACAAAATGGTGAATGGCCTGTATTTGTATAGCGCTTTTACTTAGTCCCTATGGACCCCAAAGTGCTTTAAACTACATTCAGTCATCCACCCATTGCCACACTGGTGATGACAAGCTACATTGTAGCCACAGCTGCCCTGGGGCGCACTGACAGAGGCGAGGCTGCCGGACACTGGCGGAACCGGGCCCTCTGACCACCACCAGAAGGCAGCGGGTGAAGTGTCTTGCCCAAGGACAAAACGACTGAGAATGTCAGAGCCAGGGCTCGAACTGGCAACCTTCTGCCCCATGGCAGATCAACACTACTAAAAGTCATCAAGCATCATCATGACGTCTGCTTTGGTGTCAGATCCCCAACAGCCCTGTTAACCAACCTTACCTATAATCCTTGGATAGAAGGCACACAACAATCATCATAAATAGCTGTAAAAACGAATAAGGAAACCCTAATGGACCTAATACACCCCTTCCATTGCCCAAGACTAAGTGCCAACTCTCATGAGCACATTTGCAATGTGTGTATGAAAATAATTATAAAACATTCTCAATCTTAACATTTTCCCTGCTTTCCCACATTTTAACGTGTGAAATGATTTATGCTTCTCACTGGTTCTCTAGAAAAAGTCTGGGAACTTTTGGGTCATGATAATCTTAAATTTATCATACCGAAATTATTAAACACACAAATAAAGTGTAAATTTCACAGAAAACATCAGAAATTCTCCTGTAGCTTTGCTCCAGCCCTGCCACCCTGTTTTGGGGAATGAAATCAGTTTAATTATCATGTTAACCTGTTGAACTCCTGGCTCCGCCCAGAGCCTGCATCCACAGAGCTGCCTAGAAACAAAACCTGTGTGTTAATATGAACTTCGCATTTGCAACTCCGTTTTCCCCCATCGTCTTTCCCTCACTGACCACAGCAGAGGAATTTATGTCCTGATTCAGCCATGAATCCAGCTCACCTGATTCATCACTGAACCCAACCGTCACTGGCATCTGATAGTGCGGCACTGCATTTTGTTCCCTTAATGTCACTGTTTTTCAATCTGTTAATTAGAGTCCTTAAACATAAAGTATACCACGTCCACCACAAGTCAATACAGCTGTGAATGTGGCCACTTATCAATCAATTACCAATCAATGACAAAATGATAGCTTTTATTTTCTGCATGTTTTAGTCAACCACTCACCCAGAGGATCTTCAATCCCAGAAAATTCCTTCTCCTCATTTAATAATATCTGTTATTCTTCCATGCCCTGGTAACTGGCCCGTCCGGAGCTGTATCATTTTGAAATATGCATACAACAAGCCAAACCACACCTTGGTGACACCAACCCTTTTTCCACCCTGAGGATGTCCAACGCCATCCTAGTCTGGACTGTCAAAGGTGACTTTATCGCTGACCATTCTGACAGTCCTGTTTATTGCATTTCCTGGTCAGATTAGCCAATTTCAATGAATAAACATAATCCACATAGTCAACATTATATTGAGTGTTATTTCAAAATATTATAGATTCGAACCCCCAATCTCTATGGGGTTTGCTAAACTATATTCATCTATAATTCCTCTATGTCTCTAAATCTTTGGAGAATTTTATGATTGGTGTCAAATTTTAGGAATTTCACCATAAGTGAAATTTATGGTGTTATCACCCCCATCAGGACTTACCTTTCCCACTTTTGGTGATATTCCTCCCTTGAACATTTGCAATTAACCTCCTTTGGCATGAAAAATTGGTGGCGTGGTCAAGTGGGTGCTATAGGAAACAAAAGCTCAGGACAGAACAGTTATCAGTCATGTGTTACATGCAAAATTTGCATATATTTTATTTTATGTTGATCCTCTGAGTATAATGGTACATATTAATTTAAATTTATCAAAGTTAAACACAATGGGTATTCTTAGTTTACTCTGGTCTTGTTCTTTTGCAGTACCACATCCTAGCACCTTTCTCCAGTGTCCATGCTCGCCGCAGGTGAAACCTGCATCTTCTTCTGTGTTTTCTGCGTTCTGAGGTGTCTTTTGAGCTCAGTTGCTCCTTCTGTCTCTGACATACTCCTTTCTCTGCTGCCCGATCATCCGTGTTGGTGTGTCAGTGCCCTGCACACTGTTAATAAAGAGTTATCAAGGTCAGCGTTCTGTTGCTCGGCCTATCTTTTCATCCAGACTTGATGGGCGTGTCATCGCAGCTCTGTCAGCTGAAACTGTCTGGGAATTTCCCCCCATTTAGTGAAACAGGCACCCTCCGTCTCCATCTGTGTGAGATCCCTTTCTTGCAGCACCGTTGACATTTTGTTGTTGTGGGTCCAGCTGCTGCAGCATTTTGTCAGGGTCACGTTGAAGATGGTAGAGGGGAGAGCAGAAGTCTAGGTCAGCCTCGGCTTCCAGGGCCTGTAAAGCAGCCTGTAAATGGGCATAAAAAGAAAAAAGAAAAAAGAAAAACAGACAGGAGTGGACGAACAGGAAAATGATGTGCTGTTTCCTGTGTTCCACGGAGAGTGGAGAAATGCCGGGCCGGGCCCTGTGTCAGCCTTCTCTCCCCCTTGTTTTTAAAAAAATAATATAATCAACTCGTAGCTCACCAAGATGACAGGACAACAGAAATGCATATTTAAAATATTACCACAAATTTTCTTCATACAGTAATCACTTGCTCAATCAGCAGAAAACATCTCACAATTTGACTATCTTAACCACTAAATCTATTGTTTCATCACTGGCTAGTCATTCCAGTCTCTCAGTTTTTTAAAGTTAAGCTGTTGTCCTGCAACCCGGAGAGTTTGTTTGTCAGTAGTGGATAAACTCAGCATTTAACAACAAGTTCTTTTGATTCCTCAGAAGTATCCGATGGAAGACAAAACACTGCTCAGTACCATTTAACACTTTATTTCTCTTTCACAATACTTCTGGAAGGGATATGCGTCCTGCATGACATGTTGCTGCGGATCTCAAAATGGTGGTGTCCCCCTCACAGTTTTAATACTGGGCACCCTAATTTGGTCTAAACAATAGTGTCTCAGTAACTTTCCACTAGAAATGGTCCCCTCTCATCTACTTTTTCCCAGGCAAGCGTGAGCGAGAGTCTACAGCTTTCTGCTCCCCAGTGACACATAGTCTAATGGCTTTATTTTTCAGGGCTGTGTCCACTTAATACTATACTATATGACTTTATAACACCAATTAATAAAAAGCATAGCATTATTGAGGCACTGCAAATTATCAACAGCACTCAACAACAAAATGGTAAATGGCCTGTATTTGTATAGCGCTTTTACTTAGTCCCTATGGACCCCAAAGCGATTTACACTAAATTGAGTCAATCACCCATTGCCACACTGGTGATGACAAGCTACATTGTAGCCAAAGCTGCCCTGCACTGACAGAAGCAAGGCTGCCGGACACTGGCGCCACCAGGCCCTCTGACCACCACCAGTAGGCAACAGATGAAGTGTCTTGCTCAAGGCAACCGAGACTGTCGGAGTCGTGGCTCAAACCTTCCAATTACAAGACGAACTGCCAACTCTTGGGCCACGATTGCCCAAATTGCATTTTATTTCTTCATGTCAATATATGAGCCGCAAGTAGGGGTGACGTGGGACGCAAATGGCCCCCAAGCCACGAGTTTGAGACCCCTGTTGTAGGGTCTACCTTACAATATAAAACACCTTGAGGCGACTGTTGTTATGATTTAGCGCTGTATAAATAAAATTGAATTGAATTGAATTCTTGCACTTTTTAAACTATTAGCCTGCTCGGCCAGTTGTTAGCAAGTATTTACATTATTCAATTATTACTGAATTGAACTGAACTGAATTATGTTGTAAACTGTCTGGATGTGCTTGGGAAGAGAGACATTATTTTATTGCATAATATAGTACTGATCACATCAGCTGATTGCACCACTCAGTACACTCAGCCACATAAGGAAAAATAATTTTCTGACTCCAGTTTCTCGGTCTGGTGAACCACTGGTCGACCTGACTCAAATGCGACCAAATTTTTCAATGGTGCGACTAAAAAAAATCTTTGGTCGCACTGTTCGGGTAGCAAAAAAAATAAAAGATTTCTGCAACTCTCCGTGTGGTCAACAACAGACACACATTTTGCCCCTATTGTGGACTAAACCAGTCAGAGATAGTCAGGGGCGGGACCTCTCTGATTGGCCGTGGTCCAGTTGAAAGTGCAGGTGGATAGAGAGAGGTGAGTAGCTTGAATAAAGCGATATTGATTCATTAAATCCTGAA
>NW_005187437.1:678026-679426 GCF_000239375.1 Pundamilia nyererei | reverse complement strand
TCTACAGCTTTCTGCTCCCCAGTGACACATAGTCTAATGGCTTTATTTTTCAGGGCTGTGTCCACTTAATACTATACTATATGACTTTATAACACTAATTAATAAAAAAGCATAGCATTATTGAGGCACTGCAAATTATTTAATCCCAACAGCACTCAACAACAAAATGGTAAATGGCCCGTATTTGTATAGCGCTTTTACTTAGTCCCTATGGACCCCAAAGCGATATACACTAAATTGAGTCAATCACCCATTCACACTCACATTCACACACTGGTGATGGCAAGCTACATTGTAGCCACAGCTGCCCTGCACTGACAGAGGCAAGGCTGCCAGACACTGGCGCCACCAGGCCCTCTGACCACCACCAGTAGGCAACAGATGAAGTGTCTTGCTCAAGGACACAGCAACCGAGACTGTTGGAGTCGTGGCTCAAACCTTCCAATTACAAGACGAACTGCCAACTCTTGGGCCACGATTGCCCAAATTGCATTTTATTTCTTCATGTCAAAATATGGGCCGCAAGTAGAGGTGACGTGGGCCGCAAGTGGCCCCCAAGCCACGAGTTTGAGACCCCTGTTGTAGGGTCTACCTTACAATATAAAACACCTTGACGCGACTGTTGTTATGATTTAGCGCTGTATAAATAAAATTGAATTGAATTCTTGCACTTTTTAAACTATTAGCCTGCTTGGCCATTTGTTAGCAAGTATTTACATTATTCAGTTATTACTGAATTGAACTGAATTATGTTGTAAACTGTCTGGATGTGCTTGGGAAGAGAGACATTATTTTACTGCATAATATAGTACTGATCACATCAGCTGATTGCGCCACTCAGTACACTCAGCCACATAAGGAAAAATAATTTTCTCACTCCAGTTTCTCGGTCTGGTGAACCACTGGTCACCTGACTCAAACAGGGGCTCCTCCGCACAGTCCTCATTCATATAGTGCCTCATGAGCCTGAACATTACAGCTGACAGGTGGATTTCCCTGTGTCAGTTTAGCTAGTCAAATAATGAAGAACCACTTACTGTTAAAGAAGCAGAGAGTGAAAGTGGATCATGGGTTTTAACATAAAACTCATTGTGGCACCAATGGGCAGCACAAAAGTGATCCCCTTAGACCAGGGCTCTAGAGTGCGACCAAATTTTTCAATGGTGCGACTAAAAAAAATCTTTGGTCGCACTGTTCGGGGAGCAAGAAAAATAAAAGATTTCTGCAACTCTCCGTGTGGTCAACAACAGACACACATTATGCCTCTATCGTGGACTAAACCAGTCAGAGATAGTCAGGGGCAGAACCTCTCTGATTGGCCGTGGTCCAGTTGAAAGTGCAGGTGGATAGAGAGAGGTGAGTAGCTTGAATAAAGCGATATTGATTCATTAAATCCTGAA
>NW_005187437.1:674820-676836 GCF_000239375.1 Pundamilia nyererei | reverse complement strand
TCTCCCGACTGCCTTTCAGCAGCAGACAACAGCAAACAGGTCGTCAGAGGAGGCCGAGATGATGATTAAGTTTAACATTTTCTACAATATTGCCAAAGCACTTTAAGCTCAAGATTGTTAGTTAATCATTTACAAATGAATATTGTCTGTTTGGACTACAATTGTATGCAATCGGAGTAACATACATTGCATTATTTAGCATTTGCGTGCATGCCCTTTGTAAAACCAGTTCCCCCATGTCAATTCAGCATAGAGATGATAATTGTTAACTTCCAGCCATTCATTTTCAGCAATTTTGACTTGAAAGACACTGAGGCTGAAAATACTGCAGTTAAGGCTAAGAAAAATTGTTGTTGTTTAATATGTACAAACATTTTTGTAATAACAGCTTTTCCACATTGAATCCACAGTTGACTTGAATGGTTTGGATACGAAACTTAAGCAGAACTTTGAGACAATGAATCTGAGTGAATTTATGAAGGTTCACACTCTGGATGGCCTGAACTCTAGTGCAACATCGAATGTCACTTACTTCAACCTGTGTGATGAAACCCACAAGATGGCTTCTGATATCCATGTCATTAAAGACAGTGGAATCTTCAAAATGTGCTGGACAAACCAAGTGGAGGTACTGACAAGAGACCAATCTCAAGAAGGCAACAGTGACAGAAATCAAGAAATCTACACTTTTGAGCAGGTTTATAACAAAATATTCCAGACCTGCTACACCAACTACAAAAGGCTTCATGTTAGTCTTAAGAGTGGGGAGCTTCTACTGGAGGAAACTGACAGTATCTTTAAAGCCTATAAAGGCAAGTATGAAGACTTGGAGAAAGAATTAAACATCATGTGCAGAGTAGACCCATCTGATGCCAAATCATGGATCAGTGAAAGGGTTAACCAGATTCAGCAGTACCAGGATATTCATCTAGTACTGGAAACTTCCGAAATTGTCATGAATATCAAAAATATAATATGTCCACAAGGGGACTTCAGTGTACTGAAGAAACTGCTTCAAATGGTATGTTTACACCCACTGAAGATCATTGCAAATAAGTTCATTTGAAGAAACTCTAGCCGTTTAGTGTAAATGTGCATTTTTCAGAATGAATCCAACTTCAAGAAAAACAATCTAAGCTACATTGATGATGCTTTTCTACATGCAAAGAATATTCTGAAAGACATTTCAGACGATCGTAAGAAATGTCTGCAAAAGCTCGTTCAGTGTAAAGACTTTATCCAGTGGACTAAACAAGAACTTAAAGGTACAGAGATTTCATTTTTTGATTATTAAAAATTAAATGCATTTTACAACATCTGAAGGATGCTATTAATTGCAGACATCAATGAGCTGAAAGTGTTTGTTGACCTGGCATCAATCTCTGCTGGAGAAAATGATATGGATGTCGATCGAGTGGCCTGCTTTCATGATGTTGTTCTTGGTTACTCATCCATGCTGTATGATCTGAAGCAGGATTCTGATTTTGCGAAGTTCAATGAATCGTTAAAAAAATTGTGGAAGGCACTTGATAATGACCAAAATATACCAAAAAAGCTGGTAAGATTCCATCTTTCATGCAATGCTATAACTAACATTAACACTCCAGTCAAACCAGAGTTAAAATACCTGAGCAAAAATGCAACCATGGAAAAAAAATGGTAGATCAGCATAGAAACAGGTAGAAGTACTGCTATAGTAACTGATAAAGAAACAAGCCCTATGTACAAAATACTTTGCCTGTGATGCAAATAGACAAATATGATCAAATAACTTGCTTGCTGTAATTCGCATAGGTTAATTTTATTTCAAATCAACCAAGTATCCTACTCAATAGTCTCCAGTTTGCATTAAAAAAATATTCATGGTGCATTGTTTGCGTAAAAGGCCTGACAAAAGAGCAAAAAACACAAAATAGATGTTATTGAATCAGGACATGTGTTTTTTGTGCCTATACCAGTAAAATTCACCAAGAAATAGCAGTTTAAAAAGTGCTCTCCATCTTGGCTATTTCTGCC
>NW_005187437.1:673050-674120 GCF_000239375.1 Pundamilia nyererei | reverse complement strand
AGATAGATAGATAGATAGATAGATAGATAGATAGATAGATAGATAGATAGATAGATAGATAGATAGATAGATAGATAGATAGATAGATAGATAGATTATAATAGCTATATAATTATAATAACTATATAATCCCATTTCCTTTTATTTTCAGGTGTTTGACAACATCCAAAGATTCGCCAAAGCATTTGTAGACATTTACACTGCAGGGAACCCAATTTTTAGGTGTTGGGAAGCTAAGATTTATTGCAAAACTCAGAGTGACCCATGTATCATTATGGAAATCAAGTTTTGCAAAACCCAGTATTGCTTCAAAGTAACTGGAAGTTTACCTGAACAGCTTGTAGCTCTGTCCAATAAGATGGAAATGTTTCTTGGTGACTGGCAAAAATTCATGGACGAACAGAGAACAGATCAATACTACTTGAACTATTTCACAGCACAACAAATATTCTACTTGTGCAGCGTTTTGACTCCAACAAATATAAATACAGAAATAGAGGACAGAGCACTGATGATGCTTTCTTTTATCAAACCAAACTGCACAACATTAGATGTCCGGAGTATTTGGAGACATAACAAACATGAACTTCGCAAAAGGGATAATGAACACAGGGATTCATCTTCACACAGTGTTATTCATTTTGCACATGAAAGTGACGCAGCAGATGAGGCAGACCAGACTCCTGATTTGAAAGAATTGGAGGAGTTGTGGAATGGCTACATGAAGAATGAGGAAATATTTTTTCATGACCTACTAGACATTAGGAGTTTAGGACGTCTCTTACAATTGATGACAGACAATTCAAATCACAATGAGTGGGAAGCGGAACCAGAACTCTCAGAGATGAGAGACTGTTCACTCAGAAGGGAGTTTCCAAAAGGCCTAAACTCAAAACAACCTAATCTCATAATCTGCCCACATGATGAGGTCCTGACATCAAGTATCTGCTTGTACATGAACGACTACTACGGGTCACTGCCAACTTATGATGAAGTGCTCTTGTGTTCCCCTTCAACATCTTATGAACAAGTAGAGCTTTTTCTGAGAAGATGTCTCACACCAGGTGACA
>NW_005187437.1:670304-671984 GCF_000239375.1 Pundamilia nyererei | reverse complement strand
TGATCCCGAGTAAACATCACTAGACTGGTTTAGATCTCTGGAATTGTATATTTCTAAATTCCTTTGGAAAGATTAACGCCCATGTATTAGCTTAAAAATGTTACGAAAGACCACGGATAAACGAGGACTAGATCTGCCTTTCAACATTACTTCCTAGCCAACAGGCTATAATTCATCTCAGGATGGTTAAAACACACCATCTTAGATGAGCCCCAGCTAGAAGTAGAACAGGCACTATGCAATAATATCAAGATTTGGACCTACCATTTATTAGCTCAAACATCAAACGACACGTATGCTTTAAAAGCATCAACATCAGCTCCTCTCTGATTGGAGTTTCTAAAAATGACTGAGTCTTCATTAATACCATGCAAATGTACTCCCGTTTGGAACAACCCTAACATAACTTCCTAGATTGGAGTTGTAAAGCAATTACATACTTCTATTTAATTCCTTTAAACATATATTTATTCCATTTGACATATTGGTTATACAGAATGGGATTAAGAAGAAAAGACTTTTAGAATACCAATAAATTAAATCTATAGTAAAAAAGAAAACCTTATCAAGTCAAATTAAGTGTGGTACAATTCCTTAATCTCAAAACCCCCAAATTACTGTCTAAAATGTACAAGACACTCTGAAAAATAGATGAGTCAAAATCCCTTCCTATTGCAAAAATGGGAAGTGGATCCATCAGTCAGCTTAGACCAAAACTTCTGGTCTCAAATTTGCTTAAAAACATTTCAATTGATTAGAAATCCCAGTCTACAATTAATACAATACAAAATACTACTGTGTACTGCTCACACTGTCAAGACAATACACCTGACAATTACAGCCACACTGAATGTGAAACATTCCAGCCTTCCTTCAGTTTTTTGTTGGGCAACATAGATGATGTCACTACAGAGATGAATACTGAATACATTCCACATGGTTCTCATCGCCCTATGCATTGCCAAGAAGACTGTCCTCATGAACTGGAAATCATATCGTATTTGTATTATATCTATCTAATAGACTCCAATTTGTGCATGTAAATGGAGAGTCCTCTTCACACACTAAGGTCAATTATGGTGTTCCACAGGGTTCAGTGCTAGGACCAATTCTGATTACATTATACATCAGCGGTCCCCAACCCCCAGGCCGGTCCGTGAGTCATTTGGTACCGGGCTGCAAGAGTTGAGACTCGGGTGTGAAATGTATGGTTTTCAGGGTTTTTATCGGGTTTTAGCATTATTTTGTTATCGTTTTTTTCATTAACTCGGTTTTCCTGGGTCTTTTCACGTGTGTTATGAATAAATCTTCTTTTTTTCGGTAGCGGTACTAGTTTTATTTGGTTGTATTTATCCGCAACACCTTAAAGGCCGGTCCGTGAAAATATTGTCGGGCACAAACCGGTCCGTAGTGCAAAAAAGGTTGGGGACCGCTGTTATACATACTTCACCGAGGCAGTATCATTAGAAGACATAATATATGTGGTGCAATCATGGCTCAAGAGTTGGGAGTTCGCCTTGTAATCGGAAGGTTGCAGGTTCGAGCCCCGGCTCGGACAGTCTCGGTTGTTGTGTCCTTGGGGACTAGTAAAAGCGCTATACAGATACAGGCCATTTACCATATACATTTTCACTGCTATGCAGATGACACCCAACTCTATCTGTCCATGAAGCCAGATAA
>NW_005187437.1:667229-668957 GCF_000239375.1 Pundamilia nyererei | reverse complement strand
CCCCAGGTATGGGGGCCTATCTCCTCACCATACTCCCTGCCATTGGTTCTCTGTGTCCAGGACTGGGTGCTCTGGTTTGGTCTGGCTCACTCCCAGTGGCTGCTTGCTGGGGATTGGTCCCCCTGGCTAGGTCGGGCCCCTTCCGGAGTGAGGAGAGCCCTCAGGTCTCTGAGCCCGGGGCTTGGTCTGCACTGGCGTAGCCAGCTGCCAGAGGAGCCTGCAGTCTTGTTGCCGTGTCCCCATGTGTGGGGCCTGGATCTCCACCATGTCTGCTTCATGTCCTGAGGGGCAAGGCTATGGCTCCCCACACCTATTATTAGACAGTTACATGGAGAAACCTTATGAATACAAGCACACTTACACACACGGGTGTTCAGACAGGTGTACAAACAGGCAGTGTTGTGGAGTAACCTCATGGGCAGTGTAGCCCAGTATTAAGTAAGCTATTAAAAATCTAGTTGGTATTGGTATGGCGACTATCCTTTAGTAATAGTAATAAATCACACAGCAGTAGCACATTCATGTGGTCGTAAAAAGCTTGATAATATGTTAAGTAATCCAAAGTATTCGGAATACATTACTCTCATTGAGTAACGTAATGGAATACGTTACAAAATCCAATGTTGGGGCATGTATTCTGTAATCTGTAGTGGAATACATTTTAAAAGTTCTTCTTCTCAACACTGCAAACAGGTATGCTGCACAGTAACATTCAATATTTATTATTTACTGTATGTTGGTTGTTGCTGTGGTTTGCCTTTCTTTTTGCTTGTTTTTTGTTTTGGCAGGTGATCAAACAGATTTTCAGTGTCTTTTTTCTCTCCCTTCTCCTCTATGTTTCTTTCACTCTCCTTCTGTTAACTCTCTCCCGATTTTCCTCTCTCTTTTTCCCATCCCCCAGTCCTGTCCATTTTGATAGTAAAAGCTTAAAAGTACAATAAATAAATAAATAAATAAATAATAAAGATCGAATAAACTATGACAATCAAGTTGAACAATATAGCAAAAGCACCAATTGTCCACTTTGGGAAATAAAATAAGTTTTACATTACAGTGTCTATATAGAAAACAGGATGCAGAATTAGATCTGGTTTTTTGTCTTGTGATAACACAGTTATTGCTTCCTAGAAATAAAATAATTTGTCATTCATATTCAGTTATTATTAATGCTATGACTTCTGTCAACCAGTTATTGTTTTTCTTCTATTTTAGGCAAGTCGCTGTATGTCCAAAGGTTGTACGAAAAACTTGAGAGAAGTGTTGATGAAGGAAAAGCCTTTAAAAAGTGCATCAGGCTAACTGAACATGAAGTTGACGACCACAAGATTCTCCAGTTTTTATATGACACACCAAAACAAAAAGATATTAAGGTGTTTCACTTTGATGTCACGTCCTCGGTAAGCAATTTAATGTAACTGTAGTGAAATATAAGTTTATTTATTTAAATGTATATTGTGGTTCTGATCAAATAATTTGCTTTTTTAGTAACACAGACTTATTTTCTAACACCTCATTTCCAGGTGCAAAAGGGCCTGAATGAATTCATATTCAAGCTTTTCTTTTTGCGGTACCTGATGGATTCAAATGGACAGATGTGGCAATGCAGCCAGAACCACTTATATGTTATTGAGTTACTGGAGTCCACAAATGATCAGAACAGATGTGATACCAGATTGGTAAGTGGAGGTATTACTTTTAGTGAAGTATTCTTCTTATGAAATCATCCAA
>NW_005187437.1:664920-666192 GCF_000239375.1 Pundamilia nyererei | reverse complement strand
TGGCAATTCTGAACACAATAACACTGATAACACAACAATCAAACTAACTTGTAAACTGGTCCGTTACAATGTAATAACTCAAGTTATGTAATTATTACATCACTAGGTTCAAACACACAGAGAACTCAACTTCAACACAATCGTAGTGCCATACTATAAGTACAGACATTTCCTGGCTCAAACTATCACAAAAAGTACTTTGGCGCAATTATGTGGCCAAATAAAACTGCCACCGTACGGCAGCAGCTGGCGGCACATGTCTTCACTCACAATGTGAAAATGTGCCGCTACAACCCAATGCAAAGAAATTCAAGACTCAGCAAATCCAGGTTGGAAATAAACTGATTTAATGTAACTGACCTTCATTAACTAAAACACTCAGAGCATCACCGTTAAGGATTGCAAACAGGAGTGTAGTTTACAGGATGAGGTGATAACAAGCTAACCCAGAAGTACTATCTCTTCCAGCGTAGCACATCAAACTTATGCCAGCGTCATTTCCTATAACCTCATTTGAAACAATATTGCAGGAAAACGGAAAATGTCTGAGCCTTTTATACATGCAGCAATTGTCTATATTTCATATTTCTATGATCCATGGATACTATGGGGCGCCATTTATACTGACCTAGGATACTGACCTAGGATACTGACCTTTTTATTCAGTTCTTTTTATTTATTTTTAATGAGGATAAATTTGATTGTTTTAAACATTTTTTATTTTGTATACTTTTAGGGTCGAAACGAAAATTTTGCATTCTCAGATGTTTTCCCAAAGCTGTTTTGCCACCCACCAAAAATGGTTATGGCTTTGGAAATGCAAAAAGAAGAAAATCCAGACATGGACTGTGGTGGCCCCCTGATGGATGATGAATGTTTCAGAAGTGAAGCTTATCAAAGGCCATACCAGTACCTCACACATTTTCACAATAAGGACAATCTTGACAACTTCACGTTCCAGGGTACTGAAGGGACTCATGCAAAGTGTCTTCAGATACTCTTAATCTATTGTGGTATAATAGATCCATCATGGGCAGAGCTGCGTAACTTTGTGTGGTTCCTTAATCTTCAGTTGAAAGACTGTGAGAATTCGGATTTCTGCAAATTTGAGTTGGTTGGAGACACTCTTTGTGGGTTCAAAAACTTTGTGGTTGAGTTCATGATCTTGATGTCCAAAGACTTTGCAACACCATCACTATGCATCACTGACCAGAGCCCAGGGAAGCAACAAGTTGACATCAGTGGACTAAAAGAAAAAGACTTAGCTCCATT
>NW_005187437.1:644829-650880 GCF_000239375.1 Pundamilia nyererei | reverse complement strand
ATTGTGTATCTGGAATGAATTTTAGGTCTCTACGTCCATCCCATGGGGAATGGGAGCAGTAACAAAGGTGTTGCATTTATATTTTTGTTGAGTGTGATTAGAAGACCCAAATGCCATGTTGCAATACTATACTGCTATGGTAGCCAACGTTTTAAAGGCAGGTTTGACAGGTTTTTGAGTGTGCACTTTATCCAAAACCTAGTGAAGGTTTACTCATGTTTACCACTGGGTGGCTGTAGCTCAGGAGGTAGACCTACTGATTGCAAGGTTAGTGGTCCGATCCCTGGCTTATGCAGTGTGCATGTTAAGAGTGTGAATGTGTATGAATGTAGTTAGGAAGCACTCAGTTTAGAGAAAGTCTGTGATTGGGTGAATGTGGCATGTTGTATAGAGCACATTGAGTAATCCAGGAGAGTAGAAAAGCGCTATATAAGAATCAATCCGTTCACTGTCTGAACAGAGTTTTGTCATGTTACTTTTGCACTATTATGTTCCAGCACATGTTGTTATTACATGGCTTGATGAAGGTACACATTAGGCTGACATGTGGGCCCAGAGCTGAAACTGTTCTGGGCCATCACAGGGCCAGCAGTGTGTCTACAACTGGCCTTGTGCTGGCCCATGTGTGGGCCACCTCTGGCAAACCAGATCTGGGCCACCAAAGGGTCATTTTGTGGTATGTGGGCCATGTGTAAGCACATTGTGTGGGCCAGATCCGGGCCATACCAATTTTGCTATCTGGGATAGGTGAGCTTCTGGCTATTTCTGTGATTGCTTGAGATAAGCTTGTCTGGCAATACGGAGGTCTCCATTTCCTGTAGGGAGACATCGAAACAATTGCTAGGAATGACAACTTTAGGTTACGGGTAATTCCACTAGGCACAGCCAAAATGGTAATAAAGGCACTAATTAAGTTTCTTTCTACCTTCGGGCTCCCAAAGACTATTCAAACTGACCAAGGAACCAACTTTACATCAAAGGAGTTTGCGCAGGTTGTTGATAAGTTGCAGATTATATATGTATTATCCAGTCCATAGTGCCCGGAGAGTCAGGGAAAGATTTCATCAAACCCTCACAAGAGTGGGATGAGGGTTTGCCGTTCATCTCCAAACATAACAACATGTTTTAATAGCACAAAAACACTAATAGTCATGAGATTAGTTTATATACAATATACAAAACACAGCATGTTGTTATGTAACACCAAAAGTGAAACATCAAAAACGGGAATGTACTTTAAATATCAGCTGAAACTCACGTCTTTCTTAATGTGACTTTTTCAGGTCCTTGGAGGTCTGTTCACATTGATGATATTAGAAGATCAAAAGAGTTTCTTTCCGATGCTCTTTCCCTTAAAAATAAACTTATAAGTGATCTTTTTAAAGATCCATCTGAGGGTAATTAATCACATCCTTTTTCTACATTATATTTTGTATATTATGGAAGAAAACATGCAAAATTCTCTCTCTTTCAAAGCCATAGAGAAAGAAGACTCCACTGGTGTGCCACAGAAATATTACTCCACTGTAAGTGTTATTTACCACGTTATTTACAGTGCCATTTAAGTGTTATTTACCTTAAAGAATAGTGTCTGTATTTCCACCAAAGTGCAATCCAATTACCTGCTGAATGAATAGTTTTAACATTTGTCCACAGTTTCTTTCTTTTACCTTTGTTGTCTGCAGTGGTTTTAGTGTTGTGAATAACTAGTGTGTATGTGTGCTGGTGCTATTAATTATTCGTTTCAGGCATTGGAATGTTTGTTTGATAATACAAATTTGGTGAGAAGTTGTGTTCAGAGTGCAGTGAGCATGCTGAGAGATGAAGCAAACAGTGGTGAATTCAGCACTAAGAGGGTTGAGAAGCTGCTCACTCTTCTGGATGGAAACCATACTCAAGGTTAGAAAATAAGTCAGTAAAGATGATCTTTTAACATCAGCCCTGTGCTGGGCACCACTATACTGAAACTGCATTCAAAATACAACAATGTGATGTGAACTTAATTTTGTTTCCAAGGATTGTTTGCAAAAATTGTGAGGAAGCGACTTCACTCACTGTTAAAGGACAATGAGGTCAATATGCCCATTCTAAAAAGCTGGGTCCTAAATGAGGCATCTAATGACAGTGCTCTTCAAGAAGGAGGGACGTTCCTGTAAGTTCCTCTAATATTTGCTGTACACTCTGATGGTCTGCATTTGACTTTTTTGGTACATTTAAATGCAGTTATTTCTGACATTTATTCACAATTTATTGAACGATAGGTTTGTTGCGTCAAACATAAAGAAATGCAAACAGATTTGGTTTCATTTGACAGACTTGCCTCAGCTGTAACTTTGAGTAGATATCAGCAGATTTATGTTCAATTTTAAGAATGTTGTATGATTCTTTCAGGCACACACTGTGGAGGAAAATCCAAGCAGTTGTCACTCCACTTCTAGCCTACCTGGTCTCAGTCATTGACCGAGATTGCAATATGGACCTTCTCCTGGAAGATGAAGAACAAATTGTGAACTTGTGGCTTGAGATTTTTGGAAACAAAGAGATGCTCAGTTTGCCTTACGTCAGGGTGGAAAAGAAGTAGGTATCTCTTGGTTAGAGAATGTAGGCATCTACAGTTACTGGCCAATTCATGGGTGCATTTTGCTCATTCTCGGCCAGTACCTCTGTTGCTTTTAAGACTGTCTTAATTCTTCATGGCAAAGATTCAATAAGGTCTTAGAAAAATCAATTCGATTTTGGTCCGCATCGACATGATAGCATTGCACAGTTGCTGTTTGATTGCTTGTTCATGATGCAAATCTCCCATTCCACAACATCCCAAAGGTGCTCTAGTGGATTGAGATCTGGTGACTGTGGAGGCCATTTGAAGACAGTGTCATGAAGAACACTGTCATGTTCAAGAAACCAGTTAAAGATCTGAGCTTTGTGGCATGGCACTTCATTCCTAGAGAAGCACACTTTACCCATAGGATGTGCCCATGAGATGGATATAGTCATGACCGTCACTATGTCTGTGGCTGTTTAAACCATTCTTAATTTATGCGAAGGGGCCCAAATTATACCAAAAATATAATATTTTTTATTTATATATTTATAATATTATGTACTCCTCACACTGCCACCAGCAGCTGGAACAATTAACACAAGGCAAGATGGCTCCATACTTTCATTTTGATTATGCCAAATTGTGAGCTACCATCTGAAAGCAGCAGAAATCAAGAATCATTAGACCAGGCACGGTTTTTCCAGTTTTTTTATTTTTCAAAAAAAAATATATATATATATTTTTTTTTTTCCAGTTTTTCAATATACTTCAGGGTTTGATGTGTTGTGGCTTTAGAGGTGCAACAATAGAGATGGTTCTGTGGAATAATCTCAGTAGATCAGCAGTTTCTGAATTAGGGTGCCAGTATGCTTTCCACATAGGTCGCTTTGTGTGGTGTGGCATAATAATCACGCAGTTACTTCTATTTATCCTATTTTCCATTAGTACCTACTTGGATCAACTTGCCCCGATTCCACTCAGATCGGCTGGTTTTCCATTACAATCAAGTACCACCTAATACATGTGGTCGTCTACTGAGTTGCTGTTGTTGGCTGATTAGAAATTTTAGTTAATGAGCAGTTGAAGAGCCAAAGAAGTGGCCGATGTATTCAGTGCATATTGTTTTATTTACATCTAATTTGTATCGTTGAAAGACAAGACACTCTTATTTTTTTAATGATCTGGCACAAGAAAATTGTATGTACACTAAAGTAAATCACAGTAGCTGTTTCAAAAAACATCCCTAATGGTTTTCGTTTGCTTGTTTTTCTGACTCTCTCACTTCTCCAGAGTATTAATGGTACAAAGCCATGTCACAGGTGGCCATACCATGTTCTGCCGCCTGCCCTTCAGTTGGTGGATCAAAGAGTTCCTAGATGGGCTCATGATGCAAACATCCAGACATCAAAGTAAATATATATTTTACAAGTAACATATGTAGATATTCACTTTCTAAGAGTTGCACTTTAATTTTAATTTTAAAAAAAGTTTTAGATTAAAATCTAAAAAATTACTGACTCTCCCAACTTTGTGTTTTTTCAGCTCATTCAGTTCGTCATTTCTATGATTTGTTCTTGGAAACTCCACTTGGCACTTACATCTCAGAGAAAGCTAATGAAAAAATGAAGAGAGAATTATGCAAAAGGTATCTGCAAGATTTTGTTTCCATGACCATGAAAGTGGCATCAGATGAAGAGTTAAAGGTGAGAGCGATGCGAAGGATTGTGAATAATATTGATCTCCATTAGTGCAAAATGACAGTTTATTTTCTTAAGTGTAGATATGTTGCACCGTGGCTGGAAAATGCTTGTTTATCTGTGTTTGATTAATGTTATGTTCAGTCTGCTGTAAATCCCACTACTCTCACTGAACTTGAACTCCAGCAAAACAAAAACATGTAACGGTTTGTAACAGTTTTCTCTACTGTCCCAACAGTCAAGTTCACTACAATCAAACAACATGTCCATGTAGATCAGCTAAACCCATTTTTATACTTAAAAAATAAAATTTTATTAAACACGAATCACCATACACTATACAGTAAGTAGGTTGGACTGATTGTGGAAATATTATAATTCATGTCAACAAACTGGAGTGAAAAATCAATAACTCAGTGTTATAGAGATTAAAGTATTACTCCATTAATTATATTTTTATTTTGACACTATACACAGCTAGCGGTAGTAGCTACTCATCTGGAACTCTATAAACTTTACTGAAAAGTTGTGTTAATTTCAATTCAATTTCAATTTTTACTATTATATTACATGTAATGCTAATTTAAGTTACAGTGTTGGGAAGGTTACTATTAAAATGTATTCCACTACAGATTACAGAATACATGTCCCAAAATGTATTTTGTAACGTGTTCAGTTATTAACAATAATTTTTAAAAATATTTCGTCATGTCATTATGCGGGCTGCAAGGTGACATGGGTCATAAGATTGAGACCCAGGAATTAGAGCCTCTTGATGCGTGTTTTGTTTGGGTTTCCACCGGCATGGAATTACCAAAAACAGTGAGGGGACAGCCTAACATATGAAACAGGAAAAGGCCGCCGTGTAATCCATTTATTTCAACAAAGTAACTGTATTCTGAATACCACCTTTTTAAACGGTAACTGCAACGGAATACAGTTACTCATATTTTGTATTTTAAATACATAACACCGTTACATGTATTCCGTTACTTATATATTATTATAACAAATAGATCAATATGTTATTAATCTATTTGGTCCTTTACTCCTCAGCTCCTCTGTCAGGCAATGACCAGCTGTGCTGATGAAGTACGAAAACGAAAACAAGATGATGAGCTTTCTCTTCCACTCATCCACGTTGCCTATCATTTGTACCAAAACCGTCTTCAGAACCTCTCACGGATGATTTCTCTTCATCCTGAAGTTATTTCCCCTTTGCAAAAAAATCCGGTGATTAGCGGTTATCCGGCAATGGTGAGCACGTTTCTTAATTCCTGGTGTTCACATTCTTGTGACAAGAATGACACAGCATGTTACAAATATTGCAAAACTATCACTTACAGACTACTTTACTTTCCTGTAGGTTTTGGATGTCTATGCAGCCAAGGCATGTGTTGAAAGCCTGGAACCTTCTAACTTAGAGAATGATACTGTCTGCCAGCGCTGGCTGAGGAAGGTGAAGAAGGTGCAGGCTTCTTTGGAGTTGATTTGCTCCCAAAGCAGTAGCAAAAAATATGGTGAGCACTGCCGGAAAGTACTCCATGATTTCAGGTAAGATACTGATGCAGTGAATTGAAATTCTGATGCCCAGTTCTCTCTAGTGTTAAAATGGCCTGTATTTGTATAGCGCTTTACTTAGTGTTACTGAAAGAACCTCTCATTGTAGTCGCCCATTGTTGTGACTCATATTGTGGTGATTGCTGTAATGCAGAATATTCTTGTTTATTCAAAGACATCGTAGCTCACTTATTTCAAAATCAGGTGTATGACATTAAACTGTCAACTTAGGTTTTCCACCTTTTTTTT
>NW_005187437.1:642556-644383 GCF_000239375.1 Pundamilia nyererei | reverse complement strand
CCCGTGTGTACACCTGTGAGCATGAGCGCGCTTGCATTTAAACGTTTCCTTCATGTAATGATCTGGTTTACCACCTTTTATAACTGCTTTATTTGAGAATACAAAAGCTGAGTAATGACAAAAATTTAGAATCACAAAACATCTGAATGAATTTTAAAAGTTTATATTTTTTTAATCACAAAATCACTGAAATGTGGGTGAATCCATTACAGACAGGTAAATGCTTTAATCATCCAGTCATGAAAGATTATTCTAAAAGTCATCAACTGACTCCAAATCCCCAGATATGAACCACCTGTCTGCTGAAGAGAAACACTGAACACTACTCTAACAGAGGATGACTATCTTGTTAATTTCGCCTCCTCACTACATATGACTCTGGATACTGTAGCTCCTGTGAAAAATAGAGCCCCAAATCAGAAGTATTTGAATCCCTGGTTTAATTCTCAAACAAGTAGCTTAAAGCAGATAACTCGTAAGCTGGAGAAGAACCAGCATATCACAAATTTAGAAGATCATCATTTAGCCTGGGGAAATAGTTTGCTGCTTTATAAAAAAAAATAAATTCCTCCGTAAAGCTTCATCACTGATTAAAGAAAATAACAACAACCCTTGGTTTCTCTTCAGCACTGTAGCCAGGCTAACTGTACAGCCCAAGCTGTGTTGAGCCAACCATTCCATGAATTTCTTCACAAAATCAAATTTTAACCATTGGATAAAAAATTACTTAATAATCATCTTATGTAACATTATCTACAGCTCTCAAAAAGTTGATTCTGTTCATCTGGATGTAATGTTTTCAGTGCGAGAAACGTTTCGTCACTCATCCAAGTGACTTCTTCAGTCTCAGCTGACTGGTTGGGTTTCTCCAACCTTATAAACAGTACATTTGCATAATGACTGAAGGTAGCACCAACAGGTGTCCATTATTTCACTATAATTGGAACATATTTTAATAAAACAGTTAAAGAACAAAACTTGTGTCAGTGTCCAAATATACATGGACCTAACTGTAATTTGAAATGGGAATTTATTGCTACAGGGTGCCCGCAGCAGCATTATAGTGTAATAGTAGTGACACAGTATATACAATAACACAGCATAGGTCACATGTAAGCACATAAGTAACGTAGGTAGTGATTTTCCTTTTAAGTTAAGGAATAACAACAAATTAACTGAGAGTTAATCTTGTAACTCTGAGCTCCACTGTACTGTCACATATCAATCAATGGATGTGTCTTGCATTAAGCTTTTTAACCAGATGCACAAAGTCCTGCTTTTCCACTGTGTCACTGCATTAGTAATTTCCCTCCAATGTTTGCTCTTCCTGTCCTATAGAATGGAAGTAGCAAGTGTAGCTATCAGTGTTTGGTTGAGTCATTTGTTTACATTTGGGTTGCACATCACCAGCTACTGCTATCTGCTATCACAAAGTTTTTTAAGTTTTTTGTGTTTTTCTGGTGGTTGTTAAAGCTAATTTTATTTTACAAAATTTGCAATGGAGGCTGACATGCATCTCTGTGTCATTCCTTGGGCTTGTCTTGTCATTGCACAGACTAGACTGAGGATATAGTGTTGCTTTAACAATGATATTTAGGTAATTTTATGTATTTTTTATTATTGTTACTAACTGTGATTGTGTGTGTAATATTTTTGCAGCAATGGCTGGAAGCGCATCCACATCCTTTCTTTTTTTGTTGAACACATGCTACTGGGTTTCCAAAAAGAAGACCGTCAGCTCAGGACACATGTCCTAAACACCATTAAAACTCTTAGCAATGTAAGTGGGTTTTTTGTTTTATTGTATGTTGTTTTGCTTTGCTTTAA
>NW_005187437.1:639920-641006 GCF_000239375.1 Pundamilia nyererei | reverse complement strand
CACATTTTCTGTAAATCCAATAAACTTCATTTCACTTCTCAAATATCACTGTGTGTGTCTCCTATATGATATATTTAACTGACATTTTATTGTAACAACCAACGATTTATAGAGGAAAATAATGACTATTAACAAGGTTGCCCAAACTTTTGCATCCCACTGTATCTTGTTTTAAATGATGTTCTGCTAACAAAAAAATTTGTAACAACATAATGTTCATCATTATAGTATTGTGTATCATTTTGTCCTTCTAAGGTTCTGCAGGAAAACTCGGATGTAAAATCTACAAAAGGTTTTGAAGCTGTAGTTAAAGTCCTGAAATCCTGCAAACAGGAGGCAACTAATCAGCTTTTCAGGTAAGGCTGTCTGACTATTAGCAGAGTTTATTATGATATTATATGAAATATTGAAGGATGTTCTTTAGCAAAGCCATTGGAAAGACCTTAAAGTTGGGTGTACTAAACTTTACAACAGGGGTGCTGCAGTACCCCCAGAACCTCCACTTCCCGCAGCCTTTTTCTTTATTTGCACTTAAGCTAATTTGATTGTTGGTTGCATCTTCCTGAAGGTTTGGCCTTGAGTGTGGGGTGTGCATGAGAGAGCCTCAGGAAACAGTGGGACTGCCATGCAATCACATCTATTGCTTAACATGCATTAAGAACAGCCTTGATGCAGGACGGACATCCTGTCCAAAGTGCCGCCAACAATTACCAGATGATTTCCAACCACATGTTTCTGAAGACATAAGGTGAGATTTGTTTAACCGTTTAGCTGATAAAGTATTTAACAGTGCAACTGTAAACATTTACATGGAAAACATGCTCTTCTCATGATCTCAGAATAGAGTAGTGTGGCTTGTGGGATTCAGCTGTTCCCGTTCAAAAGTGTAAGCTTCATATTATCAGTATTTATTACAACTTTCCTGTAGTTAAGTTTGAAAAGTAACACAACCTTATGGCTTTAGTAATGACTGAGTGCCATTTGGTCAGTGATCAAACCTGCAATGATCAACTCTAGGTTTATCTCATTAGTGATAAAGTGCAGAAATTGCATGCTAATTTGCAAAACAAAAAACAACTTAATTAC
>NW_005187437.1:600020-638495 GCF_000239375.1 Pundamilia nyererei | reverse complement strand
GTTTTACATGTTTACTTTAAATTATTTTTTCCAAACAGAACATAAACAGGTTCACACCAAAGTTTTATCACCATTTGAAGAGTCCGCAGATAAAAACCCAGTTGTGCGATCAGTAATCCTCAAACTGCTACTGAAGTTCAGGTAGGTAACCTACTATAAATATGTCAATGATCAAAGATGATTGAGACTAACAAGACAGGTATCTCACTGATTTAAAGTGTATCTTTTATATCAGTTGACGAGCATTGCTACTTTAATAAAACTTGTGATAAAATCTGTAAATAGATTTAAATTTCTTTACCTTACACTATATGATTGACCTAACTCTGTTTCAGCTTTGATGAGGTTCAGAAATATTTGCAACAACATTTTTCATCTGTTGAAGAAAGCAGATTTGTGGATGATGGGGACAGAGCAGAGCTCTATGCTTTATACATCAACTGCTTGGAGGTAAAACTAGAAAAATGCTGTCTTAATTGTATTTAACTGTGTTAAAATGTACTTTAAAAAGGTGAACAGAAAAGGTTTCAAGAAGAAAATTACTTACTTTGACAGTATACAGTACTCCACAAACAAAAAGTATTTCTCTAGAAGGACATGCTATGATGAATTGTGAAGTACAGAGATGCCTCTCAGAAAACAGAAACCTAACCTTTATTTCAGCAAAAGGAAAGATTAAAGTCCACAGTGTCCATCCAGTCATTCTTTCCTATTCAGTGTCTGGAGGGGAGCTGGCACCTATCCCAGCTACCATAGGTTAAGGGAAGGCTCGGACAGGTCACCAGCCTATCACTGGGCTAACAGATAGAGACAGACAATCATTCATATATAGGGGCAATAACCAATTAACTTAACCCCAATAACTGCATGCCTTTGGACTGTGGGAAGAAGCCAGAGTACCCACAGAGAGCCCACACAGACATATGGTGGATTTAAACTCAGGATCTTCTTGCTCTGAAGCAGCAGTGCTAACCATTCCCCAAACGTTCTGCCCAGCCATGCTGTACAATGTAAATAACAAAATCTAATGTGATCTACTGAACAGAAGGTTGGTGGTTCGATCCCTGGCTGCTCCAGTCTGCATGGCAAATATCCTTGGGCAAGATACTGACCCCAAGTTGCTCGCCGATGCATCCACCAGAGTATGAATGTGTGTGATTGGTAGATAGAAAAGACCTAAGCATAAAAGAAAATGGATGTGAATGGGTAAAAGAGGGATGATGTACAGTGGCTTGCAAAAGTATTCGGCCCCCTTGAACTTTCCCACATTTTGTCACATTACAGCCACAAACATGAATCAACTTTATTGGAATTCCACGTGAAAGACCAATACAAAGTGGTGTACACGTGAGAACATGAATCAATAAAATTGATTCATGTGTGTGGCTGTAATGTGACAAAATGTGGGAAAGTTCAAGGGGGCCGAATACTTTTGCAAGCCACTGTATAAAGCGCTTTGAGTCCTCCGGGAGAGTATAAAAGGACTATATAAGAATTTGTCATTTACAACCAGAGCAAGACAAACAGAATCTAACATACAACACAAGTGGGTGGAAGAACGTGAGATAGGATAAGAATTACACACTATTTATTTGTATTTATACACAAGAGGGCAACTGGGAGGAATGAACGCAGCTAACAACACACAAAGACAACGAGAAAGGAGGGAAGGTCAAAATAAATGCAAGACAGTAGAGACAAATAACTACCAAAACAAAACAGGAAGTTAGAAGTGATAACTAAATGGGTAAACAGAGACACATAAATGAACTTAATGCAGGGAAACTGATACAGGAGGGTAATATAAGAAATATTTAGGATGAAACTAAAGTCTAAGCCAAACAGGAAACTACGATCTCTAAGGAATGCCAAAAAATTACACGAAAAAACAAATATAAACACCAAGCAAAGTAAAAGTCAAACAGAAAACAAAACCTTTGTCTAAATAAACAAAAATTCAAAGTTCATAAACTCAAAAACACTGGGTCCAAGACCTACAAGCATTAACACATCTGAAATGCTGTTTGCTGCTCTTTTGTTGTTTTGGTGGTTGGTTGGTTGACTGATTGATTGATTGTTATTTGTCAAATAGACAACCTCTGAATGGGGTATGGTCTAAATGACAGCTATACCTCAAATTGATATAGGTCAGATGAAGTGACAATTAACTGGTGCTATTTGCAGGACTCCATCTGGGAGAAAATGCCACTGGAGGGCAACAAAGCTGCAGAGTTACAATGGTTTACTAATGAAACACAGTTCCTGCGCTTGTTTTTGGAAGAAGACACTTCTGCTGCAGCAACAGTCTGTATTCAACACCTGCAACATATTGCCCGATTGCGTGTGACGCTCACCATGGCTGCACAGCTCATCAGTGACAGACTGCCTGGTAAGCTATACGTTTCCTATTGTATTGCACTACTACAGTTTGCAGTGGTTTGCAGCTAAAACAATGTTTGTCATTGTTCCAGACGGAGCAGAAGATTTTCTAAACATGGTGAAAAAGCTCTGTGAGGACAGTGGAAATGACTGGTATCGTGTTTACCTCATCCGCAAGCTCAGCGAATCACAGGGTGTGGAGTACGTCCAGACAATGATGAAAAAACCTGAGTTCTTCTGGATTTTCCCTGAAGAGATACATCAGCAGGTAAAGCTACTGCCAAAAACTAGAGTATAGTTAAATTAATTCAGACAGTTTTATCTATAATGTGTGAGATCATATCAATAGTTAGGCACTGTATTGGGTAAGGAGACTCTACAATGTAACTCTACAATGACAGAAGCCCAGACTTGTTGATGAACAAGAACAAGTAGGGAGGAATGACTCCCTTTTAATAGAAAAAAAGCCCCCCTCCACTCAGGCCAGCCATTTCATTGGAAGAAGTTGGGCTGAGGGAAAAGAAGACGAAAAAGAAGAGCCTGAGATATAACGAACTAAGATAAACAGGGAAGATCACAGCCTCCTGGGGAGTGAAGACAAAGAGTGATGGCTGCAAAACCGTAGCTTATAAAGTCAGATTTTACTGTGTTATGGTCTGTCTAGAGGTGGCCAGACCACAACATGAAGGCTTCCTGTTCAACTGAAATTTTTTTGGTTTTAAGAAGTGTGAGCAAGCATTTTAGTGCAGTGTGTGAGGGTGTCAGTGGTGTGGCTTTGCAATCGTTTGTGTCAAAGATAAAATTTCAGTAATGTGTGTGTAAGAGGCTTTCAGTAATAATGTCCCGAAAGGCCCGTCATACCAGAACATCTCGGGTGTAATATATGTACTTAAACATGCTTCCTTTTCTGGTTGCAATTTTGGTGTCAAAAGAATGAAGATGGAGGCCTGATGGACCAGTATCTTGTGTATGGAGAGGAGTACAAGTCCGTGCGAGAAGCAGTTGCCAAGGCAGTAGTGGACGGTGATGTCGAGCAGATAGAAGACGCCTGTGAGGTATAAATATGAGCCAAACATTCTCTTTCCTGTGTTTCACTTACCTGTTACTATTATATTGTTTTGATGAAACCACAATCTGTGTGGTAAATTCATTAAATAATAATAATAATAATAATTTAAACATTTAAACATTTCTCATTACTTGTACAGCACTGCTAGTTACATTATAAGACCTGAGATACTTTGTAGTACTCACAATAGTACTAGTACTTTACTCTATATGCTCATTTTTATTTTTATTTTTATTTTACATTTATACTTTTCATTATTATTATTTTTTATACATTAGAGATGCACGGCATCACCAAAGAATCGGACAGTGTTTCTCCTGCTGGCTCTTTTCCGAGAGGTTACAACTCTGTACAGATCTGAAAACAGGGGTCTTCATCCTACTCCTGAGGTATGAATAATGAGAAAATTACCATCTGTAGCAAATGGATAAAGCATCAAGACTCTAGAAGAATTATTGGATTTTATTCAGAAAAACATGGATTTGGGGATTTTATTCTCAGCTGTAAGTGTGACGCTGAGTCTCAAAGTTTTAGAAATATAAATGAAGGATGATGATTTACAAACTCAGGGACAAAAACAATCATTTCCCTATTTTCTAAAACGGTGTGTGCTGCTCTAGCAATAATGTTGGTATGGGTGTAAACCAGGGAGCAGTTTGCCAGTGGAGGGGGGAACTTCACCCCCCTTCTACTCGACTCTGTCTCTGCTAAATGATTCTTTATTCCCAGTGGGGAATCATCACCCCATCTGATTTTTAGTACTGCATCTTGAAACAGTCTACAGTGAAAATGTGACAGGATGAACAGGATCCTCTTTTGTTCCAGCTTTTCATAAAGCCACCAAGCACTGCTGTTTCTGAGTGAAAACTACAATTAGGTATATAAAAATCAGAACATCAGAAGACTCACACAAAATCCTCAGAATATTCCTACTGAGTATAAACCACAACTTATCATCTATATCACAATTCTGAAAATTGTGAGTTGTGTAGCTTCTTCTTCTTTTATCTTGGTACAGGTTACCCACAGGCTGCTGTTTGCAGCATCCTGGAGACATTCTTCTTATGAAGTCTGTCTCTGAAAAAAGTGGGAGTTTTTTTTTGGCTTTGCCTGTTATGGTGCAGCTGCTGTGATGTGCAGTTAGACGGGAGAAGCCACACTCATGAGTAAAAAGAACAACCCTAACCTGACTGTCATTCACATATTTCAGCCTGGGGTCCAAAATGTTGTAGAACATGTTACAAACGGAGTCATTTATTGACTCTCAAACTCCAAATGTTAGTCGCTTATCTCAGTAAATGTCTGGAGATTGACAGATGGGATAAAAGAGGATGACACACTGAAGAAGATGATCCTCAGGAAAGCAGAAAAAGAGCATCATCAATGCAGAATGTGTTTTTATTAACTGCTGGATTTATTTACCGCTGCTACCAGCAGCACTAATACTATTATTAGTAATAAATAAATCCAGTAGTTCATAGGAAAATATCTTGTAGTAGCACCACATTAATTTTGTTTTTTCATTAGTCTCCATAATGTGTGTGAGGCTGAGCAACAACAGCCTCTCCCTGCAGCTCCACACTGCTGAGCTGTCGACCTCAGAGCAATGTTGCAGTGGGGCGAGGAAGCTAAAGTCATCACCGTGGATCGTCCTTATGATGAAGTTGGAAGATACACGGGAACTCTCTTAAGCAAGCTTTCTTGTAATGTCTTTAATTAGTCTTAAGGAATAGTTCTCCAGGTTTCTTGAAAGGCATTCAAAGCTGTTCTTTGGATGTTGGCTGCCTTTTGTTGTGCCATGATGATCCCACGCTGCTACAATAATCTTGTGGTCTGGGCTCCCAGGAGACCAGTCCAAACTTCCATTGTTTGTTTGTCTTTCCAATGTATTCAGTGTGTTTGAGATCACTGCCATACTGAAAGTTGAAGTTATTGTCAGATGGATCTAAAATTGCATGAAGGATCTCAAATTTGACGAGAACAATAGCACTGGCCGAAATGCCAACCTGAACTGTAGCAGAGCCTCCTCCTGACCTCCCTGTACATAAACCAAAAATGTAAAAATCACGTTCATCACATCAGATGACCAGACACTCATTTCTACTTTCTAGTATATCTACTAATATAAAATCAAATATGACACTCTGTTTAACAAATTAGTGCAATTATTAAGTCAATTATTCTTCCTGTTTTTGAGGGTGAAATTTTAAATTGTATTGTTTTTCTTACATGTCTTCTATATTCCCTAAAGCAATGTCTTAAATTTGATGACCTCATCGAGGGCTCAACGTATCTGCATCAAGCAGAAGTAAGACGATTTGCCTCAGCCTTGGTTTACAACAGGTTGGGAGCGCTCACTGTTCAGCCTGGTAGTGCTATCATGGAGAACACCATCACTGAGCTGATCATTCATCTGGCAGCTGTGCTGCTCACTGGGAATCATCACCTGCTAATGCCACTCAAGCATCTTGGTCTGTCTCCTGAAAATATGCAGGTAAACATCAGGACATCATATGTAAAAAGTGGATGTAGTCATAAAGATGTCACCCACTGCTCAGTGGACTTGTTAACTTAACAACATTACATTTATGTTACCTTTGTGCAGTTTCTTAGATTGTCATTTCATTTAACCTACAGAGGGCTTTTATACCCACAATGCCTGATGACATTTTAGCTGTTGCCCAGGCAGCCATGAATTCTGAGGGCCAGCTCACTTGGTATGGTAAGTATTACTCCTTTTATATATGCAACTAAAACATTATAAATGATCCTTTGTAGTAATTTAGGTTTTCACACAAACAGCCCTAAATTTAAATCCTTTGAAGAATTCTGCAACAGCAAATATAAAGACATTTATAGGGGATGTAAAGCTTTTTAAATTTTATTGTGGGGCAAAGTCACCAGACTTATTTATTGGATTTAGCTCATGATTTTATGCATGCAGATTTTATGTCCAGGTGACCATTAACTTAAGTTAATAGTGGTAATGGTTCAAAATAAGAGTGTACAGATGTGTTACCAAGATGGCAAGAAGGATGTGGCAAGACTTGGTTCTAGGAGCACTTTGCATAAGCTTGCCTGCATATTATGTTTTAATAACTCAAGTGATTTTTTTCCCATAGTCTGTCCAAATAATCATCCATGCTGCGTTGATATGGTAAGCCATTTTAATTCCGTTCCAGTTAATATATTAATGACAGTGATTACAAATATAATGTTGTTAATAATTGTACTATTTATGCCATCTTTCGCTGTAGTGCGGCATGCCCATAGAGAGAGGCCGATGTCTGGAGTGTGGTGAAGAAGTTGGAGGAGAACATTACGCAGTCGTGCCTGGATTCACAAAAGTTCAGTTGCATGAGTGAGTGTCATTAAATTTCAAGAAATTTAATGTACTAAACACCTTTCTTTAATGTCTTGATGCATTCTCAATCATCCAGGAAAATAAATCTCCTAAAGTTGATTCTGTTCATCTGGACGCTGCATCCAGATGAACAGAATCAACTTTTGGAGACCTTTCTTTAATGTTGCAGTGAAACTCAGGTCTTAAAAGCTTGGTTCCTAGTTAATTTATATTCATAAATTAATATATGAATGATATCTATCTATCTATCTATCTATCTAGACTGTAATTCACATTTGCATGATTTATTTATTTGACACTGTGCCTCTTCATTAAATCCTCAAAGAAAATGATCAGAAGAAGAAATTGGAAGCACAAGATAATTCAGGCACTGCTCATTTGTCTTTAGATGATAACAAAGACTGATATAATTGAATTGCTCCGTAAAGTAGCTTCAGCTGATTTATAAAAAAAAAAAACTGCAGAAGTTTTCAGTATATTTATCCAGTGATGTCAAACCTTCCACTTGGAAAAGTAACACATATTTGGACTTAGACTTGGAAAGGACTTAGAGAAAGAAAAATGTGCATGTGTGAATGTGTTTTCTACCATTAAAGCTGTGGCACTGGGAGTATACCAGCTCTTCTTCTTACTGATGCAAATCTGTTGTTTTAGGGATCAAACACGTCCCGGTCACATTCTGGGAGACCCTGAACGGAGAAACAACCCAGATGCTTTAGACACCAAACACATGTCTCTGACTCCCTTCACTCTGGTCAGGTTGGTTACACATTTGGCCATGATGCTGGGAGCCTCAGAGAAACCTGAGGTGAGCAGAATATAATTACTCTATCTTTGTGGATCCTAATCATTTTTAAATGAAGTATCTGAAGTGAGAGTTACTTTGTACAGTAGTGGCAATATCTAAGCAGCTTAAGTCATAAGCTGTTCATGAATAATCCACAAAACTCAATGAATGATGTTGCTTGTTTTATTACATCTAACAATGATGCTGTCACTCACTCTTTGTTCAGGTTGTCCAACAGATAATCCAGCCACCTGTGGAGGATGTCAGTTTGTTTCTCAGGTTGCACATAACAAAGGATCTTGAGCATCTGTCCCAGGCACTGGGAAAAGGAGCTGACGACAACGTAACATCTGTTCACTTGGTGCTCAAATCACTGCAGGAGCTACCACGGGCCAGTTCCAGTAAGTATCCAATCTTTAGTCACATGAACATGTGTCAAATATGGTCACATCTAGAATGACAGGAAGAAATAATGGAAGTCAGTACTTCATAAGAACTTGATTAAAATTGTGATTCCATTTAAGCTTAGAAAGAGTCTGCCACTCATTTTTGACTTTTCTTCTAGCTACTATCGACCCTTATCTTACAACCAAAGAATCCAGAAACACCTGGGAGACTACTGTGGCGACAGATATTATGACACCAAAGCTGATGGTAATTTGTTAGCTCAGTTTTTACCCTTTTTGTCATGAACCCCTTTTCACTCTTATCTATATAAACCGTCTTTTATACCCTTTACCAATATTTTGTGTCCAGGATCTTGACCAACTCCTACAAGAGGCAAAGGGAACCATCAGAAATGACTCACGTGTATCTTCCAACTTCATCATAAGGACGATCCACGGTGATGACTTTAGCTTCCTCACCTCACTGCAACAGGGCTCTGAGGTCAACAGCTCAGCAGTGTGGAGCTGCAGGGAGAGGCTGTCGTTGCTCAGCCTCACACACATTATGGAGACGAATGATCAAAAGGAGGAGCTCCCCCTGCTCTGGAGGTTCCTGCAGAAGGTGTGTGTCTCACAGATGTAAAGCTTTGATTGATCAGAATTCACCCATCCAGTCAAAATTTTACTCGATTGCATGCGTGAATTACTGACCAGACTGAGGTTTTTTTTATTTGTTTGTTTTGTTTTTTGTCTTTGAGGTAACACTGTGCACTATGGATAATTGCAAAGTTTTCTTTTTTTAAAACCTTTAGACCAAATGTCAAATTTGCCCTCATATATTATGAGATGGATGAGTACAATGTTCTTTGTCACACATTTCTAGAATAGAAATTGAATAGAATTGAATAGTCTATCTTTTCCCACAACCTTCAATTATATCAGTGCACCACCATGCTATAACTAATTATCTTTATATATTTTAAATGTAAAAGCAATTTTAAAAAGTTTCAGTAAGCTTGTTATTATTCTCACTGGTAGAATTGAAAATAACCAAAGATACACAGCCTGTGCTGTTGAAGCATTGTTATCAGCCGATTGTTTTTTTTGTTTTTGCTTTTTTAAGGAGAGAGAATTTCGGCTTATCAAATTCCTCCCAGAAATCCTAAACCTGCAGAAACGTTTGGTGAGAAAATACCAAAATGCAACTGAAGATATCGTGGGCTCCATCAGAGAATTCATTGATCAGCAAACAGGTGCAGATTATATGGACCTAAACTCTCTCCAAATGTGAACAATGACTTGATTAATCTACAGTACTATTTCTGAATAAATGTGAAAATCACAGTCAAAATCCTTTAAAGTTGGCTTTTGCTACACAGACAAAGCAACTGAAATATTTTTTATTCTGTTTGTCATGCAAATGTTTTTAAATTTGTTGTTTCAGAAATGGGGCAGCAGTATCAAAAACACATTGAGACCTTCTTGAAAACATGGAATCAGCTAAGAGTTTCTGTCACCAGCAGTAAGTAAAGCACTTATTCTACCCTTTGTCTGAACAACAAGATAATTTGTTGGTGCAGTTAAATCTTTTATTGTTCCTTTTATTTTGTATTTTTTTTCAGGACATTTTTATCAACTATACAAAAAAATTGCTTGATTTGACTTTGCCTTACTGGGTTTAAAATGGGAACAGTGGAATTCTTGATTGATTTTAGTTGCCTTCGAGAGCAAACATAATTCTAATTCTAAATGACTTTGTAAACAATAGAGGTCAAAATAATAGAAAAAGATCTACCACTGACCAATTACTGAAAACATATTATTATTATTATTTGTTCTTGTGATTAAATGGAACAGTTAATAAACACATATGTAGATTTTTGTTATATTTGAAATAAGGAATTATTTATCTGTCCTTTCAAAACTATAGATGAAATAAAAATTCCAGAAGAATTTTGCAGCAGCGATTTGGACCTGGACAGTGACTTGCAGTACCTCCTGCCCCGTCGGCAGGGTCCAGGCCTGTGTGCCACAGGGCTGGTCAGCTATCTGGTGACTCTCCACAATGAGTTGGTGAATGCAGTGGACCGTCACACACGAGAGGACAGCAGGTACTTTTTTAAAGCAGGTTATGTAGCTTTTTTAATCAAGCTGTATCAGGTATCCTCCTACCTGAACTTCAAACAAAGGGACAGATGAGTCAAATGAGTATCATTCAGGGGTGTTAGTATTAAAAATCCTTTCTTTCACCTGGGAGCTTGACATAGATACCCAGAGCGACATAACCGATTACTGAGTCAATGCTATTGATACATGATATATTGTAAATATAATACAGTTCAGTTTTGTTCTCAACAAAAGTTTTCTTCATCAAAATAGTTTCTTGCATTCTAGACCAACATGAGCAAAGACATGTGGGGAGATTAAACTTTATATCTACATTGTGGTGTCTGCAGTGACTACACAGTGAGTCTGATGGAGCTAATGGAGCAGCATGTGATCAGCTATGATGTGGAGAAGGATCTGCTTCCACTGGTTTTGTCCAACTGTCAGTACAGCTTGGAACGTGGCCACGAGACAATATCTGAGTATGACCTGCCCAGGATCCAACAGCAGATCCTCACCCGCTTTCTGCAGGGAAAACCTCTCATTACCCGCGCAGTGAGTCCACACAGCCAGTTAAAACATGTGTTCCACGTCTAAAATTACACAAACTTTGGCTGAAATTAAGAGTTCCAGTTGTTTTAAACTCTTGATTTCTCTCCACTGCAAAGAAGTTCATTTTCTGTTGAAGTTCTATTGTAATAGACGGCAGGAGGGCTCAAGAAGCAAATACAGTACAAACACAAATAGGACTAAGCTATTACTGTTTGTTCCACATATTTATGACAGCACACTACAACATGTGGGTTTTACATCATAAGTCCTCCCTGACAAAACCTCCAAGGGATTCTTTTTCCAGAATAAAGCCAGGAATCTTTTGTTAGGCAAAGTTGGAAACCACTGCACTATGGAGTTTGTTTTTATTGTGTTGGTTAACTACAGTGGGAAATTTTCATCATTTGACTCAAGTCTTGTATCTGTTCTATGTGATCTTACTTAGTTTTAAATCATATTTACATCTTTCCCTGCTTCACTTAACCCCCTGTGTTTTATTAAGGGAATTCCCACACTGGTCAATATGCAAGAGAGAGACTATGAGACCATTTTCAAAACTGTTCATGGAAAAGTGGCACAGGTAAAGTAATATGACCCGTATTGAGTTTACAGTAAAAGTGCTAATATTTGTTTGGGAGATATTCTTGATAAATGGACTTACTATCTATAATCTGTAAATGGTTATTACAGGTATAGCAGATTGATGTTTTGTTTATCACCAAATCGCATAAATATTTTGGGCCGAATAGTCACAGCAAATAAGAAAAATTGTCCTAACATTCATCTATAAAAGATCTACTCACACATCACACAGTTATATTGGGATGATTTACTTTTCAGTGCTTTATGACTTCACTGCTTTGTTTCTCTATCAGACGGCTCTGTCCCGTTTGATCTGGAACTCCGTGTCGAGACAGCTGGACTCTTACAGCGAAGTGTGTGAAGCACTGAAGATTGTGGAGCTGCTTCTGGGTTATCTCTCAATGACTGGTGGTGATCCCAAAATGAAACTGGTCATTTACCTTCAGGAAATACTAAAGATGGACCAAAATATTAATCAGCACATACTGAAGGTCATTACATGTACACTCTCTCACTCTGACCCTCCCATATCAAAAATCAGTATTAATGACAAAGCAAAGACCAGAGAGAACAAACTATCTATAAGTTGATCTTTAAGTTGATCACTTTTTTGCAGGCTTTTGGCAAATGTCAACTCAGACACTGTGTTTGTCTGTGGCAAGTCCTGTCCTCTCTCAGATCTGAAAAAATGCTGCAACTGAAAAGGGTAAGTTTTGCAGTATGTTTTGTTTTCAGATACAAATAAAATTTCAAGTTCATACACCACATGTGGTTTTTCACTGAGGATACATAAATTGTAAGTTTTGATCCTAAGCTCCTGTGTTAGCACTTTGGTCATTATGACCAGATATGTCAGTCCATCTACTGTATACATACAAAATGCATGCTTGCATGTCTTGTTAAAAAGGAGCCCTTTTCGGGGTATCCAGCCGAGTACCAGGTGCCACTGACTGAGGAAAACAAGACTGAGCTGAAACGATTCATGTCCAGAGGAAACATGGACCAGTGGCTGCTTGAGATGCATGAGTTCCTCTTGTTGCGCCTGGGCCGCCTACGGGCAACTGAGGACTACAATCCATCAAAGAGGTAAACCTGTTGTATGGTATCAGATTGTTTGTTCGGTAATGCCAGGGTTTTGTTTGGCCCTGACTTAGCAGGTGTGAAGAACAATTTACATCCTAAACCTCAAAGTCACTGCAGATGATCCTGTGTAGCCAAAATATGGATATATAAGAGTGATCTCAGAGATGCAAAGATATGCGTACAGTTATAGATTAGTCTGAATGAAGCAAAATATTTTCATCTAAGTATTAAAAACAATACTTATATTTAAAACTATGTTAGTTTGTCCAATTAATTTTCAGTTAATCAATCAATCTTAAAAATGTCCAAGTACTTTGTGCATATTTTACTGTCTTCAGATAAGCCTTGTTTATTCATTTTCATATCTGTATAGTGCCCCATCGTTTGGCCTTTCTGTCTATACCAAAAGTATGAATGTCTTTATTTGTTATAATGTTTTTTTGTTTTCCTGCTAAGTAAAAAATTATTTGCTCAAATGTAACAGTAATGTATTAAAATTTATATTTTCTTTCTTTCTGACAGTCTGAAGGTGGCGGTCAGTGCCTACATGAATCGTAAAGAAGTAGAAGTCCCTCCTTACGTGGAGGAAAACTTCTCTGAAAATGTGCAGCTGTCTCAGATAATTGAGACCTGGAAATACACCATCACAGCCAAACAGGAGTTGATGAATGAGTGATGAACGGAATGAGTGCATAGAGAGATATTAGTTATCTAAAGAAGTAAACAAAGGTATTTTTTCTGCATTTATTGATGTAATAATCATAGGATGTGTTGTGCTGTTCATTTGTTTTTTGGAATTATTTTAGAAATTCAATTCAACAACCAAAAACTATATTTACATTTTAATATTTTATTTTTCATTATGATTTACTTCTCTTGTGAATAGGTTGAATTTAAAAAAAAAAAGAGTAATATTATCATGCTGCAAGGAGTGAATAATATTTCTCCATCTAATAAGAAATTAAAGGTGATTGATACACAGAAAAAAGCAAAATCTTGTAATCCAATGTAAATGAATGTGCACGGTTCGATCATAAACATGAAAGGGGATGGTATACTGAGCATTTTACACTTTTTCATACATATTTTATTTTTCTTATATTTTAAAATGCTTTAAGTTTTTATTTACATTTGTGTAAGAGTTGAGATTTGCTACATTTTATGGGTTTTTTTAAAAAATTTAATAGTTAGATTTATCAGATTTTCAACACATGTATTAAACCTGGTTGCGTTCAGCAGATAATCGAGAGATGAATTGGATGGGTTTAGAGAGATTTTAGTTTATCAGTTAACTTTAAGTCATACTACTTCTTTGAACTCTTTTATTTATTTATGGTCTTGTTGATGTTTTTCTTGATTCGTTTATGAGTAAGATTAGAAATTACCTTTAACCTCTGTGAAAACAATGAAACAGCAAAGCAGAATAAACTCAAGCACATCCTCAGTGAGCTGCTCATGTATTCACTGTGAGAGTATATACAGTATGACTGCTTTGATATATTTTATATATCATTCTTTGATGACTATTTTTGTTTTAAAGTAAAATCTTTTAGGGTGAAGTAACAACAGGATGGATTGATAAACTAGTGCAAAAACTGCACATTTTCCATTTTTCTTACATGTTAAAAAACTATAAATGTTCATTTGCATAAAAGTGACTTGAATACGTTCATTTAAAGAAAACATTTATTTTACAGCTAAAGAACAAAATATGATTTAAACATAAACTAGTAAAGAAATTAATAATTGATATTTTTCTTTTTACATTTTACTAACAGTGTCAAATACTTTTTTCTTGCATCAATTTGAAAGTCAATATTTTACATTTTATCTGTTTTCTCTAATACTTGGATTTGAAAACTTAAAAATAACACTGAGGCTCAACAAAAACAATGATACACAGCAAGGCAGATAAAACAAGTGCATTATTTCTTCACTATGAGCCACCTGCTCATGTGTTGCATTTTGTCAATCTAAAAAAGTTACTAAGAGTTATTTAGAAAATTCAGAAATGCATTGTTGAATTTGACAATCATATAGTGTGAAACTTTCTTGATTTACTCTTTATGTCGAGGGATTATGTGCACATTTCTTCTTTTTTTTCTGCTTTCTTTTTTTTTATCAAGTATATTTTGCTATTGACCAACACTCAAAATTGTATTACTTTTTCTTACATATATCAAGTATCCTGTATTGATTATTTGTTGTGTATCTGCTAAAAGATTAAAGTACATTGGAAAATATTTCCTCTGAAATAGTCAATGAAGCAGCTGTTACACACATGTGACCTGAAATGTATTATTTCTGCCATAGTCACAGATTGTCAGTCACCTATTGAAAATTAACCCCTTTTTTTTGTTTTTGTTTTTTTTTAAAGTTCTCTATGGTTGTTTTCTGTGCTTTGAAGAAGTATTCATACATACTTTTTTGTCACCTTACAGCCCAAAACGGAAATATTTTTGATTAAGATTGTCAGTGACTGACCAACACAAAGTAGCACATACAGTGGGGCAAAAAAGTATTTAGTCAGCCACCGATTGTGCAAGTTCCCCCACCTAAAATGATGACAGAGGTCAGTAATTTGCACCAGAGGTACACTTCAACTGTGAGAGACAGAATGTGAAAAAAAAAATCCATGAATCCACATGGTAGGATTTGTAAAGAATTTATTCGTAAATCAGGATGGAAAATAAGTATTTGGTCAATAACAAAAATACAACTCAATACTTTGTAACATAACCTTTGTTGGCAATAACAGAGGTCAAACGTTTACTATAGGTCTTTACCAGGTTTGCACACACAGTAGCTGGTATTTTGGCCCATTCCTCCATGCAGATCTTCTCGAGAGCAGTGATGTTTTGGGGCTGTCGCCGAGCAACACGGACTTTCAACTCCCGCCACAGATTTTCTATGGGGTTGAGGTCTGGAGACTGGCTAGGCCACTCCAGGACTTTCAAATGCTTCTTACGGAGCCACTCCTTTGTTGCCCAGGTGGTGTGTTTTGGATCATTGTCATGTTGGAAGACCCAGCCTCGTTTCATCTTCATAGTTCTCACTGATGGAAGGAGGTTTTGGCTCAAAATCTCACGATACATGGCCCCATTCATTCTGTCCTTAACACGGATCAGTCGTCCTGTCCCCTTGGCAGAAAAACAGCCCCATAGCATGATGTTTCCACCCCCATGCTTCACAGTAGGTATGGTGTTCTTGGGATGCAACTCAGTATTCTTCTTCCTCCAAACACGACGAGTTGAGTTTATACCAAAAAGTTTTACTTTGGTTTCATCTGACCACATGACATTCTCCCAATCCTCTGCTGTATCATCCATGTGCTCTCTGGCAAACTTCAGACGGGCCTGGACATGCACTGGCTTCAGCAGCGGAACACGTCTGGCACTGCGGGCTTTGATTCCCTGCCGTTGTAGTGTGTTACTGATGGTGACCTTTGTTACTTTGGTCCCAGCTCTCTGCAGGTCATTCACCAGGTCCCCCCGTGTGGTTCTGGGATCTTTGCTCACCGTTCTCATGATCATTTTGACCCCACGGGATGAGATCTTGCGTGGAGCCCCAGATCGAGGGAGATTATCAGTGGTCTTGTATGTCTTCCATTTTCTGATGATTGCTCCCACAGTTGATTTTTTCACACCAAGCTGCTTGCCTATTGTAGATTCACTCTTCCCAGTCTGGTGCAGGTCTACAATGCTTTTCCTGGTGTCGTTCGAAAGCTCTTTGGTCTTGGCCATGGCGGAGTTTGGAGTCTGACTGTTTGAGGCTGTGGACAGGTGTCTTTTATACAGATGATGAGTTCAAACAGGTGCCATTCATACAGGTAACGAGTGGGGGACAGAAAAGCTTCTTACAGAAGACGTTACAGGTCTGTGAGAGCCAGAGATTTTCCTTGTTTGAGGTGACCAAATACTTATTTTCCACCCTGATTTACGAATAAATTCTTTACAAATCCTACCATGTGGATTCATGGATTTTTTTTTCACATTCTGTCTCTCACAGTTGAAGTGTACCTCTGGTGCAAATTACTGACCTCTGTCATCATTTTAAGTGGGGGAACTTGCACAATCGGTGGCTGACTAAATACTTTTTTGCCCCACTGTAATTGTTAAGTGGTACGAAAATGATACATTGATGTAGATAAAAGTTGTAGATAGGTTTAAAGTAGAGTTAGGTTACAGAAAAATATCCCAAGCTTTGAACATCTCCAGGAGCACTGTTCAATCCATCATCCAAAAATGGAAAAAAGTATGCTACAACTGCAAACCTACCAAGACATGGCCATCCAACTAAACTGACGGACCGAGCAGGGAGAGCACTGGTGAGAGAAGCTTCTAAGAGGCCCATGATCACTCTGGAGGAGCTGGAGAAATCCACAGCTTAGGTGGGAGAATCTGTCTGCAGGACAACTGTAAGTCGTGCACTATAAAGAAGATTAACAAGAAGAAAGCCATTGTTGACAGACATAAAAAGTCCCGTTTGCAGTTTGCCAGGAGACATGAAAGGGACACAGCAAATGTGTGGAAGAAGGTGGTCTGGTCAGACCAAAGTTGGGCCTAAAGCGCTACATGTAGCTGAAAAGTAACACTGCCTGCTCATCACCCTGAACACACCATCCCCACTGTGAAACATGGTGGTTGCAGCATCATGCTGTGGGGATGCTTTTCTTCAGCAGGGACAGTGAAGCTGGTCAGAGTTGATGGGAAGATGGATGGAGCTGGAAGAACCTGGAAGAAAACTTTTTTGGAGGCTGCAAAGGACTTGAGACTGGGAAGGAGATTTACCTTCCCTAAACATACAGCAAGAGGTACAATGTAATGACTGGGATAGCCCAGTCATTTCCTAAATCATGGCAATTCTCCTGGCACTTAACAGCGTACACTATATTACTCTGTTTGTGTCAGGGGACTAGATCTTTGGGTGAACTAATTTTTGGTGCAGCGTGTTTTTGGGTTTTAAAGTCACACAGACGTGGTGTTTAGAGTAAATGTATCTCAGCTGTTCCGATATTCCTGACACATAAGGGACAAGTAGAGGTTTCTGCTTAGGCAACAGTTGTCCTGCTCTCCTGGAGCCTTTTCTAGGTGCCTTCCCATCTTTGACAAAATTCCAGCTAGGATAACCACATTTAGGCCGGCCTTTTTCATATGATGTTCTTCTGCTTCCCTGGCTGCTGTATCTGTGTGGATAGTGTTCAGTTCAGGCTGTTTGAAGGATAAAGGTGATCATACCAAATACTGACTTGCAAGCTTATTAGAATTGTACAGACTCAGCATTTACTTTATACAGGTGAAACTCGAAAAACTTAGAATATCATGCAAAAGTTCATTTATTTCACTAATTCAACTTAAAAGGTAAAACTAATATATGATATAGACTCAATACATTTAAAGCAAGAGATTTCAAGCCTTTATTTTTTATGATTTTGATGATTATGGCTTATAGCTTATGAAAACCCCAATTTGAAAATCTCAGAAAATTAGAATATTACATGAAATCAATAAAACAAGGATTTTAAACAGGGAAATGTCAGGCCTCTGAAAAATATGTCTGTGAAGGTTCTCAGTCATCCAGATCATCGTAGTCTAAGGAGCTTGGAAAGAAAAGCGTCTGGACTTCTTTTCGTTGCTTGAAGACGTTTAACCTCTCATCCGAGAAGCTTCTTCAGTTCTAGGGTCAAATGATGGAGAGTCCCCGATTTAAACCCTGTGGGAGTGTTCCCCCCAAGAGGGACAAAAGGACCCCCTAATGATCCTCTTCCCAATCACTTGAGCCAAGGTGTGAAAACAGGTGTAGGTCACAATCAGCCAAGGTTTTGGGTGAACTCATTGTGAAACCTTTCCCCACCCTATCATGTGATTTCCTGAGATCAGATTGCCCAGGATGTGAGTGGGCGTTAAGGCATCTGGGAAGGGATCTCAAAACTGGATTATAGATGGCAGACAGTTGGTGTCATAAACCGCCGCCTCTGTTCAAAGATGGTCGTTCACAGTGGACATAAATGGCCTCTTTTACTCCTCTTTCAAACCATCTGTCTTGTCTGTCCAAAATGTGAACATTGGCATCCTCGAAAGAGTGACCTTTATCCTTTAGATGCAGATGGACTGCTGAGTCTTGTTTATTTTTGTTCAATTAGCAGCATGAGCTGTGGATACATGTAGAATTGTAAGCACAGTAAAAAAGCAACACCTAATGAAAAAACAAAACAGATCCCACATCCCTCCTTAGCAAGCTGTGTTGTCAGATTTCCTAACTATATTTCCTCCCACAGTTTGCCATATTTTTTCTTGACAAGCTGACATTGTTAAGTTTTTTTTTAAACAGGTGTGTCCTGAACAAAAACAGACTTTTCGTAAGTTAAACAGGCTGATCAGTTATGTGAGTTAAGAAGTGTAGGCTTGAGGATCCTCAGTCTTCTTGACCTCAGAATCACCACTTCAGAAAAACACTTAGGAGCTCTGATTTCTTCAACTACAATAAAACTTGCTTTAGTGCTGCAACATTTTGTACTAAAGCTCTGGCTATCATAGTCTGCTGAGATTGCAAACTACATTTTCATTCTTGGGCCTTCTGTTTATTTTCTTGATGCCTAAGATTAGCATACTTGGATCTATGCTTGTAAAACCAAAGGTTTCAAAGGTCTGGCATCAACTGTATTCCCCAAGCACCAGCATGGCCTCATAGCAAAGAAGACATACCAGCATGTTTCTCTGTAGCACAAACAAGCATTTGCATTTGCTGTCTTAAAATACTTTTCCTCTGCATCAACATTTTGGTGTTGCTGATATTCCTTTTTCTTTTTGAAACTCAATGACTTGACTGAAAAATATGAAAAAAAAAACCTTTTTCCTGTTTGGGAGAGCTAAGTTAAAATTTCAGGTTAGTATCTCAAAAGTTATTTGTCTTATTTTCTCTGAAGTTTGAGTTAGAAAGTTGACATTTTGAGATACTAAAATCAAAATGTTGAGGCACTTACCTGAAATTTTGGCTTCTAGATGGCAAGATTTTTCTCTCATTTTTTCTCTTTTTTTTTAGTCAGAGGTGGAAACCACTCTGAAACACGCTGCTGTTGAAATACTGCCATCGGGAGGCAGATGCTGTCATTACGTAGGACACAAAAGATTCATTGTGGGACATGTAGTTTACACACAACCTATGATAATTTTATCGCTTTTAACTTCTTGTGGGCCGTAAAATAATTTGGCAAGTGGGATTCACCTTGTGTTTGAGTGCGTTGTAAAGTGTAGGAGGGAGGGAGTTGGCAGTTCCCGTATTATTATCAGGTAGCATTTAGACACTTAGGCACACTATTAACTTACACGGACCCCTACAAACTTTCTGTTACTACACTAAATGTGTGAAACAATGAAGGTACGTTACACTTTTCCTTGTTGCTCTGCAGATTATTTTAATAATGCATATGGTGTTGTTTAAATAACTTTAACTTAAGTCTAACCCAAAAATTGTCAAGGAGCGGCTGTGTGTATGCAGGAGAGGACCCAAACGCACAACTCAAGACACACAGGGATAGACTCAAAAGGCACGGCTTTATTACCAGGAACACAAGGAGTCAGTAGCGGTTTTTGATACGGGCAGCACGGGCGGTTGCCCGGGGCGGCATCATGGTGGGGGGCGGCATCACGGGCATCGGCAAAAAAAAAATTGCTCATACTCAAGCTGCCCCGACTTCAGCCAGCGCATATTGGGAATGGCATAGGCACCGATCGGTTTTCTATCGCCTATTTCCTGGGAGTAAGGGTGCCCTACGTTTGCGAGGTGCGCCTGCTGCTTGCGGCGCAGGGAGGAGAGGAGAGGGCTGCGGGGGATTCTCTGGCTGGCTGGAGCAGCATCTAACAACCAACTCGGAAAATAAAACAAAATAAAAACAAAACAACAAACACAAAAACATCAGACATCATGATACAGACTTATATTTTGCACCGATGTTTTTTCGAAATTCTATACGTGAAAAGTGAGTGCGAGAGTCCTCGGTGCGCCTGCTTGCTGCTGAAGTCAAAGTAAACTTTATTGTCATCTCCGCTATATACAGTCCAGTATATAGAGAGACGAGACGACGAGGCTCCAGTTACAGCAGTGCAAGTAAACAAACAATAAATATAAGAAGAGTAAGAAAATAAATATACACTTTAGGACTCGGAGTAAAGGGATTTTAGTATGAATTTGTGTTCATACTGGAGTCCAAAATTAAAACCAATGGAAGATGGACAAGAAAAGTTCAAAGCCATCAGGTGCTCAGTTTAGAAAAAATAGAAAAGAAGAGGAAGATAAACGAGCAAAAGATACAGGTAAGCAGATGTGTCATTGGATAATGGCAGGTCATCCTGAAACAATCAGAATCAGAATACTTTATTAATCCCTAAGGAAATAATGTGGATTACAGTTGCTCCAAGAAGAAATGGTAAAAATAGTAACAGTAACAGACTAAATTCCAAACAATACATTATGTTACAGATTTTAATATTAATTAGTCATTGTCAGTTGTTGATTTGTCCTGTTCTCATTGTATGACGAATTATGATGGCTGTTTGGTAGCCGTTTGCATACAATGCATACTCTCTCTCTCTTTATGTGTGTTTGTGTGTGTTTCTCTAGTGAATTTCGACAACAGTTTTATGTTAATGTACAATCCTTAATATGTTTTATGTATGTGTGTGTGTGTGTGTGGGGGGGGGGGGCAGAGAGAGTGTTCGCCCGGGGCGCCAAACAGGCTAGGACCGCCACTGCAAGGAGTGGCACAAAACTATGCTGGGAGACTCTAAAGCTAAGGCACAGGGGAGACTCAAGGAAACGCACACAACCATGACGGAACAGAGGGAGATTCTGACATAAATACACAGAAGGTAATGAGGGACGTGGGAACACACGGGGAGCACAGCTGAGGACAATCCCCCGCCCTCTCCTCCCGGTGCAGCAAGCAGCAGGCGCACCTCGCAAACGGAGGGCGCCCTTACTCCCAGGAAATGGGCGATAGAAAACCGATCGAAAACCGATCGGTGCCTGTACCATTCCCAATATGCGCTGGCATGATGTCGGGGCAGCATGAGCACAAGCAATGTTTTTAATATTTTTTTGTTGCCGATGCCCGTGATGCCGCCCCCCACCACCACGATATCTATTGATTGCATGATTTGAAAAACAGCCACACCTTTCACTGTAAATGAAAATGAAAGTAAATATGGGAACGACTAAGCTATATCCTGTAGCACCAGACTGTAGGTCAGACATGCAGTGCTGACAATGTGAGGAAGAAGAACAAACAAGGTAGGACATCTAACAACTATCCTTACTGATAATAATAATGCATTGGGACATGCCCGAGATTAAAGTTTTGTGTCTGTAATATTAAATATTATCAGACGTGTTTTATTCGTCTTTCATTACAATAGAAATTAGTCATCTGTAACAGCATTTGACCGAACTGTATACTTCCTACTGAACTTCAGCATATCCCTAATCACCCTGTCCTGTATTATAATTTAAAGATAAAAAGACAAACATTATGAATCTAAATAAGTCTTTTTAACTGTTAAATGCTACTACATAATGCAAGATGGCCTAAATTAATTTCATAAAATACATCAAATAAAACATTCTACAAGATTTTTTTTAATGCAGTTATAATTTTTTATAAAGCAATTGCTAATTTTTTTGCAAAGGGAAAAGTCTGGAACAAGTTTTGAGTATAGGAAAGATAGGTTAAAGTTATGAATCACCCCCTCCGTTACTGTAAATGAAAGTGAAAATAACTCTGTGACTCCAGTAAGCTATATCAAATCTGTTGTGGTGTGTTGATAACACACCACAATTCTTTTTTATTACTGAGGCTTTTACAATAGTACAGCAAAAGTACACCTTCAAGTATAACTTCAACAAATAATATGTAACACATTTCCAATGCTTTAACTAAAAACTGAACATTATAAGATTTGCAGATGTATGCACCTTTTTGTGTTTTGCTCTCTTTATTTTTCATCACCATTGTAAGTACACCACAGTGTTTGTTACTGTGTTTGAAGAACTTTTTGGATTCCGTTACTGTGGAGTATACATACATACCCTACATGTATGTACATGCAGTGTTTTAATTAAATAACATCAGTTTAGTATTTATCACTAAAGTCTTGCCACCATGGATTGTTCACAGGGAATGAGATTATAAAGGTAAAAAGATCTAGTCTTTTAAAATACTCAATACTGCCACCTAATGTCCACAACTGAGCATGTTTTTGTGACTTTCTAAAATGAGAGAATATCATTAAACAATATCTTAATCAGAGTGTAAGAGAAATAGAATATGGTTTGTTAAGGTTCAATGAAACATACTGTGTTAAAGGTTTAAACTGATATTTTAATGATACATATTAATATTAAGAACAAGGATGTATCAACATTCCTTTTTTGTAGCTTTGCTATTTTTATGGTAATAAACGAAACATATTTGAGTTTTGAACAAAAGACAAACAAAAAGAAAAACTTATTAGATTACACTTTTGATTCTGTGTGTGAATATCAGTTGCTTATTAGACATGATAGGAAAAACAGCCAAAGGAAACACCTCTTTTACTGTAAATGACAATAAGAGTAAATGACTGACCAAGTACAGTAGACGGGAGCTGGTTGTTACACTTTCTACTATAGCATGAATAGCTAATCATTGAAACATCTTTCAAAGACCAATCCTTGTCCACCCTCTTCCAGGAATCTCTCCCTCTTTTACAGCCTTTACAACAGTACAGAACATCACCACTTTAAACTACTTCAATGATAAACATAAAAGTAACATGTTTTCAAAGCTCTCATCAACAAATGAACATTATGGAGCTTTAATTTTCGTGTGCTAAGACTCCATATTGCCTGTATTTGTATAGCGCTTTACTAGTCCCTAAGGGCCCCAAAGTGCTTTACACATCCAGTCATCCGCCCATTCACACACACATTCACACACTAAACACTAACAGTATAAGAAAATAACAACCAGCCAACTGTTATTCACATGATAGTCTTTGGGCTATTGATCTTTTACATAAATATTGTTAGATATCCCAATTCTTTGGTCTTTGGGCTGAAGATCAAAGAATTGGTGTTTAATGCTCAATCAACAATCTTTTTATTCTATACAATACTTTGAACAGGAGGGTGTCCACCAGATCTCGAGTTGTCTGACAGTTACGCACACTCTTTGCCCCCCCTTCAAAGTCATAAAACCTAAATATCCACAGGCCTTAGCTTCCTGTGCAGCATGTTTTGTTCTTTCTAATAAAAAAAGGCTTTGATTCTCTGCAAACAGCATTTCTTATAAATCAGCAGTACAATGTATCATAAAACAGTGTAATATCCCATTCCTGTTTTTTCTCAGAATAAAAAAATTTATTTTATTACATGTACTTGGGGATTTTCACAGCTCAGCATCCAACATCAAAATCTACTGGGGCAGTTCCAGCAGCACACATTGACACACAGAAATCAACAACCTTTGTCTCTAAAAACTAGTTCCTGCTGGTCCTGTCACGGTCCTGGGTCATTTTGACCCAGCATTTTCAGTTCTTATATTCCTTTGTATTATGGTTTGTATTCTGATCCTTTTGTCATGCTTTGTTTATTAGTATTATTCTATGTTTCAGTTATTCTTTGTGAGGGATTAGTTCTTAAGTTGTGTCTCTCGTTTAGTGTAATGGAAAACAGGAGGGAGACACAGCTGGGAGGGTTTGGGCTAACGAGACACGGGGAGCAAAGCTAGACACACTGAGATGAGGCACAACCTTTCACAATAAAATGGGAAACAAGAAACAGACACAGACTTGACACTGAACTGAACTTACACTAAACGAGAGACACAACTTAAGAACTAATCCCTCACAAAGAATAACTGAAACATAGAATAATACTAATAAACAAAGCATGACAAAAGGATCAGAATAAAAAACCATAATACAAAGGAATATAAGAACTGAAAATGCTGGGTCAAAATGACCCAGGACCGTGACAGGTCCCTCTCTATCTCCTGCCTCCCTATCTCGTGTCCTTGCTGCCCACTCCTTCGCACACTATGTTCTCCTTGCTTTGGCTTACCCCTCCTTATCCCACTAACAGCAGCTCTGTCGTCTCTGCTTCTTACATAAACCTCTGACCTATTCTGCCAGTTCTATGTGTGTGCTCTATGCGTAAATGTTTAGCAGCTTGACCTATGACCTACTTAAATGAATAACGACTATAATGCTTAACTATCGTTAATACAACTAAATCACTAATACTGCAATAATCTATTCATACAATATACACACATCTTCTGTTATCACAATGACTATGTCAAAATATAGATATGCATTCTTTTCAATAATGCGTGCAGTGTAGCAGTATTTAAGGTCTGACATGAAAATCATGTCACTGTAAATTGTTTATGGACAAGAATGTTAACACAGATTAAATGTTTCAAATTCATCAATGCTGCCGCCTATTTAACTTATTACAACATACAGAAGATAAGATGATATAAATCAATTTGGTAAAACAGTTTTTGAAACAGCTTGAATTATACTAACGATGCTCAAGGGCATTACAATGTTTCTGTCATTTATAATATTATATTTTGTTTCAGACAATCATGTTTTGCACCGAATGTGGAACTCAAGTGGACAGTACATTTAAATTCTGCCCTGAATGTGGCAACAAGTTATTTCTTTTGTCTCAAAAAAAGGCTCAAGGTAAGTTTCCTGTCATAATAGTAAAACTTCATTTGCAACCATAAAACAGTACTGTAGGTGGATGTTTAACTAGAATGAAAATGACACAGTGTTCTGATAATCATCTGAAACACAAGTATAGAAGTATAGTCATTTCCATTGTTCTTCCCCCAAAGGGAGGGCGTATGTAATCAGTTTTGTTTGTTTGTCTGTTTGTTAACAGCATAGCATCCACAGTTTTCTTTATTTTAAATTTGGTGAAAACTTCATAATACCCACATTTTTTAATGAATTGTCTTCAAATTTCACAACAATATACTAGGCCATAAAGGACACGAGTACCTAGGTTTGCCAAGCATTTGATCTCAACTTCCATTGCCGTCAAAGCTGACTCTGAAAAAAAATGCAAGAAACCATATCAAGTAATACATCATACAATAGGGCATGGAGAGAGCTGTACAAGACACTTTTTATTTTTCAGTACAGCACCCTGTGACATCACAAAGATGCCATAAAGTTTCACAAAATACACCTTAAAATCTTTAAAAAGTTTTACAGCTTATACAAGCCAAAGATATCAGTCCAATTTGCTCCATTCAGTTAATCACTGGGTAAAGATAACAAAATATAGCATTTGAAAATGTAATGCTTTGTGGTCATAGGTCAAAGATCAGGGTCATATGAATAAGGAAAAAAACTGGATCATCTCCAATGCCATGTTTACTGTGATTAGATATATATAAAACTTACATAGAAATAATTGTTAAACAGATGGTGCCACATCAACACATATAATTTCAACCACGACTAAGGAGAAAACCCAAAAGGAGGATCAAGACCAGGCTCCAAAAGAAGATGAAGGTATAAAGGAAAATACCACCCAAATACAGGTAAAACAAAACAAAAAACAAAAAAAGACTTCCTTGTTTCCTTCCTTTACACCAAGATTATCCAGAGCAGTAAACACGCTATTAAAAATACAAGAAAATGCTTTTGCAGACCTTCCAAGTTTAACTTTGACCAGTGTTTGTACTTTTGAGCACAAGGACCCAGGTTTGCTCCTGTTTATGAGTTTTCTGAATTTTATAATTGTAATTAGTGGTGTTTCTTTTTCCCTCTGCCATGGTTATTTTATTGTACAAATATCTAATTTGGTTTAACTCTAATTATTGTACAGTTATTCAAGAGTTATGAGTTTGACTTTCGTTTGACTTTCTTTTGAGTTATGTACTTGCTAGGCATTTTTTGACTGGTTTTACTTTCACTCTGTACTATGGCTAGTCTCTTAGGATCCTTAGTCTTTAGTTTTTGCTACTTTCTGTTAGTGTTTAGAATTTACAGTTTTGTGTCTGTTATTCTTGCCTTCCCCTGTGTCCCCTGTATTGTGTTAAGTGTGTGTTTCTTGCCTGTGTGTTTAGTTCTATGTTACTTCCTGCAAGTTCTTGTCTCTCGTGTCCTGTTTTTGAGCTTTATTTGTGTATGCTGATTACATTCAGCTGTGTCTTATTACCCTTGTGTCATCTCTTCCTCCTGTTCTTTTTTAACTTTGTAAATTTTATGTTCTGGACTTTCATCACAACATGAAAAGCCACATTAAAGACCTGCTTTTTGTTAACCCTCTACTGCATGGCTTTTTCATTTTTGGGGAAAAAATATTTCTCCCTATTTTGGGGGAGCTTTAGGGTCCCTAACAATATATCAATCATAAAATTTGACACCCTGCCCCCCCCCAAACAGATATTGGTTTGTTGCTTCAAGGCAACACTGTGCGACAAGGGTAGTCAAACACCAAGTTATTCTATAATAAGTTTTATTAGTACAACGAGGATGAACAAATAAATAAACAACAAATAAACAATGTAAACATTTCACAGAACAATAAAACACCAAAATACATCCAACATTTGATCATAACCCCATGCACGCGCGCACTTTTGGGGACATTACATTAACTTAAATTCATTTCCTAGAGACTTATCCTGACCCTACCCATCACAAGTCCCTGCCTAAACCTTACCCTAACCCTGACTCAAGCCTTCACCCTAAAATTGTGCCTGGTAGCATTATTTGAAAAAAAAAGTTGGGTTTTTTTTGAAGGGCCAGTGTGAGGCATGAAAATGTGGTTTGTTCCCTCAGGGCAACGCTATGCAGTAGAGGGTTTGTTATGCTGCTTGCATTAGTTTCCCATCTCTCTACCCTTTTATAGCACAGTAATACAAAAAGTGTTAATTTCTGCTTCTAGAAATTATCAGTTTGAAATGGTATTTCCTGAACTAACTGTGTAGTTTTTTTCAGGGACAGTTGGCTACTGATGATTCTGAGCTGGACAGCAAAGGTGCTGCATCATCAGATAGCAGTACAGACCCAGCCACAGTGAAAAATGAAAGTGCATCTTCATCTCTTCACCAGACACAGTTTGACAGTGAACTAGCAGTTTGTGAGGAGAAACAGAAGCAAAATGCTGTGGCTGCTGAAATTAACTCTGACTCATGCACTGAGGCAACACCTGAAACAAACCTGTCTGTTCCCACAACAACACCCTCCCCTACATCTGCCCACAGCAAAATAGCAGCACATCAAACAAGGGATTCATCAGATATAAACAAAGATGACACCCCGGATCCATATCAAACTCCTGCTGACAAGCTAAGTGATGTTCATCCTGGACCTTTGTCTAACTCCAAAGATTTCCCAACAACCAAAGAAGCTGAGTCTACTGTCCCTGAATCATCTGAGGACATATTAAAAGAAGCCAAAGCAGCAACGCAGCCTGCCCCACACCAAGATGCAAACAAAACAACATCTCAAAATCTCTCTCGGAAGACTGCTGATAAGAAAAACTCCATGAACGCAGATCAAAATACAGTCACAAAACAGGCTGACAGGAAAAAAGAACAAGTAGAAGGAGTTGAGACGTGTTATTCAGATGATCAAAATACCACAAAGTCAGAGAAGTCTTCAAGACCCAGCCCAGTAACAAGGGACACCAGCAAAGATACTGAGGTATTATGAGGTCAAACACAGAGTTTTAACCTCAAACTGAGGTTTATACCGAAATACAAAATCATAGTATGAGGAGAAAATATTCAATCTTATAACAACAAGAAACATATATTAAGGAATATATTTATCCAGCAATAGTTAAACAGGAAACCATAGATTGTTCTTTCTGGAAGTAAAACATTGTTTTGTCTGCTTGTTTTACACTAAACTTCAACTGCAGTAAAAAACAAAGTTTCAAAGATAGAAGAACCGGTTTATCCAGACCTTTAAGTTCATCTTCCATAATGTCCTGTTTATCTTGTTCAGACAGTGTACTAACTTACTGGTTCCCCTTAGTTATGAGTTTGCAAAGACAAACATCATGTTTGAACTAAAAAGTGGCACAACTCTGTGTGTATTAGAGATAACATGTTATTAGGATTAATTACAAAAACAGTGTAGGCTCTGCTTCCAGAGAAACCCTATCTCAATAAATACTTAAAAATTTTAATAGGTATTTGGTGAACTAACTCTGTAGCTATTCTTTAGGTACAATTGGCTGCTGCTGAATCACAGCCAGACAGAGAGCATTCTACAACACCAGACAACATTGCAACCCAAGTTGTAGCAGAAAATGGAAGCAGATCCACATCCCTTCTGCAGACACAGCTGGAAAGTAAATTAGCTACTCTCCCTCAAGGTATAGAGTCTTGTAATAAGAAAGAGGGACATCTTGCTGTGACTGTTGAAAGTGACTCTGAATTACGCAGTAAGGCAACACCTGAAACAAACCTATCTGTTTCCACAACGGCGGTAACAAAGGACACCACCAAAAGCACCGAGGTATTATGAAGACAAATACAGAGTTTTAACTGACAAACTGAGTTTAATACAAAACCACAAAATTAAAACATGAGGGAAAAGATTTTTAAAATGTAACATTTCTGAAATGTTTTTTTCCGATCTGAAACCAATTTACTAACATTAATTAATATCCATTTTCATAAGTAGAAGGTGAAAATTGACATATTGTCGCTCTACATTAAACATATTTTTCTGACTACCAATCAGACTCTTGTAGGACTTAAGTTTTATTTTCTTCTACTCATACAGTATATAAAATAAGAAATAAAACTGGTTTGTTTGTTTTTTTTACATTTTTTTTTTTACATTTATAAGGCTACTTCCACTAACTCAAATAAGGACACAGGTGCACATCTGGCAAAAGAACAGCAACGAGGCAAGAGAGATGTAGTTGGCTCTAGGCCACCAACTTCACCCTGCCCTCCCCATCATAGTGATGTCCAAGTGGGCCATCAGAGACCACAAAAGTAAGTAACAGGATGTAGAATATACATATTTGAGTTCATATTTTTAACCATCAAATTATTTATTTGCCTTTTTCCTGTTATTCCAGTTCATCAGTCAGTGAAGGAATATCTGTGTATTTTCACGTTGTCGTTTCTAAAGAATTTCACTGGGATCCAGAGAAAGACGTTGTTGTGTTAAAATCTGCTGCACTGTTAGGAAGCTGGGATGGTTCGATCGCAATGTTCCCCAGGTATAACTTATTGTTGTTATTTGTTTGTTCAAAAACAATGTTTTTTTTTTTAAATTCTCCACGGAAAATCAGTGAGACTGAATTTAGATGTGATTAAATATTCCTATTTTTGCCAGTATAGAAATTATATTAGTTTCTATCGAATTATTAGATTGTCTGTCATCTGTATGTCCCATCTCTAACAATAACTTTCTGGTTATTAGGTCTCTTGGAGATAAGAGATATCTTGTTGAAGGACATATTAAAATTCCCAAGGAAAGACTTCATGAGCGTATACCCTACAAATATGCAGTTCACAAGCACAGTAAAAAGGAGTTAATTTATGAGGCCATCTACCAGGAAGAGAAAAATGACTACATCAACAGATGCCTGTCGATCAAACAAGGGCTTTTAACAAGAGAAGGTATTCTAAATTCATATTATTGATATAGATTTTGCAAATATTAGATTTAATTACTGTATTTAATAAATGCTAAAAAAACAAAACAAAACTGAGAAAAACAATGGTTCAATAGTGGGCTTTAATGTATGCCCAATTTTTAGACCTATACTAAGAAAGCAGTCTGCTTTGATGATGTCACATCCACAAGAGAGCAAACCCTTTTTCACCTCCATCAACTGCTAATCTCCAAGTAAGGAAGGAGGCAACCTTTGGTCTACTTGGTCAAACAGCAGACATTTTCACTAGAGAGATGTTTATACTATTTTTACTGTCTGTGAGAGTATGGTTTTATTGTAACGAACCCTCTGCAGTCAGTTGTTGACACTAGAACCACAATTTGCACATATTCTCTCCTCAGTAAAGTCTTCCTTGATAGTTTGCTAACTATATGTAAGATATTCATTAGATTGAGAATTTGGTGAATTTTAGCACTGAAAGCGCTTTATCTACATGCCTCATTCACCCATTGACACCCATTCATACAGGCACAGTTTTTCTAAATTTAAATGCTTTCTCTCTAACATTCACACATATTTACACTCTGATGAACACTTCAGGGAGCAACTTGGGGTTCAGTGTCTTGCCCAAGGATATTTAGGCATGCACACTGAAGGTGGGAGAAGCCAGGGACTGAACCACCAATTTTAGTAGATGACCTGCTTTATTTGTTTTGCTACCACCTACACAAGAATCACCTACACTTGTGAAGCTCGCACACAAGAATTTCACTCACATGTACTGTACCAATGTACCTGCACATGTGATGTGACAATAAAAGTGATTTGATTTTGATTTGAAAGAGTATCAAGAGAGTTTACGGATGACAAGCAAAAAAGAGCTGTCAGGTGCTCAAAATAAACCTTAGACTCAAACGTTAGAACAGGCATTTCCCCGCAGCATGCCATGTAATAAATATTGACAAAGAAAATGACGGCCCATACAACTTATATCTAAAACTATATAGTTTCATGCATGGGTCAAAATACTCAACTCCAGGTACACGAAGCCCCGCTGAAAACACTTCACACAAATCGAGTTGCGAAGATTCACAGAATAAGATAAAATGTACTATTTTGTGATATATATCGTTATTCGGGACAATAGATGTCTTATATTGGGATATGAGACTTTGGTCATATCGCACAGCCCTTCAGGCAGGAAGAGGACTCAAACGTAGGACTCATGAACAAAAAGGGGTAAACTAAAAGAGGCAGCTTTATTATGCTGTGACAAAACTCAAATACCAGAAATAAGAAAACATAGCCCTAAAACTAAAAACTAAGACCAAAACAAACTAGAAACCTGGGAACTAGAAGCTAGGACCTAGAAAATACAAAGGAACACACAGCACATGGAACAACATAACAACAGGCAGAGGAAACACTGAGACAACGAGACAGGACCGACTGAGACAAAGGGATGGTCTGGACAGAGGGGATGCACGAACATAGAGACAAGAAAGACTAAACATAAAACGCGGAATAAAGGGGAGGCACAATAAAAGAAACCTAGGGAGTAGAAACTATAGAAACTATATAAAGTTCTGTGGTTATTAAAATTCAATATGCACAAGCCTAAATGTTCTAATCTTATATTCCCCCAAAAGTGTAGAGGATCAAGCTTTAAAGCAAGATGTTCAGTACATAATAAATCACTGAACCCCAATCATCAATAAATGCACCCGGTATTGGCCAAAACAATAGTATGAATGGACCAACTGAATAATAAATGTAACCATTACCAAACTTGATGTATTTTGTGCTTCAAAGGTGAATGGCATCAATATGATGATATGATCCATCCCAAATTAAGCACTGCCTGGTACTGGAATACTGCAAATAAAACTGTGATGGAAGGGAGAGATCAAGCTGGCTGGGAGATGTTAAAAATAATCTTTGATCTTCTCACAACCTGGAATGAACAAAATGTAGAAAACTTCTTTCTCCTGCTGCAACAGTTCATTCATACATACTCCTGTCCTCTACTTCATGATGGTATGGAAAAACGGTGGAGATTACCATATGGTTCAGAACAGGTAAGTAACAAGTGTTTTATGTTTCAACATATTACATCTATAATCCAACAGTATAAGATAAAGTACTGAATGTTTCCAATGTTCCAATGTTTTCTGATATTCACCCTTTGCCTTTTCCAGATTAAAAACCTTCTAAAAAAGTTTCTAGAGGAAATTATTGGTCTTAGGGCCAGAAAGAAAAGTGAAACAGTACAATACTTGCTACCAAATCTCCATGCAGGGATTATTGGTTTGCTGGTCTACAACATGCATCTGAAGGACAGAATGAGAGATAAACTTTCCATTCTATGCAGTCTTCTTTGCCTGCCTGAATTGGCGCAGGGCCAGTTTGCCACTTTCTGGGAAAACTTTGCAAATCCTTTGACAGATAAAAAAAGGTAATTAGTATGTGGTTTATTTTTAAGCATAAACATTGTGACAATGATTGTGTTTTTACAAAGATAATATGGGAGACAAGAACAACCCAGTTTTAAGTTAAAATTTACTAAAACATTATAAATTGTGTTTGTTTACATACAATAGTTACAACACTGCAATTTATCATCACTTTGGAATCCAGTCACCTATAATCTGATCAACCTGATTTGACTTTGGTGCAACAAACAATCTGGGTTTTCCAGTGTAGTGCTCCTGTTAAAATATCTGGAAAAATGAATGTCTCCTGTCCTGTGTTATGTGAATTTTTTGCTGGTCTTGTATGTTTACTTATCTCTCGACTTATACAGAGTTGCAGATGCGCTGGAGAACCTTTGCCACACTGCTATAAACCACCATAATGAGAAGTGGATCTTGGTCATCCCTCTGATTCATCTACTGAGAGGAGAAAGCAAACCATTTGAGCCAGTTACCCCAGTCTTGAATCCACAATCTGAATCTTGGAGAGGCTTGAGGGGAATCAAAGGACCCAGCTACGCACAGTAAGTGCTTATCCCCCATAAAGACATTAAAATGTAATTAAATTTGTCTGGTCCCATTTATCTGCCCTGACCCTAACCCCTTTAACTAGAAATCAGATTGAGATCATGAAAGAACATGCATACCTGGCAGCCATTGATCGTCTTCTTGTGCACTCTTGGATGTGTCTCATACGGGTGGATGACCTAATGAGCTTAATGTCCAGTCCAGTGAGAGTTGAACTACTAGACATTCTTCATTATTTGCAGTTCAGCATCAGATCGGCCATAACTCAACCCATGTACAAGGTATTTATTCTTAAAACAGTTATTTTGTTTTAATAAAAACAGAGTTTTAAATAGCAAAGTGAAAATTAAAATTAATATTAATAACAAGTTTTACTTATATTTAATATTATATAACTAAGTAATGCTTAGGTATATAAAATTAAGTTGTCAAATAAATATGTAACTTCCCTCAGTTCTATAGAAATAAATTATTAATTAATAATACTGTTTAATTAATTATTATTAACTAATTATTTTTAAACTAATTCCTTTTATAATTAGTTAATATTATTAATTATTATTTTGCTTGTCGCTGTTTTTAATAAGAAAAACCTTCTTTCTCATTTTTGTGAGGGGGTTTATGTCTGCTATGTGACAAGAGACTGAGTGTTGTGTTCAAAACTGCCCCAAGCCAGATAAGATATATAAATAAAATAAATAATTAAAAATAAAATTAAACAAAATAATAGTAACCACAAGTAGCAACCCCAAAAGTTTAAAAATAAAAGTCAACACTGACTTTTGATTTAATACAGGGTTATAATCCTCCTCTGCCAAGGAATGTTTTATTATGCAGTTTCGTTCTGGTCAGTTTTGTTTATAGCACTCAACTGATCTGATATGTAAAGGCCTGTGATTGGCTAAAGTCCCTTGTCACATGATATATTAGCCTAAGCCTAAAAACAAATTTCAGAATAGGAGCAGGAGCTGAAGTCTCTCCTTGACCACACTGATTTATAAAATGCTGAAAGGCTACTCTATTTTATGTCCAGTGACATGTGTGTTGTTGCCTTCAACAGCTATGTTTCTTCATATTCAATAAATATCTACTATGATTCTGATTACAGGTTCTGATAAATTTGATATCCCATGTCATCAAAAGAGAAAGTCACCAAAATAACAGGTACAATAAAAAGCCTCTGTTTTTCATTATAGCCAAGTATCTGTGAAGAAGGATCAATATTGATTTTTAGTGTCAGTGCTGATGGCAGTCTTTCCTCAAACAATAATGTAATGTTTTCTTCTAGTTTCGATGACAAAAATGGAGAGTGTTGCCTGAAAACTGCAGTAATGCTTCTTGGCTCTGTCTGCAATTTCACAAAAGATCCAAATTACTCTGACCTTCCTCTCCACTTCCTTGAACTAGTCTGTCTGATAGCCAAGGTCTACGGCCACAATGATTCCCAGGTCAGAGCTGCTTGTTAGTCGGTTGGACTACCATATGAGCAAAATGTCTATATGTTTCTTTTTGCTAAACCTCAAAATTAAAAAAAAAAACCCATAAATTTTAATGCTTAAATGTAATTTTTGATTTCACATTGACAGTGTTTAGTTTATTTTATTTCATAAAGAAATTTACAACTGTTACAGACAAGACAGCAAATTCAGGAAGAGTCATTTTGGGAGACATTAGAAACAATGAGGAAGTGGCGAAGAAATACCTTCAGTAATAAACTGCTCAATGAATGGAATCATTTGCACTTTTCTGTACCCCATGAAATAAAGGTAAGTAGAAATTAAGTAAGCTCTTGTTCTCTGTTATGGTGTCATATAAATAATTCACTTTGATCATCAGCACAGTAGCCACTTAGATATAGCTCATCTTACAAAACAAAAAAAGAGGACATCAATGTACACTAACAGTCAAAGGTTTGGACACACCTTCTCATTTAATGGTTTGTCTTAATTTTTACTACTTTCTACAATGTAGATACAAACTGAAGACATCAAATATATGAAGCAAGATATATGGAATTATGTAACAAAGAAAGAAAAAGATAAATAAATCTAAATATGTTTTATATTTTAGATTCCTCTGAGTAGCCACCGTTTGCTTTGTTGACAGCACTGCAAACCCTCTGCCTTCTCTCAGTGAGCTTCATGATGTAGTCCTGAAATGTTTTCACTTCAAAGGTGTGCCAAGTCAGGGTTCATTTGTGGAATTTCTTGCCTTCTTAATGGGGTTGGGACCATCAGTTGTGTTGTGCAGAAGTCAGGTTGGTACACAGCTGACAGCCCTATTTGACAACTGTTAGAATTCATATTATGGCAAGAACCAACCAGCTAAGTGAGAGACAGGACAGGACATTGACCCCAAACACACCTCTAGGCCGTGTAAGGGCTATTTGAGCAAGAAGGAGAGTGATGGAGTGCTGCACCATGGTCTGGCCTCCACAGTCACCTGACCTAAACCCAGTGGAGATGATTTGGGATAAGATGGTCCACAGAGTGAAGGCAAAACAAGTGCTCAGGAACTCTGGGAATTCCTTCAAGACTGTCGGAAAACCATTTCAGTTGACGACCTCATGAAGCTCAGAGAGAGAATGCTAAGAGTGTGCAAAGCAGTAATCAAAGCAAAGGATGGCTATTTTGAAAAACCTAAAATATTAAACATATTTTGAGTTATTTCACAATTTTTTGTTTACTACATAATTCCACATGTGTTCATTCATAGTCTTGTTGCCTTCAGTAAGAATCTACAATGTAAATAGTCATGAAAATCAAGAAAAAACATAAAAGGAGAAGGTCTTGATTCATGCTCAATCATCCAGGTAAGCAAATCCCCAAAAGTTAATTTTATTCATCTGGACGTTTTCAGTGGGAGAAATGTTTCGTCACTCATCCAAGTGACTTCTTCAGTCTCAGCTGACTGCAGGTTTCCCCAATCTTATAAACAGAACATTTGCATAATGACTGAAACCTGCACCACTGAAAGAAAAATGGGATGGGAGGTCAGTTGCTTGATCATTAATATGTAAATTCTCTGGATATTAATGATGAGTGACGAAACATTTCTCCCACTGAAAACACTACGTCCAGATGAACAGAATGAACTTTTGGGGATTAAAGGAGAAGATGTGTTGAAAAATATGACCGGTAGTTTATATATACCTTGTGGCCTCATCTTTGCCCATCTCAAAACATCTTCATAGTTGGGGACCAAAGCAAGTGAACAATAGTCTCATTTTGCTTTTAATTGCTTTTGTTTTGCTTCATTTTTGTTTTTAATTAAATGTGTACCACATTTATTTTCTGTGAAGTAAAGCGCATTAATACAATATTTTTTTTCTACAAGAATAGCATGTGTGATAGGTGCATTAAAGTACGGATCAAGTGTGGACTTGATCCTTATTTAGGCTTACAGTCTGCTCTAAGCCATTGTTTTACACATATAAAAAGAGCCTGACATATCTACAACTATGAATTCGTTTTTGAAAAAAGAGAACTAAAATCAAACGAATTTCATGAAAAATTTTTTTACCTCGCCTCTCCTTTTTCAGAATCATTTCAAGTCATTTATCATTTTAAATATAGCAACAAACAAACAATAAACAAACAGTAAATACAGTAAAAAAAAAAAACAGTAAATACTAGGACCACTTGTTACTGTCAAGCATCTAAGTCTAATGCCACTGCAATTGGTGGTGGTATCAGACAATCTTCTGTGAAATTTGAGCAGTTTAAGTCTTTTGTTTCCTGGACTTTAATTTCAGAGTTTCACATTTTCATACTTTTTTTTATCAAGTACAAGTTAACATGCCTATTAGTGGACACTGCAATAATCTATTAAAATGCACATCTTTTTTGTAGGTATGGAGCAATATCCTGACAGTATCTTTTAGTCATGAGGAACACACTAAAAACTGGAGAAGTACATTCATGAAGGATTTTGAAGGCAAACTGAAAAAAGTAAGAATGAATTTTTATTTGAGTTATCATCATTGCATGTGCACCTGAAAAACATATTGATGATACGTGCTTGTGTGCTAGGAAAATTATGTAAATCAAATTGGAATATACTGTACCACAATGGAAAAGGCCAGCAATACATGTCCATCATTATGCAGCACAATGGAGAAATGTGCACTGGAGGCAGTTGCACGTATTTGCCAGGTATGATTTCAAAAACTTGTGAAAAATGCTTATTAATTTCACATGATATTATTGTACATTCAATGGAAATTGAGAGGGGGGGGGTTAATAGAAAAAGTTATAAATTCATATTAACACACACACACATTAACCTATTCCCTTTTTTCTGCTTAGGATAAATCTGGTGAAGGGGTGTTGAAGCTTTTGAAAATACATAATATCACAAAGTTTCTGAAGCTCATGTCTGTTGTTGTGGTGGAGTCATGGCCCAAAGTCAATGGAGAGTACATTCAAGGCGAAGACTCAATATTTGAGTATCTTATGAACTGGCCCATGGCCAAAACTATCTTCCAGTTGGCAGGTAAACTTTAAAATTGAAAAAAAATGTACTACTACTCTTTATTAATGTCTAGATTATTGTTACTCTCTAGCATAATATTAATTGCACATTTCTGTGTAGTGCCCATTTCATGTTTATATTATATTTTACATAAATATGTGAACGTAAATGCCAGGCTGTGGGTTTGTAAGGCTGGATGTGTTATTTGTGTAGTATATCTATTTAACAAATTTTAGAAAATAAATGTAGAAAGCCATAAACAGACTTTCATTTTATTTTATCTAAAAAGTCAGTAAAATGTGTTTGGGTTTTTGTACTCGTTTTCCAGGTGCTAGAGAGGGATTGGTTGAATCATTTTCAGATGAAGCACAAACCATGATAGCTTTGGGGGCTTCAGCATTCAAATCTGTATCAGAAAAGTTCCTCAACGGAGACATTCAGTTTAAAGCTCTACTTCACATTTTCCAGAGAAAACGTGAATTTCTTGATTTGCTGAAGACAGGTGAATACGAATATCTATCTACTTCTGCCAGTTCTGCTTAGCATTCCTCTTTCTTTTCTTCACTCTTTTGTCTACTTCCCATTACTTCAGATTGTTTCTGTGCACTACTCTTTTCCTCTGAAGGGTTTTTGTTGTTTTGTGTTTGATTTGTTTCATTATTATTAATATTATTATTATTTCACCTTCTACAACACATCCCAAAGTATGAAATGAAAGTTATCTAGACATTTGAATTTAGTAACACAATTTGCAATTTTAAAAATGACGTTACATGAATAAACTCTCTACAGTTACATTGCAGTTTCACATAAAATGTAAAGCGTGTTATTGCTCCCAGTACCACGAACAAATTAATAACAGTCAATGTTCTTTAAAATCAGCAGAAGTTTGAATGGTCTATTTGATAAAATCTAGGTAAACAAAGATATTTGCATATTTACTGAATAAATGGTTTCTAATCTGTTTAATTCACAACCCAGGAATACAAAGAGGTGTGTGTGTGTGTGTGTGTGTGTGTGTGTGTGTGTGTGTGTGTGTGTGTGTG